>NC_000082.6:13811574-14111574 GCF_000001635.26 Mus musculus
AAGAGCTTCAGGAGTTTAAGAAATCTACTAAAAAGGTAAGACTGGGATGGAGGCATTGGTGAGAGTCTCCTGTAGTCATGGGCCACAGTGGGCATACAGGTCACAGTGCGCGCGATAACTGCTGCTGGCATCAAAGCCCAGGCTATGGTTCCAGTAGTAGAGAGGATTTGTGGAGTTCTGTCTCATTTCTTTCTGCCTGGCAGTTTCATGCAGCCCTGGGCCCTCCCTCTCCTCTCATTCAGTGCTGTTCACCGTCATACTAGGTTGCTCTCTTCTTTGTTTTATGTGTTTGTATGTATGTGTGTGAGATCAGTCGCATACATGTGTATGGCAACCTTAGGAAGTAGTCAGTGTATTTTCTCAGACCGGCAGGATCTTTCATTGAGTCTGGCTGCCCAACAAGCCCAGGGATCCACCTGTCTCTGCCTCCTTAAGGCCAGGCTCCAAGGGTATGTGTACTTGAGTTTTTATTTTTATTAATTAGTTTGCTTGTTTATTTAATTTTGTGGGACAAGGTTTGTCTTTGTAGCCCTGACTATTGAACTGTAGACCAACCAGGCTGGCTTTAGAGACCCACCTGCCTCTGCCTCCCAAGTGCTGAATGTGCAACACCGCCTGGCTTTATTTTCTTTTAAATAATCAGGTACTTTCTATAATGACTTTGGGAGGTACAATCTGGTTGGAAATGAGCTTCTTGCTTGCAGCTCCGTGTGGCTTAGTGGCTGAGTGCTTGAGTAGCATGCGTGCGGCCTGAGCTCCTCTGTAGCAGCTGAAGCCGGGTGTGCTGCCTCCTATCTGTCATCCTAGGCACTTGGGAGGATCAAGAGTTTTGAGGCTAGTCTGCTACATAGTGAGACCCTGTCTTGGGGTATGCAAGAGGGGGATTGAGAAGGAGAATAGCTGAAAATAAATGTGGCCGGTGTCTGTAACCCCAGCATGTGGGAGACAGGTGCCAGAGGATTGCTGAGGCTACAGAATGAGACCTTGTCTAAAACCAAACCCTGTGAAAGACCCCTGGGAAGGGCTGTTCAGTCTCTAGTGGTCAGAACCCACAGGTTGAGATCTGAGTTCTTTTTTTTAAAATTTTTTTAGTTTTTCAAGACAGGATTTCTCTGTGTAGCCCTGGCTGTCCTGGAACTCACTTTGTAGACCAGGCTGGCCTCCACCTCCTGAGTGCTGGGATTAAAGGCGTGTGCCACCACGGCTGAGATCTGAGTTCTTGTTGGGTAGGACTTTGCTTGCTCCACAAACAGAAAGTGATCCTAGCAGAGTTTCACTACCCAGCCATCTGCTCGTTAGCCACCAAGTACAGATCCCTCAAATGTTCACTGTAGAGTCTGCTCTTGTTTTGGGATCCTCAGGCACACACAGACTTATATCTAGGGGGTTTGGTTCATTCCTTTCACATATTGGTCCAAGCTCAGGTTGCCAGGCTTGGTGGCAAGCACGCTCTCTCCATCCCATGAAAACTTTCCAGACCAACACTATGATATTCTCACTTTGTTCTCTCCACAGGAGGTAGTGGAGGATGAAGATGATGACTTTTTGAAAGGCGAGGTGCCCCAGAGTGACACAGTGACTGGCCTTACTCCGAGCTCCTTTGATACCCACTTCCAAAGTCCTTCCAGTAGTGTGGGCTCCCCTCCTGTGCTGTATATACCAGGCCAGTCTCCACTCCTCACAAGGATCTATGATTGAGCTGCGCAATTCTTCCCAGGGCCCTGTGACCCTGTGTTCCACCCCGACCCCACACTGGACTAGTCTATGCCTCATGTGTCCAGCTTCCATGTTGGACTTCGACCAGCATCTGAAGGGAACCAGGTTGTGTGTGCTTGCAGTTTGCTCCCTGTTGACATAGGGAAAAACTGAGTGTCATAGGCAGTATTTCACAGTGGACATTTCACAGTATTTCACAGTCTTGCCTGTGGCCTGCTGGCTGCATGCTGTATCAGCCACAACCTGGCAAGTGGCCTTCTGACAGGTTTCTTTTTATTAGAACCACAGTTTTGACTTTGTTTTGGTAAGCTGTCCTCCAGGATCAGCACTGCCTGTGAATACTTTGAACTGTCTCCTGCTTACAGGGGTGTAATGGTTTCCTTTGACTAGAAGTCTATTTGTGTTGTGGGGTGCGTGGGGAGAGCCAAGCAGGCAAAGCTGAACATTTGGGCTTCACTGAGGGACACCAAGGGCTGCAGAGGAGTCAGGCGGGAAGAGAGGAGTCGGAGAAGCACACAAGGTCCTTGTGCAGGAGTCCCCAGAGACCTAGCTGCAGCTCAGGCCGACTGAAGCAGGCCTGGGGGTCTGTCGAGCATTCCACAGCCTGCACAACACGGACTCAGCCAGGAGAGCTGTTTTTTTTTTTTTTTTTTTTGGTTTCTTGAGACAGGGTTTCTCTGTTTAGCTCTGGCTGTAGACCAGCTGGCCTCAAACTCAGAAATCCGCCTGTCTCTGCCTCCCGAGCACTGGGATTAAAGGTGTGCACCACCACTGTCTGGCTCAGGAAAGCTGTTTTTACACTGAACAGCCAGCCTTGCTCTGTAGCAGGTGTGCTCGAGGACTGTGGACGTTGACTTCCCTTGGATCCTTACATGTAAACTTGCGTGTTTGTGAAAATGGCCCTTTAAGTATATTTAATTTTTTGCCACATATTTATTTAAAGGCGAGCAATATTTTCTTGGTCACAATATTTTTTAGTGGAATTCCTCTCAAGGTTTTTATACTCCTGTGTAATAAGACTGATGCAGAGCCCTGAATTTCATTCTGTCTATGAATACCTTTTTGAACAAAGAAAATTTTATTGATTTAAAAAGCTTTTATATGAGACAGACAAGTCCCTGAGTTCCAGGCCAGCCTTGGTGGCAAGTCACTAGGAAACTTCAAGGTCTGTCTCATCTTTATTTTACTGTGTGCCCCTGGCTGTCCTGGAAATCACTATATTGCTCAGGCTGGCTTCGGACTCAGAGATCTATCTGCTTGCCTCCAACATTTGAGAGCAGAGAGTTTGCACCACCACTTCCCGGTTCAAGGTTCTTTTAACTGCTAACTGAAAATGGAATGAAATTGCATCCATAGATACTGATGGGATGCCAGGCTTGGAAAGTAGCTAGAATGTAGAAGGTATGTTGACAAATAAGCCTCTTAGGTTACAAAGGAGTTTGGGGGGAAAAAAATATCCATTGTGAAAATGAAAGTACAGCCTAGCTCACCTGGGGCCTCCCTGCTCACACCAATGCAGGTTTCAATAAAGACTCAGCCATGCTTCCGTGACTACTGTGTTGAATTTTAGCCGCCTGCTCCTAAAGGGAGTGGGATGGTTAGAAACAGGCATTGGTTAAGATGTTTCTCATGCTTTGAACAAGCCTATACACTTCAGAGAAATTGCGTGCTATCTGGGCATGGTGATACACTTTCTGTAATTTCAGCATTTGGAGGTTGAAGTAGGAACATTTTTAAGTTAGAACCAGACATAGTAAGATGATTTTAACAGCTAAACATTTTGGGAAGAAATTAGTGAAGTCTCCTTGGAAAACAGAGAATTTTCTTTTTCGTATTGAGGATGAAAACCAGGGTCTTACACATACATGCACCCAGACCAGTTGTCTTAGGGTTTTTCTGCTGTGAACAGACACCCTGACCAAGGGGACTCTTATAAAGGACAACATTTAATTGGGACTGGCTTACAGGTTCAGAAGTTTAGTCCATTATCATCAAGGTGGGAAGCATGGCAGCCTCCAAGCAGACATGGTGCAGGCAGAGCTAAGAGTTCTACATCTTCATCTGAAGGCTGCTAGCTTAATACTTGTTCCAGACAACTAGGACTAGGGCATTAAATCCCATACCCACAGTGACACACCTACTTCAACAAGGCCACACCTCCTCACAGTGCCACTCCCTGGCCCAAGCATATACAAACCATCACACACGTCTGAGCTATCTTGTGAGAAGAGTTGGCTAGTGCTGTGTGTTTTGCAGCCTGTGTGCTTGGTGGTCTGGGGAGTGGAGGGCTTGGCATCTTCCTTGAGGCTCGTTGCAGCTTGGGTCTTGACTCCATTGTCTGTTCGCCTTCATGTCTGGCTTTAGTAGTGTAGACAGGCTAGGCTGTTAGCTGCACTCAGCTCTTCACTATCTACTAAGTGTCTACATAATGCTCATTCTTTGTGTGTGTGTTCTCTCTCTGACACAAGGTTTCTCTGTACTGCTGGCTGTCCTGTAGCCCAGGCTGGCCTCAAACTCAGATCTAACTGCTTCTGCCTCCTAATCGCTGGGATTAAAGGCATGTGCTCCCACATACATAATACTTTTTTTAAAAATTTATTTATTATTAAATTTAAGTACACTGTAGCTGTCTTCAGACACACCAGAAAACGGTGTCAGATCTCATTATGGATGGTTGTGAGCCACCATGTGGTTGCTGGGATTTGAACTCAGGATGTTCGGAATGGAAGAGCAGTCAGTGATCTCAACTGCTGAGCCATCTCTCCAGCCCACATACTACTTTTTAAACAACATTTCTTCTCGCTGCGGAGGGCTGGTCCTTGGCTTCTGCTATGAAGGTGTGCTCACCGACCTACATTCCTTGCTTCCCCACACCCATAATTACATGGTATACAGTTTAGTACTTTCTACCTGTAAGCACTTAGCTATTTCACTGCTCAGGGAATCTTCACATTTCTGTCTTCTGGTTCTTATAAACTACAATTCAAAGCCATACCCAGGGACTGGAGGTGGCTGTGTGGACCATAGCCCTTGCTCCACCAGCAGAGAGATCAAGTTCTGTTGACAGCATCCACATCAGGTAGCTCACAGTCTGCTTCCTCTGGGCACCTGCACTCACACAACACATAAATACTAGTAGAAATTAAAAAAAAAAGCCATAATTTTAGTACTTTAGACTCTTAAGATGGGACTGCCATGAGTTCAAGGTTAGCCTAGGCGATACTGTGAGTTGTAGGCCAGCAAGAGTTAGTTGCAGAGTGAGCAACGGTGGTGTGATTGATTATTCCAGGAGACCGGCAACTCATTTTAGAGAGTTCAGCTGAGCCTCTTCCGAAAGAAGTAGCACAGCTGGGCTTGTTGACCTTTCGCTTCCTGCCACAAGGGTGGGAAGGCAGCGAGACCTGAGGATGCAGATGCACCTTGCCACCCGTTGTATGACAGTGCCTTAATTGTGTGGTGCGGCAGAGTAGTTGGGCCTGCGATGACTAGGGGAGGGGCCCTCATTCCTGCAGATGCAGCTGGTTAGGTGGAGGACACCCACATCACTGTAGGTAATATTTCACCTAATACTTCTGTAAGGAAGCCCCAAAACTCATTCACTCCTCAAGTGAACTTGAGTGGAATCGTGCTGAGTTAGGCTTGTCAGTGGCACCTCCTGAGGTGTCCTGGTTTGTTTTCTACACAACCTTAGGATCGATAAGAATTGATACAAGCTAAATCTTTTGGGAAGAGGAACCTCAACTGAGAAAATGCCTTCATCAGTCCGGCCTATCTCTATTAGATGGGCCTGTAGACAACTCTGTAGAGCATTTTCTTGATTAATGGTTGTTGTAGAAGGGGCTAGGCCACCAGGGGAAATACCACTTTGGAAGGTGGTCCTGGGTGTTCTAAGAAAGCTAGGAGGCTGTATGTACAAGCCAAGAGGAATGAGCCAGTAAGTAGGTTCCTAAAGTTCCTGTCCTGACTTCCTACAACTGTGTACTGGCAGAGGATGGCCTAGTCGGCCATCAGTGGAAGGAGAGGCCCTTGGTCTTGTGAAGATTCTATGCCCCAGTACAGGGGAATGCCAGGGCCAGGAAGTGGGAGTGGGTGGGTATGGGAGCCAGGGGAAGGGGGAGGGGATAGGGGATTTTCGGAAAGGAAACTAGGAAAGGGGATAGCATTTGAAATGTAAATGAAAAAAAATATCTAATTTAAAAAAAAAAGTTGTTCTTAACCTCAGTATAAGAATGAGAATTGTAGCTGGGCGTGGTGGCGCACGCCTTTAATCCCAGCACTCGGGAGGCAGAGGCAGGCGAGTTCGAGGCCACCCTGGTCTACAGAGTGAGTTCCAGGACAGCCAGGGCTATACAGAGAAACCCTGTCTCGACAAACAAAGAGAGAAAATAAATATTAAGGAGATAAAAGAAAATCAAAGAAATGTGAATTTCTCTAGGAATCTCCTGCTGGAAGAAGGCAATGGCACCATTCTGAAGGGGAACTTGTCTCCAGAAGAGATCTCAATGAGACCTAAAAAAACTTGTCAGACCACAGAATGAGACTAAAGCCTAAATAATGATGGGTAGGATCCAAACCAGCAGAAATAAGGGCCTCAAACCGGATTTATCTGGCAACCGGATTTCTCTCTCCCTCTCTCTCTCTCTCTCTCTCTCTCTCTCTCTCTCTCTCTCTCTCCCTCCCTCTCTCTCTCCCTCTCCCTCTCCCTCCCTCTCCCTCTCCCCTCTCCCCTCTCCCCTCTCCCCTCTCCCCTCTCCCCTCTCTCTCTCCTCTCTCCTCTCTCCCTCCCAAGTGCTGGGATTAAAGGCATGCGCCACCACTCCACCACTGCCCGACTGTATTTCTTTATCTCATGCTAGTCTCCATAACATTAACCACGCGGAGAAAACAAGATTTATTCCAAGCAGCTCCTCAATAGCTGAGGAGTTAAATGATCTGTTAACCTCTTAAGATAATCTGGCTACCTCCCACCCATGACCCCAATTCTTATCGTCAGGTTCTTTGGGCTTCGTGTGTTTTCATGATCTTGCTCCAGACTCTTTCCTCATTGCTCCAGTTCATCCTCCTAGCCTATCTGAAACTTATGAAATATAAAGCTCCGGGATAATGCGGTGGGCGGGCCCATGTCAAGGTATCCCCCTGAGGAATCACACCTTGAGACAGATCAAATATAAAGATGAAATGAATAGGGATATAGAAAGGGGCAGAAGCGGAGGACAAAGAGAGGGAAGAGAGGCTGCCTGAGAACACATGGGAATAGAGAGTGAAAGAACTGGGGTAGTGACTCCTCTGTATGCTGGTGCTGCTGTCACACTTGCCTTGCACCTGGCGGGCAGCGGGCAATGACACAAGCTGTTGCTGGGTAGCTCTTGGCCTGAGCCTGGTGGAATTGTACACCAATAGAAACTCCCGCTCTCCTTCCCTGTGGTCCCTGCGTCAGACCCCAAGCCCCTCCTACTTCTCTTCTGCCCAGCTGCAGGCTGTAGGCACCTTCATTAACCAATCCGGGATAACTGGGGGGTGGGGGGTGAGGGGGAGGAGTTATATAACAAAAGCAGGTATATGTGAGGACCCTGTTTCTTCCGCGCTTACGCCCCCGCGGTGCTAGCTGGGGCCGCAATTCTCGGGTTCCCCACGCCTTCTGCACTACGTCTGCCAGCTGAAAGGGACGTTGACTGAATAAACTTTTGCGAATCAACTCGGCCGAGGCAGGGGTCAGGGCTGGGTGACGCAAAGCGCGAGGCTACCCTCGAGGTTCTCCTTTCCGCGTCCTTAATGCTCAAGTCTCTGCGACTACAGCTGCTGGCACCAGCCAGGAGGGACACGGGTAGTGAGTGGACGCCGACAAAGTTTGGACTACATCTCCCGTGATGCCTTGCAGCCCAAGGGCTATTCCGTCTCCTCGATCTCTTCGGGCTGCTCCACGTCCGCCTGGACTACACATCCGGGCCGAGTCCGCGGTGGGCGCGGCGCCCACGGTGGGCGTGGCATGCCCCGAGGCGGGGCGAAGCGGAGCGGGGCGGGGCGGGGCGGTGGCCACCTAACTCGGCCTGGCGGCGGCCTAGACGATGCCACTGCTGGTGGATGGGCAGCGCGTCCGTCTGCCACGGTCCGCTGTGGAGCTGGTCCGGGCGCACCCGCCTCTGGAGGTGAGCGACCTACCCGGGCTTTCGGGGCGGATGGGAACTCCGCAGCCCGGCCGCCGACGCGCTTTCACTAGGGACCTGGTGAGACGAGGCCCAGAGAGGTTAAGGTGACTTACGGAAGGTCGCACAGCGCGTACACAGCGCGAGGACACTCGGCGGGCTCTGCAAGTCGGGGCGCTCGTGCGGATCCCCGCATTACCCAGCTGCAGAAAGGTGTGGGCGGGGGTCCCAGTTCTTTGCGCGCTCATTCCTGCCCCCCAGGGCGTAGAGGGGCGCGGATTATTTTTTAGCTAGAAATAAGGGATTCGTTTGGAAGTTGCTGGGTCCGGGAGGACTGCTCCCTGATGGAGTCTTGTTCTTTCCTTGTGGGGACTTCTGAAAGAGGGCTCATAGTGAAGGCAGTGATGACCAAGTATCCCACATACTAATTTGGACTCAGCCCGTCCATGGATCTCACATAGTACAGTCTAGGACGGGACCTGTTTCCTAATCAGTTATAGCCTTGAAGGAAAGATGCCCACGTTCCCTCTGAGAGGTGAAGCACTGCGTCTCTGTGGAGTTTGTGGTTCTGTCTGCTTACTTGCTTTGTCTTCCCCTGGATCTGCTTCCTGGAGCAAATGCTTCCTGAAAGCAGATGGCATTGTGCTAACCGAATATTTGTTGGGTAAGTGAATGGGCAGAATGACCCCTGAGAACTACGGGACAGGGAGACTGACTGTTAATTTGAATTTCAAGACAGCCTGATCCTAATACTGGCTCCTACAAATCGGGCTAGGCACTGTACACTGTGTCGATGAAGCCAGAAATAACACAAGAAAAGTTCCAGCACTTCAAGGATTTAGGAGCCTCTCTCCTGTGTCTGAAACTTGTAGTTTTAGTGGCCACGCAGCACATTACATGAGGCAGAGACGAGGTGATGTAGGGTGGTGTCTCCGGAAGCAAGGGTTTGGTTTATTTAGGGAGACGCAGCCCAGAAAGGATGCAGAGTGGAGAGTTGGTTTTCAAGAGCAGGGAAGTGGGGCCAAGGAGGCCCCCAGTGAGGAGGGCAAAGAGGGCTGCACATAGAGGCCAGGGGAACAGTTGGAGTGAGGACTTCAGGCCCACTTGCCTTAGGGGATGATGTGAAGGCTCCGTAGAGGAAAGTAGAAAATCAGGTCCTTGGTCACAACCATTCTTCTAAGTTTTGGTTCAATTTTGTTTTTGAGACAGGATTTCTCTGTGGAGCCTTGGCTGTCCTGAACTTGTTCCGTAGACCATTCTGGCCTCAAACTCTGAGATCTACCTGCCTCTGCCTCCCCTACTTTATTTATATGCTAGGCAATCTTCTGTTTAAAAAGATTTGGGATAGGGTCTGTGTTGCTCTGGAGTCTCACTGTAGGCTGGCGTCTGGCTCTAAGAGCTCTTCTCTCTCCTTCATCCCACATGCTGGCGTTAAAGATGTGCACTAGCACATGCTGATCTTTCTGTACTTATCTGTGTGAATGTATGCGCACATAGGTGAGTGTGTATGTGTGTGCACAGGGAGGCCAGAAGGTGGCATCAAGCACCTGTCTCTCCACTGTGTGTAATTCCTTTGAGTCACGGTCTCTCCCTGAATATGTGTCTTAGCTAGGCTGGGATGGAGCAAGCCCTAGCCATCCTCTTGCCTCACGCACCTCAGAGTTGGGGTTACAGTCATGTGTGGGAGTCTTGGCTTGTGAGTGCTGGGACCCCACTTCTGGTAGGTTTCCCACAGCAGTTTTAACTACTGCAGCATCCTCTCTGTGTGAGCCCTGTCCTCCTTTTCTATTTCAGAGAGACAAGCTGACCGTGAATGCCTTGAGACCTCTTACTTCAGTGATACTGTGATTAGAGTTATTATCCAATGTGCCCATCATGATACATTAAAAAAAATTATTCTCAGCTGGGCGTGGTGGCGCACGCCTTTAATTTCAGCACTCAGGAGGAAGAGGCAGGCGGATTTCTGAAGTTTGAGGCCAGCCTGGTCTGCAAAGTGAGTTCCAGGACAGCCAGGGCTATACAGAGAAACCCTGTCTGGAAAAACCAAAAAGAAAAAAAAAGTTATAAGAAAATTATTCTCTTATTTATTCTCTTATATATTATTACATCCTGACTGCAGTTCCCCTCTCCACTCATGATCTACTTTTTGAATGACAGCATACTATATATTGTCTTGTTTAGTTTGGTTTGGTTTTTCTGATACAGTTTCACTCTATAGCCCAGGCTGGCCTTCCACACACTCATGTATGCCTCAGCCTTGTAAGTTCTAGGATTGCAAGTGTAAACTATAAACTACCATGGCTGGCTTATTCCTCTGTGCCCTGTCCGTTCCTTTCTCTTTCTTTCTTCCTCCTTCTCTTTTTTCTTTTCTCTTCTTTTCTTTTCTTTTCTTTTCTTTTCTTTTCTTTTCTTTTCTTTTCTCTTCTCTCTTCTCTTTTCTCTTTTCTCTTCTTGTCTTTCTCTTCTTTCTTCCTCTCCTTTCTCTCCTTCCTTCCTTTCTTTTTCTTTTTCTGGGGGTAGTGGTGGTCATGGTGGTGGTAGTGTGAGACAGGGTTTCTCTTTGTATCCCTGGCTGTCCTGGAACACAGAGATATGCCTACCTCTGCCTCCCAAATTCTAGGATTAAAGGCTTGCACCGCCATGCCTGGCTCCCTGTATTTCTTTCTTGTGTTCTATGAGTACACGGCCCCAGTGGGTCATAAGCCTGATTAGTACCCCTCCCCGTTTCCTGCAGTTACACTTCCTTGGGCAACCCCAGCCTGAACATTTTAGATGGAAAATTCCAGAACACTTAACTGTCGTGTGCATGTCTCCCAGTCCTCCCTTCTTTCATGAGAGGTCTCACTGTAGCTCCAGCTGATCACCAACTCATGATCTTCGAAGCCTCACAGGCAGATGCCACCATGCTGGCTAGGAAGTTTGAAACACCTTTCATCATAGCTTGTTGTTAGGGCAATCCCATATTGCTACTGTTAAACTCCTTCCCCAGTATGTCTGGGTTTACTGCTGTCTGATTTTAGGCACCCATTGGTCAACCACAGTAGAAGGCCCCATGCTGTGAGAGTATCTTTGCTCTTATTTACTAGGTTGAGGGCTGTGAGATCAGACACAGTGTGGTGGTTTAAGTGAGACTGGCCCACATAGGCTCATATGTTTGAGCTCCTAGTAAAACTATTTGGGAATGAATAGGAGGTGTGCCCTTCTCAGAGGGGGTGGGTATGGAGGTTTCAAAAGCCCATGACAGACCCAGTGTCTCTCTGCTGCAAAACTCTCAACTATTGCTTTTAACAGCATGCCTGTGTGCTTCTCAGCAAGGCCCCAATTAAACGCTTTTTTTTCCTTCTTTTTTTTTAAAAATAAGAGTTGCCTTTGGCATGGTGTTTCTTAACAGCAATAACCGTGATACAGTGTGACTGTCCTAGGCCCCAAGTTTAGAAAGAAGTTAGGATTGGAACCCTGGTGTCTGCTTTTCACTTTGTTGTGTAATTCAGTACAGTAGCCCCTAGCGATGTGGGGCTGCTAATACAAAAACTTAACTGAGCACACGTGGAGAGGCCCGTAAGCATTAGCAGTCAGTATGCTGAGATAGGCCATTTGGGGATTACACAGTATGTTCCAGGGTAGACAGCAGTCAGAAACTTAGGGCTTGGCACTCATGAGTGGCACTCACTGTGTGTTGACTTCTGCTGGTTTTTTTTTAGAGTTTTCTGTGCTGTGCTGGGGATGGAGCCCAGGGCCTCCCACTCCACACCCCTGCCACTAAGCCACACCCAAACTTCCTGCTATTAATTTGGTACATAGCCCACGATTCACTGTGGAGCAGGTACTTTCACATTTAAAGAAAAGCGCCCGCCTTTAATCCCGGCACTCAGGAGGCAGAGGCAGGTGGATTTCTGAGTTTGAGGCCAGCCTGGTCTACAGAATGAGTTCCAGGACAGCCAGGGCTACACAGAGAAACCCTGTGAAAAACCAAAAGAAAAAAAAAAAGAAAAAAAAAAGAAAAAAAAGAAAAGTGCCATTGGAAGGGAAAGATGAACATAGCAGAAGGGTAAGAGGTGTGGGCTGGTCCTCAGAGTTGCAGATAAGAATTCTTCTTTTCTCACTGGCCACACACAATGCCTATTTCTTAAGCTATACTGGCAGAAGAAGTGAAAGGAATATTTTATAACAGTAAATTACATGAATTCAAATTTCCATGTCACCTGTCACTTTTTTTGTTTTTGTTTTTGTTTTTGTTTTTGGAGACAGGGTTTCTCTGTGTGCTCCTGGCTATCCTGGAACTCACTCTATAGACCAGGCTGGCCTCGAACTCAGAAATCTGCCTGCCTCTGCCTCCTGAGTGCTGGGATTAAAGGCGTGGGCCACCACGCCCGGTACCTGTCACATTTTATTAGAATACAACCACATCCATCGCTCTGGCTCTTTCACTGCGTAACTAGAGACCCTTAACCTTTAGGCTTTTCTTCTTTCTTTTCTTTTTTCTTTTTCTTTTCTTTTTTTTTTTTTTTTAAGATTTATTTATTCGGACATGCCAGAGGAGGGCATTAGATCCTATTACATATGATTGTGAGCCACCATGTGGTTGCTGGGAATTGAACTCAGGACCTCTGGAAGAAGAGCCAACCTTTAGGCTTTTCATCTAGTCATTCTGACAGAAACGTTTGCTGACCTCAAACATAAAAAGCAGTGTTGGGCTGGAGAGGTGGCTCAGCGGTTAAGAGCACTGACTGCTCTTCCAGAGGTCCTGAGTTCAATTCCCAGCAACCACATGGTGGCTCACAACCGTCAGTAATGAGATCTGATGCCCTCTTCTGGTGTGTCTGAGGAGAGCAATGGTACTCATATACATAGACAAAATACATCTTTAAAAAAAAAGCAGTGCCTTTCAGTAGGTCACTGGGAAAGGAAGGGACTGAGACACTTGAGTGCACATGGATTAAATACAAAGAAACATGAGACCCTGTGGCGAGTGGGCCACAGCTACTTTAGGAAGAATGGGACAAAGCCTGGCTCAGTGGATGACATGCTTGCGGGCAAGCACAGGGACCTGAGTTTGGATCCCAGCACCCACGCAAAAGGCTTCAGAGTGCTTATGGAATCCCAGTGCCAAGGGGTGGAGCATGGATCCGGGTGCTGGGTGACCGGCCAGTCTAGCCAAAACTGTGAGCCCCAGGGTCAGTGAGAGATTTGGTTTCAAAACACTAAGGCAGGGCAGTCAGGATGGCTACATGGTAAATGCTTGCTGTCAAGCCCAATGACCACGATTGGTGTCTGGAACATACATGCTAGAGAAAGCTAATATCTAAGGGTTGCCCTCTGGGCTCCATGTACAAGCCATGTATGTGGTACCTCACACATGTGTATGTGTATGCACACACAAAGGAAAACAGAAATAAGAGACAAAGTAATAGAGGAAGGCATATGATACTGATCTCTGGCTTCCAGGAGCACATATATGTACACCTCAGATGTGTGTACCTCTCATATGCACACCTCTCACTCATGCACACCTCTCACTCATGCACACCTCTCACTCATGCACGCCTCTCACTCATGCACGCCTCTCACTCATGCACGCCTCTCACTCATGCACGCCCCTCACTCATGCACGCCTCTCACTCATGCACGCCTCTCACTCATGCACGCCTCTCACTCATGCACGCCTCTCACTCATGCACGCCTCTCACTCATGCACGCCTCTCACTCATGCACGCCTCTCACTCATGCACGCCTCTCACTCATGCACGCCTCTCACTCATGCACGCCTCTCACTCATGCACGCCTCTCACACATGCACGCCTCTCACACATGCACGCCTCTCACTCATGCACGCCTCTCACTCATGCACGCCTCTCACTCATGCACGCCTCTCACACATGCACGCCTCTCACACATGCACGCCTCTCACTCATGCACGCCTCTCACTCATGCACGCCTCTCACTCATGCACGCCTCTCACTCATGCACGCCTCTCACTCATGCACGCCTCTCACTCATGCACGCCTCTCACTCATGCACGCCTCTCACTCATGCACGCCTCTCACACATATACACCTTACTCATGCACACATACCTCTCACTCATGCACACCTCTCACACATGCACACCTCTCACATGCACACTTCTCACTCATGCATGTCCACCATACATCTGCAGATCTCCCTTTTTCTCCTGCACACAAATGTGCTGAAGTGAGGCCTCATTTAGAAACAGCTTTTATCAAGTGGGAAGAGAGTGTGCTAGCCAGTGTTCTGTGGCATGACCATGTCTGGTCACACTGCTTTCCTTTCTTGTGTTAGTCTTGAATGCTAACTTGTTCTCACGTTACTTCCTGGTGGTGAGCCAGTTGTACATGAGTGGTAAGAATCTGTCTTATTAACCCCTCCCAAAGGAGGTGAGGACAGGGATGGGGACGTGGGAACTCATGTGTCACTGAGCTGGGGTGTGATGGAATGTGAGACAGCCACATTTACCCTGGCTTGTACAATAACCACACTGTCTCACCAGTTGGAGGTTATGTGGTTTAGTTGTAGTTTCTTTTGCGTTCCTGTGCCCCACCCCAACCTTGCTGGAGACTGACTTCTGAGCCCACAACCTCCTAGTTCAGTTCTCATGTCCTAGCATCTGAAACATGGGTACTCATTAAAGGAAGACAGTGCTTAATTAGTTAGACTGGTCATTAAGTTCATCCGGTAGTTTTGGGTTTTATTAAGTAATTAGACACAAACTTGCACCAGGCATGAGAAATGGTAGAGGTGAGTGCAGGACTGACGCAGGATACTGACACAGGAGGAGACTTGCTTATTGCACGGTGGAGAGTAGAATTCATGTCAGTAGTGTGTCACCTCCCCCCACACAAGTATGTGCCCAGGCTGGCCTCTGCCTCCTGAGTGTTGGGATGACGGTGTTTCCTACCATGACTGGCCTCTTCTGCATTAAAGCCAGCCTCAGTCTCGCTGTGTTGTAATTTCCATAAGCATGAACCACCACTCCTGGCTCAGATTTTCTTACACTTGTAAAATGGTGATGCACACCTATAATCACAGCACTCAAGAGGTAGGAGGACAGAATGGACAGGGTAAGGGCGGCCTGAACTACTGAATTACTGTGGAGAGAGGGGGAGGGGGAGGGAGGAGTAGGCAGACACAGAGAGAGACAGACACAGAGAGACAGACAGACAGAGACAGCAAAATTAAGGTTAAGTCTCAAACTCTTGAACTCGGTGAAGGATTGGCCCCTCTCCTGGGTACTGGGATCTGTGTCACATGTTGTTTAGTCAGAAGGAATGTTGCTACTGCCTTTCCGCATCAGCCTTCTGTTGCCAGTGCAGCCCAGTTCAGACATGCGGCCTGTCTCCCACTTCTGAGTACACACTGGCTCTCTCCACCTCTCTAGATCTTTAAGCCTCACTAATTCACACCACTATTTTATTCTGTTTCAATTAAACAGGAAAGAGCCAGACTTCTCAGAGGTCAGTCTGTTCAACAAGTGGGACCCCAGGGCCTTCTGTATGTTCAGCAAAGAGAGCTTGCAGTGACCTCCCCAAAGGATGGTAGGTTAGGAAGCAGTGCATTGGGCCGTATCCCAAAGCTACTGGGTATTTCATGTTATTTCTTTTTTAAACAGGCTCCATCTCCATTCTGGGTTCTGATGATGCTACCACTTGTCACATTGTAGTCCTGAGACATACAGGTATGATGACAGAGATGAAGGAGACTATTGTTAAGCCATCCCAACCACATGGAACCACTGACTTTCTCATTTGAGTTTCCTAGTAAAATTTGAAGCCAAATCTTTCTTGTCTGCATAGCGTCTCCCTGGTGCCCTGGTCAGATGGGTTGGCTGGGCAGCATGGAGTCTTTCAGTTTTCTTACAGGGTGCCTAAAGATGAGGTGGTCTACATGTCTCATTTGCCAGAATATAAAGAATAACTCCTTTTACCCTTGTTTTCCAGGAAATGGGGCAACCTGCCTGACACATTGTGATGGATCTGACACCAAAGCTGAAGTCCCCTTGATAATGAGCTCCATAAAATCCTTCTCTGAACATGCTGAGTGTGGAAGGTCAGTGCCATGCTGTTGCTGTATGGACACTGTGGAGGATGCCCTGTGCTTGTACACCATGAGCATGGCTGGTGTCTACACTGACTGCCTGGGTGGGTGGAATAGATGGGTGGGTGGCTGGGTGGGTGGATGGAAGAATAAAAGGATGGATGGGTAGATAGATGAATGGATGGATGGTTAGACAGGAGGAACAAGCCAGCACTGGACTTTTTGTTGGACAGGGCTTACTATGTAGTCTGGCCTTGAACTCATGATCCTCTCGCCCTGGCCTCCATAGTGACAGGATTATATGTTGGGCTTCTGTGCTCAATTTTAAACTGAGTTTGGCTTTGAACTTGTGTTATGTTGGGATCTTTGCATCTCAAGTATTAATGTGTTGTGGCCTATTCAAGGGGTATTTCTGTGGGAGCCACTTGTCCTTGGGGCCAAGAACTTCCTGTTCAGTGTAGGCTCAGTGTTCATACTCTACATAAAGCAGGCAGGTGAGTAAATGTGTAGGAAGGACTAAAGAGGCAGCAGGGTCAGCTGAGCATGACAGTGCTACACACCTCAGCAGGCCAACAATTTGAGCAAGGGTGTAGGGTAAGAACCAGCCCGGACTAACTGTCCCTCAGCATTTCATCCTTACCCTGTGACACATGGCCATTTACCAAAGCCACACAGCTAGTTAAGTTCTGGCCTGTGACCCACTTGCTCACATAACTGGTCCACTTGCTCTGTTATTACGCTTGGCTCTTATTTTCTTGGTAGCTTTGAAGGAACTAGTACAGTCATACACAGGTACTTAGGGTCTTGAGGGCACTATTGGTCAGCTTTATAGTGCAATAAGTAAATTAAAAAATGGGGAGAGGTATGATAGCACACCTTTAATTTCAGTATTGGGAGACAGAGGCAGGAGGATGTCTTAGTTTGAGGCTAGCCTTAAAATATAAACCAAGTTTAAACTTTGTATATGTATATATATGCTAGAAATTGAATTCTGGGCCTTGCATATGCTAACTGTGTTGGCGCTGAGCCCTTTTTAAAACTCAAACCTTGTGGCTGGGTCTGTGCCATAGGCTGGCAAGCTTCACGGGCTTTTTGACTTGTGTGGTTCTAAAATTGCCTTTTCCTTTTGCTTTGGCCCAGGCTAGCCACAAGGGTTCTCAGAACATAACTGTCTGGTCTGTTTGCAGACAATGTCTAGTTATTGTGGATATCGAGGCTAGCCTGGTAGGAGCCGTGGCAAAGCCATGGTAGCCACAGCCCAGATGCTCTTTGGTAGAGGTACTGAGAAATTCTAGCGTATTCCATGTGGGAGGCCAGGTGACACTGCACTGAGGACCCTGGGTGACAGATTTGTTACTAGCCTTGGCAACATCCCATGGCGCCCTATCATGCCCACAAGTAGTTTCATCATGTGTTGTGAGAAGCCTGTTGTATCTGTTCATGGGAGCCACTAACTATCACCTTCAAACCAGCACAGTCAAGTCTTGTCCTAACTCTGACCACTGTACCTCTCTTGGCAGGCTGGAAGTACATCTTGTGGGAGGCTTCAGTGATGACAGGCAGCTGTCACAGAAACTTACTCATCAGCTTCTCAGTAAGTTCACCCCCACTACAGTTACAAACTGTCAAGATGCTCTTTTAAAACAGGAGTTAATGAATTCTTAGGGAGCACATACTCTGAGCTGTATAGAAACAATTACTCTTCTGGCAGGAGCGGTCTTTGTAATCTTGAGAAAATGAAAACAGCCGGGCGTGGTGGCACACGCCTTTAATCCCAGCACTCGGGAGGCAGAGGCAGGCGGATTTCTGAGTTCGAGGCCAGCCTGGTCTACAAGTGAGTTCCAGGACAGCCAGGGCTACACAGAGAAACCCTGTCTCGAAAAACCAAAAAAAAAAAAAAAAAAAAAAAAGAGAGAGAGAGAGAGAATGAAAACAGCAATGATAGCCTTTTTTGTTAGATCAGTACAAGAGAAGACACGGTTATGTTTCGGTTGTGTAATAGATATTCACTAGTGCTACACACATACCTTGGAGCAGCCTGCCATCGAGGAACCTGGCATTGTGGCTCAAGCCTTTGAAAGGTTCACTCCCCTTCTTAGAATCCATTCTAAGAAAATCATCTAAAGTGTGCACAGAGAGAGGCTGGCAGGATGGCTCAGTGGGTAAGGTACTTCCCACCAAGCCTGACAGTTGATCTTTGGAAGAAACTTGACTCCTGTAAATTGACCTCTGACCTTCTTACATGCTTCACAGCGAGTACACACAAGTAAGAAAATGTAAAAAACCAAACATTTGCTCAGAGATTCTGACGCACAGATGAACAATATGATCGTTCTGACAACAGGGAACACCCAGTGTCCTGAGAAGGGTCACAAATCTCCTAGGAGCTGTGACCTACTGTGCCAGGCGTGGAGTCCATGCTTGCAGCCCAATGCTTGGGAGGGAAGTGAGTGAGGCAGAGGGTTGTTTATTCCTGAACAGCCTGAGCTACACAGTGAGACCAACAAAAAACAGTTGAAAGCTTGCTATGGTAGAACACCTCTTTAACCTTAGCGCTCGGGGAGGCTGAGGCAGGTGGATCTGAGTTTCAGGTTGGCCTGGTTGATGTATTTACTAAGTTCAGGGCAGCCAGGGATATGTAGTGAGACCCTGTGTCAAATATACCTTATTAAGAAGTTTTAATTGCATGGGTGGGGGTTGGAGTGGGGTGGGCTGGGGTGGGAAGGGAACCTGTGTCTAACAAAAGCAACTAGAATATAAAACTATATGATGTGTCTGGTGTATTGTTGTCTCTGTTATGAGCTTAGCTGAGCACAGAAATTGAAGGGTAACCTACAGTGGGGTGATGGGCACTCAGAACCTACTCACTTTTGTTCTCTTGTCCAAAAACATTCACAAAATTTTTGCTCTGGGGACTGGAATGATGGCTCAGTGGTTAAGAGCACTGGTTGTTCTTCCAGAGGACCCAGGTTCAATTCCCAATACCAACACGGCAGCTCACAGCTGTCTATAACTCCAGTTCCAATACCGGTGGTTCCGGAACCACTACGCACATGGAACACATACATCACAGGCAAACTCTTATACACATAAAGACAATTCTTTTGCTCTAACAGACTCAAAAAAGTCAGTCTCCCCGTAGAACGCCCCCTTGTGGGCACTGGTACCTGAGCCCAGGCCTTCTGTCAGAGTAGAGTAAGTGCTTTAACCCCTGAGCCACGTCTCCAGCCCCGTTAGTTAGACGGAACAGACTCCACTTTCTTTTCTTTTTCATTTAAGTGCATGTGAGCATTAGGTCACATGTGTACCGTATAGCTTGAGCATGGAGGTGAGGTCAACTTGGGGGAGTGGGTCCATATACGGAACAGAGATTGCAAGAGCCTTTACATATTTCGCCTTCTTGCTGGCCTAACCTCTACTCTCACCTAGCCCCTTTTGAGACAGGATTTTATGCAGCACAGACTGGACTTGAAATTGAATTGTGGCACCATGCCTTGAGCATGCTAGGAATTACTGTGTCAGTTGAGGACCCTGCCCAGGACCCTACTAGAACGTTTTCATGATATATATATATATATTAACCACACTCACATATCCCTGTTAACTTGAGCACTTTTTTGACATCAATTGTAGGTGAATTTGACAAACAGGATGATGACATTCACTTAGTGACATTATGTGTAACAGGTAAGTTCTGCTACATTTCCCAAAGGGGTATAAGGGCTCAGGAAGTTTTTGTCTGTAATTTTTTTACTTTAATATTTATTTTTTTATGTGAGTACACTGTTGATGGATTCAGATCCCATTACAGATGGTTTCAAGCCACCGTGTGGTTGCTGGGAATTGAACTCAGGACCTTTGGAAGAGCAGTCAGTGCTCTTAACCGCCATCACCTATTGGATGCCTTGTGCCCACTACTCCTTATCACTAGGCAGACGTCTTGCCACCGGGTCCTACCCAACTGACCTGGATGTTCATGCTGCTTCTGCAGAGGCACGCTGTCTGGTTTCTCTGTTCCTGGGCGGGCTGGGCTGGCCAGTGCCCCCTGGGGCTCTGCACTGACTGAGCTTCTCCTCTATGAGGAACAACTGCTTAGTGCTTCTACTTCCCTTTGTTTCTTAGAGTTAAATGACCGTGAAGAAAATGAAAATCACTTTCCAATCATTTATGGCATCGGTAAGTAGCGTTTGTATCCGAGGGTTATATGGTGTGCATGTGGGCATAGCAGACTGTGTTAGGTTAAAGGTCTGTTGGTGAGTTTGGAAACCCTGGGCAAGAGGCCAACCTTGACTAACCTTTTAGCTGTGAGGTTGTTAATGCCAGTGTACAGCACAGGCTATGCACCCCACACTCATTCCTGTAGCACAGTGTCACATGTCACAGTGTCACACTGCCTCACTGGAGGGGAGGGGTCTGGCGTTTTTCCCCCCTAGCCAGTGCTCATGGGGAAGGTGTGAGGTATTTGGATCTCTATATATTCTGGGAATGAAGTAAGGAAGCCCAGGGTCCTCCTCTCTTCAGTTCTGAGGCTAGCAAATTGCAAAGGGCTTCTGGTGTATCCTTGTTTAGCTAGCTGGGTGGTGAGCACACAGGCACTTCTTATTTTATTCTCTGTCACTTTGCAGCCTCACAAGTGTCTGTGGTCGCAGCAGAGTTCTGAAACCACATGCCGCAAGGGTCCAGAGCAGGTCTGGGGCTGTTCTTCTCTCTGTGCTGGTTCAGAGGTTGTCAGCACCTCAGACTTCCTTCAGCTCCCGTTCCTTTCTGTTTCTGCTTCTTATGTGGAGTGCTAGAAATGTGAAGTCTGATTTGGATCTTTGTCGATTTAAAGTCACTCCCTTGTCCCTTGCAGCTGTCAACATTAAAACTGCAGAGATTTACAGAGCTTCCTTTCAAGATCGTGGTCCAGAGGAGCAACTGCGTGCTGCAAGAGCTTTAGCAGGAGGCCCAGTGAGTGGGAGCCTATTTTTGTGGGATAAAGAGGGAACCCCAAGAGCCTCAAGTTTTTAGACCCGAGAAAAGCTATGGCCACCTCCTTACCCAGCCCACTTCCTCAAGAGTTAAGAGGTTCGCCCTGCAGTGGCGGCACACGCCTTTAATCCAAGCACTTGGGAGGCAGAGGTAGGCGGATTTCTGAGTAGAGGCCAGCCTGGTCTACAGAGTGAGTTCCAGGACAGCCATGGCTACACAGAGAAACCCTGTCTCGAAAAACCAAAAAAAAAAAAAAAAAAAAAAAAGGTTCTAAGTGAGTTTAGGTTCTAAGTGCCAGACACTAGTTCTCTCCTTGGAAGATAGAAGAGACAGTAACAGCCTGCCTGGGACGTCTTCCCATAGAGAGGATGGCAGGGACGGAAGTGACCAAGGAGTAGTAGTTTAGTGAGTCACTTAGTCAGTTTTAAAGTCTAACTTCCTTAGGGCACTATATTTTTCCTTGTTTTTAGTAGTGCTAAGGATGGATTCAAGATGCTCCTCACATATGCTGGGTAAGTGCTCTGTCACCGAGCACTTTTAGCCTAGGCCCTTTTATCTTTAGATAAGAGCTTGTTATGTAAGAGCTTCAACATTTCCCAGGCTGGGATTACACAAGTGTACAACTGTGTCTTGGTCTCTAGGATGCTTAATATTCATCCCATCGGAAGAATTGGTAGAAGCTAGAAGAATTTACAATGTACAGAATGAGCCTGGCACACAGTTTTAATCTAAACACTCAGGAGATATACAGGTGGATTGCTGTGAGGTAGAGGCCAGCCTGGGATGTCAAGGCAAACACGATCCTATGTAACATGTAAACATGTTATGCTATGTAGGCATGATCTGTAGCACTGACATGAGAAGCTGGGTGTGCTGTGCATGCTTCCAGTCCTCGTACTGGGGAAGAGACAGGCTGACGATTGAGGTTTCTAGTCTTGCTGAATATGTAGTTTCCGCTTCAGTGGGAGGTCCTGTCTTGTCTTAAACAACTGAAGACACAGGGCACAGGTGCCTGGTCTCAAGTATGTGCCAGCAACGCAGGCCCCAGCAAGCTCCAAGTCTGCTTGTTTGTGTAGTGCTAACAACATCTCAGGAAAATGTTCAGAGACAGACATTTGTTTTGCCAGTCTTTTAATAATTTTCAGGAGTCCTAATCTTGTCTTTAAAAACTTTGCATTTGACTTGGTTTTGCTATGTAGCCTAGGGTGTCTTGGAACTGTGGCAAAGGATTCTTTTTGTTATTTAGTTAATAATTAGAATATTGAGTACTCTTTTCAAAACTGAAAATTCCCACTGGCATGATTTGGGAATTCAAGGAATGGCCAATCAGCTTCCACAGAGCTGGTAGTGATGGTATGCACACCTGTGATCCCACATTCGGGAGTTGAGACCAGCCCCAAGGTATGTGAGACCTACTGCAGCACAGAAAACCAGGGGAGGTATGGTGGTGCACACTTTTTTTTTTTTTTTTTTTGGTTTTTCCGAGATAGGGTTTCTCTGTGTAGCCCTGGCTGTCCTCGAACTCAGAAATCCGCCTGCCTCTGCCTCCCAAGTGCTGGGATTAAAGGTGTGTGCCACCACGCCCGGCTTGGCGGTGCACACTTTTAAAGCAGGAAGATCCCAAAGTTTAAAGGCCAGCCTGGTCTACCACAGTCAGTCCCTGTCTCAAAAACAAGACAGACAAACAGCAACAAAAGCAAAAGACCCAGACCTTTCTTTTATTCCTTTTGTGAGACAAGGCCTCACTGTCATCCAGGCTGTCCTGGAACCCACAGTGCTCTTCTCTGGGTCAGCCTCAGCCTCCTGAGTGTTTGATGGCAGGTATGAGCTGTCTGTCTTGGGCACTGTGAACTCTTTTATGTGACATGATGACTACTTGCTTGGGGTGGTAATAAGGAGCTGTGGTATTCTGTGTAACCATGAGGAATTCAGGCTTTAGTCAGACCTACCTGGCTCTGAGGCCCTGCTGCTGCTCACTGGACATGTGACCTGAGACCTCTCACCATCAGCTTCCCCTTGAGAGGACAGCATGTTGTCTTCTTGTAGGCTTGCCATCAAAAGTAAACACAGCAGTGCACAGGGAAGCATTTGGTGGTGGCAGCCTTGTTGTTACGGGAGGTCAATGTGCGCAGCTTATCAGCTAAGGGGACAGACAACCTTGGAACTAGCCTATAGCAGTGGTAGGGCAGTGTCCTTACAGCTTGTCATGGAAATGGTTCTTTTAGATGATTAGCATTTATGATGCAAAGACAGAACAACTCCGAATAGGCCCGTGTTCCTGGACGCCATTCCCACAAGTGGATTTCTGGTTGCAGCAAGATGACAAGCAAATCCTAGAGGTGAGAGTTTACAGGTCGGCTAAACCTTAAGTCTCTGCACCCTGGTTCCCATCTGTAAGAAAAAAAGGTTAGACCAGCTAAGGCTGCTTCTCCTCAATGGGTGAGAGTGACTATCTGTTGCCACTGGCAGTGTCTCTTTCCTTTACGGCAGTGGGGGATTAGTGACATCCTGGCAGCTGTTTATACAGGTGAAGCAGTAAGCAATGTAGTGTGTGTTTCCCCAGATGTACAGACACCACACTGAAACTAGCCCAGTAAATGTGTACGCAGCCCAAGGCTACTCTGATGTTGAATGAGAGGTCAGCCTGGTCCTCTCACATCCACCATCTTGTCTTTTCAGAGCCTTTCCACGTCTCCTCTGGCCGAGCCCCCCCACTTTGTTGAACATATTAGATCTACCTTGATGTTTTTAAAAAAATTCCCATCTCCAGAGAATATACTCTTTCCTGGAAATAAAGCTCTCCTCTACAAAAAAAATAAAGATGGCTTGTGGGAAAAGATCTCCTCTCCAGGGAGCTAACATCAGCTCAGAGTTTACTGAAGAATTCATCTTCACCTGATAAAGATGGTTGCTGGTTTGGAATCTACACCTGCACACTTTTACTTCTTCCGTCCTTCCTGTCTTTCAAAATAAAATCTTATTTTGGCAAAGGCAATTTGTTTAGATGACTTTTTACGGCAACAAAAAGTCCACATTCCCTCAGCAGTGAGGGAGAGAAGCAAGACCACTGGCTTCATTGGCAGGGCCTTCACAGACAAGTTGGTCGGGAAAACTCCTTATTCAAAAGTTACTTTTAGCCGAGGGCTTGTCTGCTTCAGCCTTACCGTGCTGCACAGCTGACGACACTGACTCGTCATGGCGGCTTTCTGTCCCAAATAAACACAAGCACAGTGCACACTGGGCACCAACTTAAAAGCATTACCAGTGTTTAAAAATACACTTAAATATGGTCAGGAAGAGATCTTAAGAGTTAATTACTCTATTAACAGGTGAGTCCTTACATTTGTTTACAGAGTGTAAGGAGAAAAGGTGCAGCAAGGGGCAGTCCTAGCCACAGCTCATGTGGACAGTCCTTACTTAGGCTCCCGGAGAAGCAGCAGTGGGGACAGAGGCAGAGGAGCTCCTGATGCCAACCAGTGAGGCAGGCACCTACCACAACTCGGCTGACCTACAGAGCTACTACGACAGACGGAGGAGAACCTGGAGAGTCACTGTATGCAGCTTCATCACGATTAGCTTCAGAGCCATGAGAGCAGTGTTTCAAGTGGCAGGTGCTTGAAGGCCACGGTTCTCAGTACAAAATGTGTGGTACAGGAAGAAAGGGTATGCCTATGTTGGACAGGCCAAAATAGTCAATTGTCATTTGTTCTACTTACAGATAAAATAATTAATTGCCCCCTAGAAAGCCCGCTTTTCTGACATGTGTCTGTGCAAAACTCCCAGTTTAGCACAAACAACAAAAGTTTTTATCATATTAACATGTGGCATAGTTCACGTCTTCCATAGAACTTCACCTTCCCTGAAACGACAGTTAGTACAGCCTCCAGCCCAGCACTACTGAGCTTATCTTAAGCGCTCCAGTTCCTCTACCTGTGAATGGTCATCTTCCTGATGCTGGGCCTGGTTCTGCAGGGCCTCAGTCTGTCTGGCCGTGAGATCAGTGGCCCTGGGAGGCTGCTCAGGGCTGTGGGCCTCTAGGTTGTCATGCTCTAGCCCACTGGACAGCTGTTCCACCTTTTCCAGGTCTTCAATGTGGCTGACTGAGCTGGTCTCACTCACAGCATCCGAGCCTCTCAGGGACCTTTTAAAAGGCTTCTGACCTAGGGACATGAGACGGACTATCCTGAAACTGGTAGTATATGCAAAGGCTCTGTGGTCCTGATGGTCACTGATTTTTGCAGAAATGCTGGAATTGTGGCTTAGAAGCATCTCAGAGGTGAGGTGGGAACTAAAGAAGATTGTGACACTAAAATGCTCCCCAGGTCAGAGATTCTATGGTGACCCTAATGGGAGTGAGCACTTCGATTAAATCAATGCTTGCCTTTGGAGTACCATGGAGGCACTTCTATGGGAATATATCATGGGTGCATGTTTCAGTGTGGGGAATGGAATTTTGGATTAAAGAAAACAAAGGCACATAAGGGAACAAGAGAGGAATCTCAACAGCATGCGGAGTTCATTCCCTAAGTGGAAAAGAACTAGTTTTCTTCTATTAATGATGGTGAAATGTGGAGATGTTTAACCCACCTGGAAGCCTCTGTTTGCTTCGAGTGCCTAGGGGTGTGGGAGGTGGTGTCACCCCAGTACCTTGTACTTTGTGGACATAGGTGTATTCTGTGGACTCCAGAGAGCCTGTAAGAAAAACAAAGGAGTGGGCAAAAGCTCCTGGCATAAGCATCCTGAGATGTCACTTGCCCTCAATTGGCTTTGTGTCCTAGCCAGGTCTATAGCCATTTGGCTCCCCACTAACTTTGACTGGAGTAAACCTAGCCTGTAGCTGCTCACATCTCTCCCCAGCCTCCAGTCCTGGGGTGCTCAGTCAGTGTGTGCAGTGTGCCGGGACCCACCTTCAGCTGGGAAATGCACTTTAGCATCAAAGAGCACATGTTCCTGCTAATGGCTGATGTCTGACAGATAAAGCATTACTTGTTTATGGTCTTTTGAGACAAAGTCTCACATAACCCTGACTGGCCTCCTGAATGCCAGGATTATATTCTTGTGCCACCATACTATGAAAATCTGACGCTATCTTTGGCTACTGTGAGAATCCAGACATTATTTTCTGGAAAAGGACCAAAGGAAGGAACATCAAATTTTGGGTGCTTTTTTTTTTTTGTAGAATAGGAAAGGCATCACAGTTTTTAATCTTCCAGAAGGTTGGTAATACTGCTAGTCACTGGTTTTTAAAAAAAAAAAAAAAATCCAGTGCTGTGTGCTATAAACGTTAGGTTCCCCTTTCAGAAGGAGCCCTGTCCTGCACAGAGTACTCAGCAGGGCTGTAGGGAACCAACAGTCCTTATGCCAGTGTCTACAGTGTGCTGCTCCCAGACCTGGCCAACTGGACATCCATGTCCATGTTCCAAGGAAGAGCAATGCACATGGGATCAAGTGTCTACTTGCTTTCTTACTGTTTCAGCAGGGACTGGGGAAGATGACATGGCAGCATGAGCAGTCTGCTGCATTTCAGACTCGTGGCAGAGAATCCAGGGATGTACAAAAGCATGAAGGTACTAGAAGCTAAAGGCATCTGGTCAAACTCTGAAATAACAGATCTAGGCATAGACCAGTGAGACATCCTACCTGCTGTTAAGTTAAAACTTCTTCCCTTCTGTGAAGCCTGGACTGGAGAAAACCAATTCAGCACGGATCCTACTACAGGGATTTGCCGCAACACTCCCTGCAAAATATAACCCTCATTCAGGATCGCCCATGGAGCCCTTGTTCAGGACCACCTGGTGAGCCTCTTCCCCAGGACGCCAGCCTGGAGAGCCCCAGCAGGAACCTACCTCTTCCAGAAGCCGCTCCTCATTTGCCTTCTGTAGCTGAACCTGTGCCTCCTGAATTCCCTTCCGAACAACTTCTGTCATGTTCTCTAGAAGCTATAAAACCAAGACAGATACTGTTTGTCTAAGCTTCTTGCCCAGGGCCTACAATTATTTACATAGTCAACAGCATTGGTGACACTTTCCCAGAGGTCTGTCAATATGTTAGAATTCTGCACTGAAGTACATGAGCAGAAGTTAACATAGAAAATTAAACAGAAAATGATGAAAGCTCATGCAGATCAAAGCACATATAACCTGTTGTCCGGCCTCATTTGCCAAACCAGAGAAATAACTACTTACATTCATAATGTAACTAGCACAGTTTAATGCTGAGACAAAGTCACACTAGCCACTAGCCAAGCCTGGGAAAAGCCCAGAGTCTAAACATCTAACTAATAGCAAATGCAGTCAGCTCCTTGGCCTTCTCAAAACTCCTCATCCCTTCCTTACCCCAAAGTGAACTGCAGCATGCTCATTCGTGTGTCTGCTCTCAGACAGGGCTTGGTTGGAGCCTGTCCTCTAGCCCTGTAGGCTAGTCTTCCTTGCCACCCGACACACTTGTGCTGTTTGTCCTTAGGACCAGCTCCTTTTAGTTAGGAAGACTCGCCTCAGGATACTGCAGCGGTGAGCAAGTTCCCAAAAGCTCAGCTATCCTGAGCCACAGTACTTGCTCACACTGCTGGCTCTTTCCCCACATTGTCTGGTGAGGTCACTGGGGGCAGGCAGCAACTGTGAAAAGGCCTCCTAGCATTCCCAATGCCTGGCATAACCCCTAGATCACAGGTCTTAGCATAGGACCAACATTTGGGAAAGAAAGAAATGAACATACAGTCCCACGTGTCCCATTGCAAAACTCAGGAAAGACATGAAACTCTGATTAGTCTTACAGACCCTTGAGTTCTCCTCAATTTCCCGGGCTGTGACTGCAATGGTCTCCACTAGCTCAGAAACGTCCACATCATCACTTGCCATGCCAATGTAAATGCAGCTCTTCATGCTTTTGTACTCAGGGCCTGAGGGAAGAAACATGCAAGGCTAGCTCCTAAGTCCTCAGAGCAGATGGAGGCCCAGACTGTCACAGGGGCTTCGTCCCTAGGAAGAGGAAGATCACTCTGATAGAGGAAGGGAAGTCTGGAGAGCTGGAGAGGGAGGGCGACGTTACTCTGAGAGACGCTTCACCTCTGGCTGGTCCTAAAACCAGAATCGCCCACCTCTATGGTGATGCAAAGCAGCTTCCTTAAGCCAGTCAGACACGGTCTTCTTAAGTTCACAGTGACTTGGAAAAGCAGTTCTTACCTATTTTAAATGTGAGGTCAGATTCCAGTTCATTTAACTTTTTCAGAAGTCCAGTGTGTATTTTTTCCCCCTCTGGATCAGATTTCAAACTGGTGTCATCATCATTCGCATGCTCATACCTAAAAACATCAGACAGCAGTAACAAATCTAAGAGTGTGTATTTCTTCAGACGAGACTGTGGGTGGGGTATGATGAACACAGATGTATAGTTACAAGTGTGAAGAGGAACCAATGGCCATGTGTTATTATTAAAACAACCACCATCTTTCAATAATGTTGTAAGCTTCAGTCTATGGCCCAGGAAAGCAATTTTCAAAGAAAAAGGAAACATGAGAGAAGAGAAAGGTGGGTCACCAGAAGACAGTGAGGCTAATATAGCTCTCTCCCATTTACTCATTTATAAAGCTCTGTATATCCCATATAGTAGTCATTTGTCCACCATGTGTTTGCCCCAGGCACTTGTGAGTTAGCACACAATGAACCCTGCCGAAGTCCAATGCTGGACCAAACTGTCTACAATAGGCCTCGTAACATCTCATGAGATCTTAGCAAATATACTCTAATTTCACCTGGATATGCGAGTAATAACAGAACCCACTTGTGCTTTGACAAAGCAGTCTTTCACATCATGTAGCAAGCCAAATCATTACCTGACAACCCCGATTCCAGGCCAGTTGGGGTCATCAACATACAGGAGCCCTGCTGTCCCCTCTACCTCCTGCTTGAATTCTTCCCGAAGCTGTAGTGTGCAGGTCAGGACTGGTAGTTTGCTTTGGATGCAGGTAATGAGCTGATCGACATCCTCTCCTCGAGTTCCTAACCCTGAGAACACCCACAGAAAGGTTGAGAAATGATTAAAGGATGACTGGGTGACTCTCATTTACTACTAACAAGGCCAAAGGCCAAGAGCTCAGTATGAACTGAAAAGATTTTTGTTTGGTTGATTTATTTTTTTGAGACAGGGATTCACCCTGTAGTTGAGGCTGGCCTCTAACTCATGGCAATCCTCCTGCCTCAACTTCCAAAATGCTGGAATAGTGGATATGAGCTATTAATTATGCCTGACTTAAAATTGTTGAAACAAAAGTTATTCCACGTAGCTATGGAAGAACCAGGTGCTGCAAACTAACACACTTAGGGCTGAGATGATGGCTCCCTTGCTGAAGTGTTCGCTGTACAAACACGACCACCTGAGTCTGAAGTGGATCTCCATGGACCACCTGAGTCTGAAGTGGATCTCCATGGACCACCTGAGTCTGAAGTGGATCTCCATGGACCACCTGAGTCTGAAGTAGATCTCCATGGACCATTACATAAAATCAGGTGTCATGGTATCCACCTGTAATCACAGCACTGGGCAAGCGGAGGCTTTCAGGCCTCACTGGCCAGCTCAGTGAGCTCCAGCATTAAGCAAGAAACTCTGTCCTAAAAGTATACGGTAGGCAGAGATAAAACACGTCCAATGTCAGCCTCTGGCTTCAGCATGCACACACACAGGAACATATACCACACACATAGACTTTTAAAGATTGAGCTGACAGGGCTCAGTGGTAAAGGTGCTTGCCACCAAAACTGGCAACCTAAGCTTGATCCCCATGGTCAGTAGTAGAGAGAACTACTGCCCATAAGTCCTCTGACTTCCACAGGCACATGCCATCTCACACAATCAACATACATAGAAATAATGAGCAAATAAACTAACAATTTAACCTAGTTGCTGCTCCACTTCAGGTGCAAAACAGGTGCTCTGTAGATTTAATACACAATGGAGCTCTCTACCCAATCTATTTCTCACCAGGGCATGACCTGGGTTACACATATCCTTGTAATAGGCTAAGACAAGGCAGGTTCTTGATTTATATGCAAATATTAATAGAAGGGAATGTTCTAGCAGGTTTCTATCAGGAAGGGGGCTGTACCAGTGCCACTGAGACACATGGAATCATTAACAAGCCAGCTTTAGAGACCTCAAGAGTTTGGAGGCACAGGAGCCTTGACAGTCTACCGTCCTTCCTTTGGGCTCATCTGGCAGCCGCCAGCACTGTCTTCAGGGCTGGGGTTGAGGCCATCAGCAAGCTACAAAATGGTCTTTTCTTTGCAGGGCAAATTTTCTTATTTGAATGAGCTTGAGAAAATATCTTTGCAAAAATGTGGACATCTCATAAAAAAAAAAACCACCAGACATTTTCTTAAATTGTTTTAAGTCTTTTTTTTTAAGCTTTATTTATTTTATGTATATGCATACAGTGTAGCTGTACAGATGGTTGTGAGCCACAATGTGGTTGCTGGGAATTGAACTCAGGACCTCTGGAAGAGTAGTCAGTGCTCTTAACCACTGAGCCATCTCTCCATCCCCCTTGTCTTATCATAAAAAGCACAACCAATTTTTTTACTATCTCCCCAACCTCAGCTTTTTAAAACTGACATATAAGAAAGGTGTGGTGGCTGGGCAGTGGTTGCAAAAGCCTTTAATCCCAGCCCTCAGGAGGCAGAGGCAGGCAAATCTCTTTGAGTTCAAAACCAACATGGTTTACAGAGTGTTTCAGGCCTGTGAAACGTACAAAGTGAGATCTGTCTTCAAAGAAAAGAGGGATATAAAAACTACATATTTACAGGGTGCCATGGGCTCCCTTGATACATGTATGTACTAATAAATGATCAAATCTGGGAAAAGCATATCTTCCTCTTCAAATATTTACCACTTCTTTGTGGAGAACATAGTCAATGTCTTCTAGTAGCTTTTTAGTACATTACTGTTAAACTATGGTCACTCACCATGCAACAGAACAAAGAGCTTATTTTTTCTGTCTAGTTGTTTTATTAGTAACCGAGAGGGCGCAACTCATGTTCTGTTTTAACTTCATAGATTTTAACTGCACTGTTTTCTGAAATGTCTAAAACAGTGGCCCTACTCTATTAGAATCATCAAGGGAACTTTTAAAAGTACAACATCCAAGAACTTCTGAAGGGTTGACCACAAGGATAATCCTGGAGGGTGGCATAGCTGGGGACTGCCCCACCCCTATAATTCAACTTATACATGTCTATCTTTCATTATGTATATTAAACCATATTATGTACCTTAAATATATAATGTTGAATATCTACTACTAAAAATGCAATTAGGGGAAAACAAGAATGTATGCCTGGGCTGCATTCTAGACACACAGTGTTAAAGGTCTGGAGGTAGTCCAACGGGGTGGTTTGTTTTTGGGAGAAAGGGCTTTTTATTGAAAATTTTTTGATCATGTTTTCCTCTTTCCCAATTCCTCTCAGATCCTCTCTCCTCCCTACCCACACAACTTGATGGTCTCTCTTTCAAAACAAAACAAAACAAAACAAAACAAGAGACACCCCCCCTCAAAAAAAAAAAAAGGCCCAAGAAACACAACACCTCCTCCACCCAAAAATAACCCCAGAATCAAAACCAACAAAAGACCAAGAAGTCGTGGAGGGGAGGGAGAGCCAAAACAAAGGAACAAAAATTCACAAAATGCCACTGAGGTTGTTTTGTGTCGGTCAACTACTCCTGGCAGGTGAAGTATGGATGGATGGTGCCTACTTCCTGACCTCTTTGCCAGAAGGTATCTAATTGCAGACAGGTTCTTTGTTGGGGGCAGGGCCACCTATGCCTACTTCTACTGTTTGGCTTGACTCTGGGCAGGTGTGTGTAAGTTGCCATAGTCTGCATGAGTGCTGAAAGGTTTTAAAGCTCCACAGGTTACTCAGATGTGCATCTGGACATAAGAAGTCAGCAGAATAGAAAGCCTAGAATCAGATGATATCAAAACACAGGAATCCAATGGTTCAAGATGTCTCACTCTAATAGTGAGAAGTTATGCTAAAACTTAAATTTAGCCTTAAAGAAAAGCTTCTTCAGCCAGAAGTGGTTGCACACATCTTTAGTCCCAGGACTGAGGAGGCTACCTGGTCTACAGAGTTTCAGGACAGCCAGGACTATTAAATAGAGAAACCATCTCTTCAAAAACCAAAAAAAGAAAAGCTCTTTCAAAGAGAGACGCTGCAAACTCCAGGAGAGCAGAATTACTGTAAGATGGACACACTCATCCGGCTGCTGGCCATCAGCAGGTGTGATGGAACCCTGAGGGGCAGAGCTGCAATTAATTGCCTTACCTTCTGCTGTCATCAGAGGGCTGAACCGAACACATGTGCCATCTACCTCCAGGTCTATGACAGTGAGGCCACACTGAGGCACCAACTGTTTCAACTGTTCACCCAACTGCAGGGAAAAGGACAGAGAACACTTCTGCAACAGGGACTTAAATATCTTTACCACCCACCCTCACCCCAGACTAAAATGGCTTCTGAAGCTAGTTCCCCTTATTCTTCAGGGTATCTTTCAATACTTAATAGCAATTTTTTGTTTCCCGTGCTGGGAACAGAGCCCAGGGGACTTTGCCCCTCACCTACTCCCACCCTACTCTTCCTACCTTTTCCAATTAACAGTTCATTTTATGTTATTCTAACTACAAATTCACTTTAGAAAAACATGCAATACAGTTAAGTCAAAAATATGAAATAAAAATGACCCATATCCTCCTAACATTTGACTGTTGACATGCAGTTTATTTCTCAGGGTCTTTTCCCTGTGTTTATAACAAAACATGATATTCTATACACCTTAGGAACCTCCTCTTTTTCTTTGTATGTATGTGTGAAGGCACACATTTGTGTGTGTGCATGGTTATGTGGAGACCAGAGATCAATACTGGCATTTTCCTCACTTTCTGAGACACGCACGCCTTCTCATGGAAACTCGAGCTTCTCAGTTTGCTCATGCTGTCTGCTCAGTGAACTCCCCGAACCACCCATCTCTGCGTTCCTGGTGCTGGATTGTAGGCATGCTGCTGTACTTGGCTATTTTTATAAACATGACGGCTAGAGCTGAGCTCAGGTCTTCATGCTTACACTGCTTGCACTTTGTCACAGGTGACCTACTCAGCCCCCCAGATTGCTTTTTTCCCCATCTACTTTGTGATCATTTTCCATCTGTTTTAAACATTTGGCCGTAGGTTTATAAGAGCTGCTATGAATGGCACTGCATGGATATATTATATCTTATTTATTAGAGCCTAGGAAATGACACTGCTGTGAACATCTTTACCCTGTTGAGAACACTCAGGAAGTCTAAAATCTAGAGGTACTGCACTCCAGTGTCCAAAGAGCCATTAGAGTAGAATGCTGGCCTGTCCTGCCTGGCTGCCACAGGTGCTCGGGAACACCTGTTCCTTCTGATGCACTTGCTTTGTTTCTGACACAGGTCTTACTATGTAGTTTAGGCTGTTCTGGGACTATGTAGACTAGGTTGGCCTCAGACTCTTGGAGATCCACCCGCCTCTGCCTCCTAAATGCTGCGATTAAAGGCATGCACCAATACACCCAGATTTAGCAACTCTCTTGTTGCCCAAAGCAGAGGTACTGTGTGCGGGCCAGGCTATTTTATTGTCTTTCATAGCAATTAGGAAATGGTCACAGAAGCAAAGTGAGTGGCTTGCCAGAGGTAACAGTGTCTGATGTGGTGATATGAGTCAGAACAGAACAAGCCTGGTGTCTCTGTATGAAGTTCCTTCCTGTGGGAATGACTAACCAACCACACATGACCATGTTATACAGGTGTGAGGCCAGGAAACGCTGTTCTGGATGTAAAGAAGAAAAAGTAGACAGCAGCCATCTTTACCCAGCGGTTCAGTGCATCACAGGAGTGTCTTTCCCGGCCAACTGCTGCAGGTGCTATGTTGGATACAGGAACAGCTTTAAACGCTGAATCTGAGGCCAAACACAGAAAGGATTCACTCCCAGAAACAAAGCTACAATAAACATTACAACTCAATCCATCAACAGCATCATATAATAATGAAATCAAAATGTCTGACCTGTTAATACTTTTCTGATGAACTAAGTAACTTCTCAATGCATTTCTATAATAGGATTTTTTTGTTTGTTTTTGTTTTTTCGAGACAGGGTTTCTCTGTATAGCCCTGGCTGTCCTGGAGCTCACTTTGTAGACCAGGCTGGCCTCGATCTCAGAAATCCGCCTGCCTCTGCCTCCCGAGTGCTGGGATTAAAGGCGTGCGCCACCACGCCCGGCTTCTATAATAGGATTTTTGTTGTTGTTCTTAAAGACAGTGTTTCTCCTGTGTAGCCTTAGTGGTTATTTCTCTATAGATCAGGCTGGCCTTGAGCTCAAGAGATCTGCCTGCCTCAGCCTCCCAAGTGTTGAGTTTAAAGGCATGTACCTCCAATGTCCATAGGATTCTTAATTTTCTTTTTTAAAAATAATTTCAACACCAGCCTGGTGGTGCACATCTATAAAATCTCACTCAGCCTTTAGTAAAGCTAAGGCCAAAGGGCTGTTATGAATTCAAGGCCAGCCTGGGTCCCAGGGGAAGATTGTATCTTAAAAAAAGAAAAGTTCCCTTTCAAGGAATTTCAAATGGAATAAAAAAAAATGTAAATACACCATAAAGAAAATAAACCCCACTATGTATCAAGCTAAAGCCACTGAAAAGTGGTAGTGCTCTGATAGAAGGTAATGGAGCCTATGCAGACAGGAAGGTGAGCATTCAGTGGAAACAGTAATAAAAGCAGTAGGGGGAAGGGTCTGAAGCAGGAGGACTGCTACAAGCTAAAGCTAGCCAGGCCTACAGAATGAGATCCTGTCTCAAACAAAGAAAAAAAGAGAAAGAAAAGGGATGAAGAGATGCGTATTTGAAGCAGCAACACCACAGCCACATTTAAGGAGAGAGTAGTGTTTCTAGGAACAAGGAAAGGGCCAGTGTGACTAAGGAAGGGGCCAATGATGGAAGCAGCAGCGATCAGGAAGGAGGCAGACCTGACAGCAGAGCCTTGTGGGTGTGGTGCGGAGCCCTAGATGCTGATGGCTGCCAGCAGGCTGACATGACTTGTAATGTTCACTAATTTCTATGCAGAGTTTCTTGGAAGAAACTGTGTGCAATATGGGAATGACAGTGTCACCTAGATGAAAGTTAATGTGCCTTGGACTAGGCTGGTGGCATGCTGGTCATTTTTTGTCCTTCCCCCCGCCCCCCTGCAGTATTGAGGATTAAAACCCAGTGTCATCTGAATGCTAAAAATTTCTATATTCCCAACATAGTCCATTCTTTAAAAACAGAGTTCTTTTTTTTTTTTGGACAGGGTGTCTCTGTGTAGGCTTGGCTGTTTTCTAGTTCTAACTTGATCTCAAACTCAGAAATTCTGTGCCTCTGGCTCTCCAGTACTGAGATTGTAAGAGTGTGTCACTTCACCAGGCTGAAAGAGATTCTTAAGCCCAGCATTCAGGAGGCACAGGCAGGTTACTCATTGTGAGTTTCAGGCTAATCTAGTTTATAAAGCAAGTTCCAGGCCAGCCTGAACAAGATGGTAGGGTAGGGGAGGAGGGTAGGGGAGGAGAGAGAGTGAGAGGAAGAAGAGGAGACAGAGACAGACAGACAGATGGACTCTTAGATCTATTCTCCTATATCACAATACTTGAGAAGCAGCTTAGGGGCTGAAAGCTAGCAGGGGAATAAGAGGTTTGAAGTCCACACCTTTCCTTCCTCAATGTGACTCCTAAAACCATGCCTAGAAATACAATAGCTTATTTACAGTTTTTAAAAAGTCACTCTCCTTAAAGGAATTTTGAAAGCAAAGCCAATGTTGTAAGTTAGCGACTCTTCTTTCTAAGCACTGCCCTTTAGCTGGCTCAGCCCAGGCTATGTGGTAGGGTTGCAGAGTCTTTGGTTTAGTCACAGGCACTTAGCGTGCTTGTGGAAACTGTTATACTTTTCCATGAGTGAAGACTTTATCAATAAAAAAATAAAAACATATAGAACTTAATTTTATATGATATTAAATTTAAAGCCATGAACACACACACACACACACACACACATCTTACACACAGTTTGGTTTTTTGAGACAGGGTTTCTCTGTGTAGCCCTGGCTATACTGGAATTCACTCTGTAGATCAGGCTAGTATCCCAGCTCACAGCCTGCCTCTGTCTCCCTAGTGCTAGGATTAAAGGCCTATACCTCCACACCTGGCATAAAAAAATTTTTAATCACCTACCTGAGGCTGGTAATTCCTGGAAAAACCTGAACACCACTACTGGAGAACTGAGCTCATCTTCCACCTGCAAAAAGAGAACTGTGCTGTTACAACACTGAAGATAGGGCTAAACATCAGCGGGATAAGACAGTATCTTTGGAAAGAAAATAGGCAGAAATGCTGCTTATACACAAACATTAAAAGGCTCAAAGGGTGTAACTGGCCTGAGGTGACCAATGAAAATGATGGTCCCTCCCTCTCTTGACCCAACAGACTCTATGAAGTCATGCATAAACGAGCAACTTAAAAAAAAAAAGTGTATGAGTTAACCAAGTTATGCTTGGTACCCACAGAGGCCCGAAAAGGATACTGGATATCCTGGAAATGGAGTTTCAGAATAGTGTGAGCCATTATATAGGTGCTGAGAACCAAACCTGGGTCTTTTGCAAGAAAAGCAACTGTTCCTAACTGCAGAGTCATTTCTTCAGCCTAAATCAAGAACTTTTTATACTCAGGAATTTAAAAGAAAATCTTTCATTATCTTTTATAACAGAACAATATGAGCAATGCTCATACTGGCAGCTTAAAAACTACCAGGGTATTGTCAGACGAGTGGCTCAATGTCTCTCCTAATAGATGACAATGATAACACTGCAGAGTAGACTGCATTACTCTGGCATCATGTACTTCCCTCTCCACAGTCAGCCAACCACCAGGCTTTACCACACAACCAAGCAACAATCTGAGGCAGGCTTTTTTGTTGGGATCAGCTCTGGGGATGCTTTCTTTCAGTATTTAACAGTTGTAATCTATCACTGAAGCTTTGAATCCTTTTGTAATTAAATTATGCTGTGGCTGATAAACTTATCAGTAAAACCACAACAAGGAAGTTTCTATGCACACACAGGAAGCAGCTGGCCCATCGATTTTTCTAACTTTTTTTAGGTTATTGTTTTGAGAGAGAAGGTTTTACTGTGTAGCTGGCCTGGAACTCAGTATGTAAACCAGGCTGGTCTTGAACTTAAGAGTAATCGCCCTGCTTCTGTCTCCCAAGTGCTGAGATTAAAGGTGTGTACTACCAGGCCTGGCTCTACTAATACTCTAAGGAGATAAGTGGATGACATTCTGATTAGGCAAGGGTTACATTTACATTTGCTAATTATTTGTGGAGCTGGGTACTTATAATGCTTTCATATCTCTCATCTCTAACTTTCTTTTTTAAAAAGATTTATTTTATGTATATGAGTACACTGTAGCTGTACAGATGGTTGTGAGCCTTCATGTGGTGTTGGGAATTGGATTTTAGGACCTCTGCTTACTTCTGTCAACTTCACTCGTTCAGTCCCTGCTTGCTCTGGCCCAAAGATTTTATTTATTATCTTACATAAGTACCCTGTAGCTGACTTCAGACCAGAAGAGGGTGACAGATCTCATTACAGGTGGTTGTGAGCCACCACATGGCTGCTGGGATTTGAACTTAGGACCTTCGGAAGAGCAGTCAGTGCTTTTACTCGCTGAGCCATCTTGCCAGCCCCTCTAACTTTCATATAAACAAAATTATTAGTGCCTTTACGGGAATAAGGATTTATTGTTTAAGCAGAACGGGTAAGTTCCACAAGCATGGAGGAACTAAAAAGTCACATAACAGAAGGGCCTGGACATGTCTTCAGTCTCTAAAAGAACACAGGGGCCATCCCAGACTAATCCCCAGCAAAACTTTCAATTACCATAGATGAGGAAAACAAGATATTCCATAACAAAGTCAAATCCAGCCCTACAGAAGGTACGAGAAGGAAAACACCAACACAAGGAGGTTAACTGCAAGTCACAAAGCAGGAAATAATCTCACACCAGCAAAGCCAAAAGAGAAGTGTACAATGCAAAACGAAGCAAACAAACCAAGAGGAGTAGACAGTAAGACATAACCAACTTAGGGCTGACAGCAATAAACTAGAAACAAAGAATCAAAGAAACAAAGAGAGAAAATCAACTAGACAAACCCTTATCCAAATCAACTAAAAGACAGAGCATCCAAATTAACAAAATCAGAGACGAAAATAACAAGTCAAAGGATGATTAGGTCATACTTAAAAAACTTGTATTCCACAAAATTGGAAAATCTAAAAGAAATGGACAATTTTCTTGATAGAAACCACTTATCAAAGTTAAATCAAGATCAGATAAACAATTTAAATAGACTTACAACCCCGAAGGAAATAGAAATAGTCATTAAAAGTCTTTCAACCAAAAAGAGCCTTTGGCCAGACAGGTTGAGGGCAGGATTTTACTAGACTTTCAAAGAAGAGCTAATACCCATACTCCTTAAATTATTCCACAAAACAGAAACAGAAGAAACGCTGCAAGACTCATTTTATGGGGCTTCAGTCACCCTGATACCCAAACTACACAAGAATTCATCAGAAAAAGAGAATTACAGACCAATTTCCTTCATGAACATTGATGCAAAAGTACTCAATAAAATGCTCGAAAACTGAATCCAAGAACACATCAAAAAGATCAAGTAGGGCTTCATCCCAGAGATGTAGGGATGGTTCAACATATGAAAATCAGTCGAGCCGGGCGTGGTGGCGCACGCCTTTAATCCCAGCACTCAGGAGGCAGAGGCAGGTGAATGTCTGAGTTCGAGGCCAGTCTGGTCTACAAAGTGAGTTCCAGGACAGCCAGGGCTATACAGAGAAACCCTGTCTCAAAAAACCAAAAGAAAAAAAGATAATCAGTCAATGTAATCCACCACAAAAACAAATCGAAAGAAAAAAAACCTTATGATCTCATGAGCTGCTGAAAAAAGCCTTTAACAAAATCTAATACTCCTTCATGATAAATCTCTTGGAGAGATTAGGGAATACAAGAGACATAATAAACACAAGAAAGGCAATTTACAGCAAGCCTATAGTCAACATCAAATTAAATGGAAAGAAACTCTGAGCAATTCCACTAAAATCACAAACAATACTAGGCTGCCCACTCTCTTCATATCTATCCAGTATACAACTTGAAGCTCTAGAAGTGCAATAAGACAACTGAGGGAGATCAAGGGGATACATATTGGAAAGGAAGAAGTCAAAGTATTGTTATTCTCAGATGATATGATAATATAATCAATGTGATATATAAGTGACCCCAAAAATTTTACCAGGAAACATGTACAACTGATAAACACCTTCATTGAAGTGGCTAGATGCAACATTAACTAAAAAAACAAATAAAATCAGTAGCCCTCCTATATACAAAGAAAAATGGGCTGAGGAAGAAACCAGGGAAACAACACTCCTCACAGTAGCCATAAGTAATATAAAATATCTTGGGGTAACTCTAAGCCAAGCAAGTGAAATATGTGCATGACATTAACTTCTTTCTTTGAAGAAAGAAACTGAAGAAGATATCATAAAATGAAAAGATCTATCATGTTCATAGATCAGTAGGATTTACAGTGAAAATGGCCATACAACCAAAAGCAACCTATATATTCAATGCAATCCTCATCAAAATTCCAACACAATACTCAAATGGAAAAACAAACTAAAAAACTCAAGGTAGATAAACAATTCTGTACAATAAAAACCTTCCAGAGGTATCACCATCCCTGATTTCAAGCTGTACTACAAAGCAATAGTAATAAAAACTGCATGGTATTGGCATAAAAGACAGGTTGATCACACACCGAGGGACATCTGGTTTTTAAATAAAGAAGCTAGAGATATAAAATGGAAAAAAGAAAGCATCTTCAACAAATGGTGTCTGTCTAATTGGGTGTCTACATGCTGAAGAATGCAAGTAAATCCATACCTATCGCCCTGCACAAAACTCAAGGCCAAGTGGACTAAGGACCTCAACATAAAAGCAGATACACTGGACCTGATAGGAGAGAAAGTAGGGAACAGCCTTGATCACAGTAGTTCAGGAGACAGCTTCCTCAACAGAACGCCAACAGCATAGGCACTAAGCTCAAATTAACAAATGGGACTTTATGAAACTGAAAAGCTTCTGTAAGGAACAATAGAATAAAACAGCAGCCTATCGAGTGGGAAAAGATTTTGATAACTCCACACCTGACAGCGGGCTAACATCCAACACATATAAGTAACTTATTTCCTTGATGTAGTTGTCATCTCCAAGGTTTACTGCCTCTGTCTGCTAACCTAGGCCTAGAATGATTTCAGCCTCTAAGACTTGCTGCTGAATAACCTCACCCTTTCTTGTTCTTTCTGAACTCTAGCTGGCTGGTTCAACTTGGCTGTTCTGCCTCAAACTCCTCTTCAGGTGATTTATTCAATCTGGCTTTTCTCTTGGCCTCGGAATTGTTCTCCTTGGTCTCAAACTGACTCTAGCAATCTTTTCTAATCTTCTGGCTTCTCTTCTTGTTCTGTCTTTTTTTTTTTTTTTTTTTTTTTTTTTTTTTGGTTTTTCGAGACAGGGTTTCTCTGTATAGCCCTGGCTGTCCTGGAACTCACTCTGTAGACCAGGCTGTCCTGGAACTCAGAAATCCACCTGCCTCTGCCTCCCGAGTGCTGGGATTAAAGGCGTGCGCCACCACCGCTCGGCTTTGTTCTGTCTTTACCTGTGTCTAGCATGTTCTCTCTTCAATCTGTCTCTGTAAATCTATCCTGATAACCCTGCCTCCTCCCTATGTGCTGCTCTAGTCTTCTCAACTCTACTGTAATGTTTCCATGAGCTCTACTGTTTTCCTTGAAATCAACATCCTTAGCCATCAGGGAACTGCAAATCAATTTGACTCTGAGACTCCATGCTATACCTGTCAGAATGGTTAAGATAAAAAACACAAGTGACCACTCATGCTGGATATGGAGCAAGGGGAATACTTCTCAATTGTTGGTGGGAGTGCAAACTTGTACAGCCACTTTAGAAATCAATATGGCAGTTTTTCAGAAAACTGGGAATCTATCTACTCCAAGATCCAGCTATACCTGGGCATATACCTAAGGATGCTCTATCCTACTACAATATTTGTTATTGACAGAAACTAGAAACATTCTTCAACTGAAGAATGGATAAAGAAAATGTGGTACATTTACACAATGGAGTATTACTCAGCTATTAATAACATGAAATTTGCAGGCAAATGGTTGAAACTAGAAAAAAAAAACATCTTGAGGTAACCCAGACTCAGAAATACAACCACTGTGTACTCAATTATAAGCAGATATTAGCTGTAAAGAATAATCATGCTATAATCCACAGACCCAGAGAGGCTAAGTAACACGCCTCAAGGGGTGGGGGGTGTGGATGGCCCTAGGAAGGGGAAATAGAATAGATTTTGCAGGTGGACTGTATAGGAATAAGGGTAGATTATTACTGAATGTGCACATATGTCAAAGGATTTTTAAAAGGTGATCATCTTTTCTTTTATTAACCTATTCTAATCCTCTAAGCTGCTCTGGCCAACCCCAGCCAGAATCCCCACGGCACTTGCATTTTTAATATGGATCTATCTGCCTCTCTCTACTCCAGGTGTTCCTTCAAGGTCTCCTCTCCTCACAGCTGACCTTTTCCTCCTCCTTATTTCTCCTCCTCCGTTGGCTGGTGGAAGTCCAGCCCTCTCTCTCTCCTGCCAAGCCACTGGCTGATTAGCTTGTACTGAGAAGTCAGAGAATAAACAGGGAGCACTGCTGACACAATATTCAGACAGGAGCTCCTTAGAATAAGCATTACATTGCCATGTCCACATCTCCAGCCAGATATGGGGGCAGAGAAATCAGCATTTGAATAATACAAAGATAATTTTACACACAGTGCAAACATTATGCCTATAGGGCTGGGACAGATGGGGATGAGAATAGGAGGATCAGGTGGTGGTGGTGGTGGAGGGAGAGAATACTGGGAGAGATGACTGGAATTGGGGGCATTTTCGGGGTAAGGTAGAAACTAAGGCAATGGAACCTACCAGGAATCTACAAGGGTGATCCTAGCGAAGACTCCTAGTAATGGATGGCGGTTGGGGTCGGGTGGGCAAATGGAGCCTGTACTAGCTATCTTCTATAACCATGAAAGGCTTCCCGTGGAGGAACTGGGACACTAACCCAACCCAGCAACAAAACCTACATCCGATTTTGTCCTGCCTACAACACGTGCCAAGGTAGAGGTACCACAGAAAGAAGAGTGATAATAGCAAGCAACCCACAAATCACTGTGATAGTTGATGATTGGCATGCTACTTACTGAGTCTTGTGTTGTTTACAATCATAAATCCTCCACTGACAGAAGTGGCTATTGAAAAGACCTGGAGGAATGCTAGTGGCTGGGCTCTGTGCAGCCTTATAGAGACACTTCAAAAGAACTCAAGGTTAGGAGAGGACATAAAAAGAGCCCAAGTGGGCTCAGCAAGGGACAGGAAAGACTTGGACTATACTGCCTCAATTCCCAACAACAAGTTCATTTTAATCTATTTTGAACTCTCCTCCAACCAATCTATTTTCTTTTGATAGCTGACAGAACAAGAGGTTAAGAAAACAATTGAGAGCCGGGTGTGGCGGCACACGCCTTTAATCCCAGCACTTGGGAGGCAGAGGCAGGAGGATTTCTGAGTTCTAGGCCAGCCCGGTCTACAGAGTGAGTTCCAGGATAGCCAGGGCTATACAGAGAAACCCTGTCTCGAAAAACCAAAAAAAAAAAAAAAAAAAAAAAAAAAGTAGAGAAAATGATATACTATACCAAGATTTTGATGTGGTCCACTTTCTTCAAACTTTCTTGCAACCGTTGACTCTGAAAATAATAACAACAAATAAGTATACAACACCTTGCTATACTGATACAATATATTAGCAAACTTCATGAGGATTTTTGTGATATGCAAATAAGTATCTCAGGCAAAGCATCTGCAACTTGGTGATTACTAAGTGTGAGTCCTAATTTTGACAACTTAACATCTGCAAATAGTTTTCATTCTTTCACATGTAAAGGTACAAGGCATACCAAATCATGAGATGGATACCATTAGCATTACTATACAGTGTCAATCCAACATCCCTTATCACTGATGTGAGAATCATTATAGTCACCAACTCAGGGAGTAGAGGAAATGATATTCAGAGCAGATATCCACTGAGTATTGGATGTTGTAAAGCTCCTCAAGGAACCCCACTTGAAACGTGTTCTGTCTGTGAACTGTGAGCATCATATGAAACAATACAAAGGGCTTGATTGTGTGTGTCCCTGAGTAGATTCTAAGCAGCTGCCACACATGTAAAAAGAGGAGATGAGGAGAAGAGAGAGACACAAGAGGCAGCTCTTCTTTACTAGGAATGTATATCACAGTATGGATTGTACTGCATGAACATGCAGATATGCACAGTTGCTAATGGTCCCACGTGGCCCAGCAATGATGACTGAACAGCAGGCTGTCATTCAAACCCTCTTGAGCACTGGACTAGCTACAAGTTTGAGTTTTAGGCAGATCCTAGAGCTGTGGTAACCTGAAGGGTTTGGTAGTTGATGTTATTTTCTTGCACTCCTAAAGCCAAGGGTGTACTAAACCTCTCCCATGAGTGTGCAAACCTTCACCTAACTTGACTAGGTTGCTATGGTAAATCAGCTTTTATTTCCTAAAAACTGAATCATGATATGAGCTAACAGCATAATGACAACACTTTTAAAAAATATATTCTTTTTATAAACATATACCTTAAAATTAATTTGTAATATAGAAAGGGATTAAATACTAATTTTTCTTAAATGTAAAAATGACACAAGATGTCAATATCTTGGTTGGGGAGAGAAAGAGTAGAGTACTTGTTTGGGATACTAAGACTGAACCCAGGGTCTTATACATATGTGTGCTTTCCTTCTGACCTACACTGAAGCCCAAGAGTATATTTAAAACAAAGATTTACAGATACATAAATAATTTATGTGACCAGGTACTACTTAATAGTGTAGCATAAACTCAAGTAAGTCTTTATAATAACCCTAATTATTATCCTATATCACAGGTGATAAAACGAAGGTGTCAAAAGATGATGTCATGCTTTTAAACTAACATAAGGATCAATACTCAAACTACGCAAATATGACTCTTGTTTTTCCAAGATAGTTTCTCATGTAATCCAGGATGTCCTCTCAAATTCGCTCTGTAGTGATCCTGGCCTTGAACTCCTTCCTGATTTTTCTGCCCCTACCTCATGAAAGCTGGGATTACAGTCATGCATGATCATACTCAAACCCAATCTCTCTTTTTCTGTTGTTAAAGCTGGACTTGTACGCTTGGTCTTCCTGCCTCTGTCTGCTTCTCAAGTGTTTAGGAAACAGGCCTGATCTACCACACCCAGCTTGATTTTCTTTTAGTTTTTGTTTTTTAAAAAGGTAAGGTTCTCAATATATGTATCTGTCCAAAAATCCTATGCTGAGACCTAATATCCTAAACAATGATATTAATAGGTTCAGCCTTTAGAAGTGACTAAAGGATTCACTAAAGGGATTTGTGAACATGCTTATAAAGAGAGGATGGAGGACTGCTTCTCCTGTTCCCAGGTAAGAATACACAGCTGGTACTAATAAGGCCTTCATCAGACATTGACTCTACTGATATCCTGTCCTTACGTTAGAGCATCTACAAATGTAAGCAACATAGTTTTTGTTACTCACAAATTACCTGGTCCAATGCATTTTGTTATAGCAACCAACCAGATAATATTAACTTACATTACGATTTATGGATTTAATAATCAGGATATCTCAAATACAAAGAAGGATTTGCCCCAGAACCTTAAAAATAGGAAATCCAAGCTACTTTATTAAAATTATCCATGTCTGGGAGCTGGAGAGATGGCTCAGCAGTTAAGAACACTGGCTACACTCCCAGGACCTAGGTTCAATTCCTAGCACCCAAATTATGCTCAGAACCATCTGTAATCCCAGTCCTAGGGGACCCGCTCCCTCCTTTGGTCTTAGGGCACTGGGCATGCACCTGGTACACAGGCATACATGCAGGTTAAACATTTATACACATAAATGTTAAGAAAAAAATACCCATGTACTTTAGCAGAGTACAGAGCTATTGGTAACTGATAGCTGCTGAGAGAGAGGGAGTGTCCTTTCTTTAAGGTGTGGCCTCTGGGAGGCCTAACATGTTTCTTAGGCTACACACCTAAGACTATATTGGCAGCATTCATGGGATTGACAGGTAAACAATAACAACAAAACAGACCAAGTTGGGTGGGTACGTGATGGAGTGGGATTTTCAAACACACACACATATATAAAAATCTGTGCCACTCACACTGAATTTTCCTTTTTTCTCCCTTACCCACAACCACCCCACTTTTATTTTTTGTTGGTTTGATTTGGTTTGGTTTTTTGTTTTGAGACATCGTCTCTCTATATAGTCCTGGCTGTCCTGGAACTTACTATGTAGAACAGGCTGGCCTCAATCTCAGAGATCTTTTATCTCTGCATTCCCAAGTGCTGGGATTAAAGAAAGGCATGTGTCACCATGACAGGCCTCTACCCTGAATTCTCAATTTCTATATTCCCTTTCCCTGGAGGCCAGTCAGTCAAGGGCAATATTACGGACCATCTCTTTTCCTGAAAGTCACCTTATGACTTTTCTCACTCTGGACAGAGGACATCAAAAGTAAAAGACACTCATGTCTTTGCTTTTGTGGAAGTATCTGCAATGCTTTTAATGTTTCTACTCACCAGATGACAAGCATGCTTTATTCTCTCCACAATGCCATCAAGTCCCAAGTACTGTAGAGACAACCAGAGTGGTAGGGCTCGGAGTTTGTCTGCAGGCTTATTTGATGTAAGACCAGCAACTAGTGTCTAAAAGAGACAAGACAAGTGCTCTCAGGGCTGCTGGAATGTCAGCACTGGCTAGCTATTCTACTACACATAGAACGTGTCAGATGCTAGGCTGGATACTTGGCTTACATTACCCATTGACCTTTCAAAACTAGTACTCTAAATGAGCTTAGCTCAAAGAGCTGGCTGTGTTCATGGAGGATTCACAAGTGAGGAAAGACAGAGTTACTCCAGGTGAAACTGCAGATGGACTAAGTTCTAGAGCCATTTAGGAGGCAGCACCTTGACAGGTTCCTATAAGCATCTTTAAAATTGTTGGACATTATCAACTAAGCAAGATATCAACTGTTTAAGCAGTTATCATTGAACACCTACTTTGCATGAACCTATCACTAACAGATCTATGAAAAAAATTCATGTTTTAAACCATTAAGATATCATGTTACAACCTGTACTGAAAATGTGGGTCAGTGTCTTAAATGGTAATTCTATTTTTGAGAACCTAATCTCTGAAAATAATTTGATTTGTAAATTTGATATGTAAAAAGATGTTTATTATCTATTAACAAAAACTTTGTAAGACCCTAAAAACTCTTAAATGACCATTATTAAGTAATCAAGCAAAAGAAAAAAAATCATCATAAAATGCCACAAAAAAAGTCTTCCATACACACAGGAAGTATGGGGAGGGCATAAGTAGGAAGATTTAAAGCATTGCTTCCTGGGCTAATGAGACAGTTCACATGTAAAGGCACTTGTGAGTTTCATCTCTGGAACCCAGGGAAAGGTGGAGGAAGAGACTTTCACAAAGACCTCCACAAGTGTGCTGTGGTCTGAGTACTTCCCCACCCCCTCACGCACCCCCAAATGTATCCTAGGAACTCCTGACCCTCCTGGCTACATCCCCTAAGTGCTAGGACATCAGGCACTGTCAACCACACCCACTTTGTGTGGTGCTGAGGATGGAGTTCAGGGCTTCAAGCATGCTAGACAAGCACTCTTTACCAATGGAGCTTCAGCTCCACTAACTTTTTGTTTGTTTGCTTTTATTTTTGAGGCAGGGTCTCACTATGCCCAAGATAGCCTTAAACTTGAAATTCTATTGCCTTAGCCTTCTGAGTACTGGGATTACTGGTATGTGCCACTTTGCCCACTTTAAAAAGAACTGGTACTGGAGAGTATGACCAAGGTACAATATACATGCATGAAAATGTCATATTGAAACCCATTATTTTATACATTTGCCCCCCAAAAAAGTAATTTAAGAAAGGCAACAGAAGTAGAATTAGAAAAAAAAAAATTCCTTTATTTCTCTAAGTTCTATTCCAGAAGGCAATTATGAATATCATTCATTCCCTAGTGACAGTCAGCTCACCAAGGCAGGATCGTCATGTTTGTAGAGTGTCACTGCAGGAACAGCTGGCAAACCTAGCCATAGGCCAGGAGTTAGTGTCATGCTATCGCACTTGGTTGCAGCCTACCAAAAAGAGAGCTTTTGTTCATTAGGTAACCAGACAACATGAAACACAGTCCCTCCTCTAGTCATAAGAACTATGGAAAACCAGAATGAACTGAACAGACTAAGCTCCTTTTTACCACCACCAATATTCAATAAACCAACAACATACCAGCACAGATGAGGAGACATAACCTAGAGCCAATGTTGCCAGATTCACACTGGAAGAAAAAGCACCAGTGTGAGAATCAATTACTTAAATGTTACTTGTTCCCTAAGCAGGCACTCTACAAAAACAAAAAAACAAAAAAGAAGGCCGTGCTGTCATTAAGGTGATAAACTAACATCTTCACCTATGCCTTTTATTTACTTAGCATTTATTAAAGCCAAAGGAGTTATAGAAAGCTTCAAAATGCACTTTTAAGAAAAGCATGCTTTAGGGGCTGTCTCTGCTTACTACTGTGTATCTTTCACGGTTACTCTTCTTTTTTATAGAAGATAAAAAAGGACCCTTCTCGTGGATGATGTGGTGACATGGGCATCTGGCTGCCCTGAACCTGCTCCTCTTCTCTCTAAAGACACTACAGGGGCCTTCCGTCTAACCACCCTATAACCTTTATCAGACTATGAGCTCAGGTGGACTCACCCACTTCAGAAGTGTTCAAATGACCTCAGCTGTCAGAGGAACTCATGGAACATGAAGATGGAAAGAGGGCTAGGATTTCTGCAGTTACTTTTTACCATAATAGGAAATGTCTCTCCACAAGTCAAAACATAGGAACTCAAGCCAAGTGACCAGGATTAGGGAAGGAAGTGGAGAGGAACTTATGGAATTCTGGCTGACAATGTGTCTAAAGCCATTCCTAGCAATGGTCTTTTCAGTTATATGAAGCAATAAAATCTTTTGCTTTAGCCAGTTTGGGTGACAGTTAATGATAAATGTCACTCAGTGGTGGTCTGACGTTCATTCTCCATAAGGACCAACATGGAACTGGCCAACCTTACTGTCTACTTACCCTTCCACATGAAGCCAAATGCCGTACTGCTCACAGAGTTCCTTCAAACGTCCAATCTTGTCTGTGTGTCCAACTGCTGCAGTTCCTAAATATAATGAGCAGGGACATTAGAAAGCAACCCACTGCCTTCTGAATCTTTACAATGAGGGAGCTTTCATACACAGCTATACAGCATTTTGATGGGATGGAAGAAGCAGTGTATTCCTATTTGAAATCTTCCTTGTGGGTTGACTTATAATCAACACTTGCTAGTTGATTTGTATAAGTTTTGAAGAATGTGTCTCCTCTTTTAAAAGTGCCTAATTTTGTACTGAAACCAGACTTTTTACTCACTGTCATCAAGACCGTGGGACTGTTGATCTATGCTACATTTTATCAGCACTCTCTTTAGAAACCTCAGTTTTGTGCATAAACGTTTTGCAGCTTTCCTCTTTCCGATGATGTCCTGTCAATAGAAACTGTCTTACACTCACTACAGTGAGTACCGTACTTCCGTTGACACTTGCTCGAGTTATCTTTTCTCACTGTTTTTATATCCACATCCTGAGCTTTTTGATTTAGGTATCACCTTTATAAAAAGAATATGTAACATGAGTTTGTATTTGTATCACACAGGTTGCTATCATAAAACACATATTCTGAAGACTACTTAAATATGTCCAAGGAGTTCATCCCTTAGTAATTCGCACTACAGAGTTAGCTGGAGACATCCTTTTTCAACTTAAGTAAAACACAGAGTCATGTGTTTCCCCAAATGCCCTAAATTTGCAGTTAACAAAATCCCAACTAGTAAAAACTTCTACATCCTCACTATGGCCTGAACAAACACAACTTTAAAAAAAAGGTTATGTAGGTTGGCAATGTGCCTTAGTTGGTAGAGTGTTTGCCTAGCATATAGGGTCTCTAGATTAGATGCCCAGTGTTACTCTGGAATGCCTGCTCACCCTGCCCGCCCCCCCCCCCCCAAGCTAGGAAACCCCACCTACCCTCCTTTCTTCAGTCCCTCCCACACACAAAAAAAATCCTCCTCTACCCTTCCTGGCTGACATGACTCCTTGACTCTGAGTTTCCGGCAATGCACCCAAGAATGCCCACCCAGGGGTTCAGCTTTTGACCATGTATAGACACAATTCCAGCTCCTACCTGATACATCCTTACTCCTTGCCTAAGCTCTACAAAACCCTCTTGCTTTAGCCTAGATATGTGACTTCACTGACCTCCACCTTTGACATTGATGAACCCACGTAAGAGCTGCCTCCTAATAAACCTGCCTTTATCTTCTTTCATCTGGTCTAATCAGGCCTGTATCTTCATCACCAAGGGAGAGAAAAAGCTGTCACCCAGCACCATATAAAGTAGGCTTGGTGGTACATGCTTGTAATCCTAGCACTAAGACTAAAAGTTCAAGGTCATCCTTGGCTACCTGAGTTAAAGGCCAGCGTGAGACTTTTGTCTCAAAGGGGGATGAGGACTAGGGAGATGATTAGGCAAAATGCTTGTTCCACAAGCATGAAAACCTAAGTTCAATCCCCAGAACTCATGTTAAAAAGCCAGGCATGATGGCAGCACATAGCAATCCCAGTAGGAAGCAGAGATAGGCAAGACCCTTGGGCTCTGCCGGCCAGACAGCCTAGCATTACCTGGCAAGGCCAGTGAGAGCGAGACCTGGTCTAAATAAAACAAAGTAGATTGTGCCCAACAGCCTAGCATTACCTGGCAAGGCCAGTGAGAGAGAAACCTGGTCTAAATAAAACAAAGTAGATTGTGCCCAAGGAACAACACTACAGGCACCATTCCCCACACATAAACACAGGGTCTCACTATGGAGCCCTGCCTAGAACTTAGTATGTGTATCAAGCTGACCTCAAACTCACACAATGCTTGACATGTACCAAAACCCTTTTTTTTTTTTTTTTTTTTTTGGTTTTTCGAGACGGGTTTCTCTGTGTATCCCTGGCTGGCCTCGAACTCAGAAATCTGCCTGCCTCTGCCTCCCAAGTGCTGGGACTAAAGGCCTGCGCCACCACTGCCCAGCTTAAAAATATTTTTGATTCTGTTTATTTGAGACAGGGTCTCTCTATGTATCCCTGGATATCCTGGCACTTGCTATGCAGACCAAGCGGGTCTCAAAATTATAGAGACCTGCCTGCCTCTGCCTCTATTGCTGGAATCACAGGCATGCATACCACACGTTTAGGTTACGGAATTAAGTAACCCTTGACTGTAATACTTCTATCCAGATGAAAGTACAGGATTGTGTTTAATGACTGGATCACTTTTGGAGTAATTTCATACTTTTGGCAGTGCCTATTTCTGAGGCATGTATTGAGGGAATAAATATAGGTCACAATGGGAGGTCACTCAGTTACATGCTAAACATAATCTCTATCAAGTGACTGAATATGGGTCAATTTGTGCTTTTTTTTAAACATATAGTAAGGTAAGTCAGACAGGAAGCAATGGTTCTCATTTTTTAGACAAACAACTTGATTAAAATATAATTTACTTACAAAAACCCCATTCATATAAGTATATAGTTCAATGAGTGCTGATACATGCTCACAGTATGTAACTAATGTCACGATCAATACTGATTTTATTACCTTAAAAGCTCTCCATCCTCACTGTAGCTGGTCTCCTCCCTAACTCATGACCCAACAATCTTTTATCTGTTCCTTCCACTCAAGTCTTGTCTGTCCTAGGGTGCCAAGAGAATGCACCATGTGCAATTCTTTGTACATCGGCGTGCCTTTGAAGCTCCTCCACACTGAAGTGGGGGCCAGCACATCTTTGTACTTACTGATTAGTGTCCTACTGTAGGCAAATGCCCTAATTTGCTTATCCACTCACCTCGTGAAGAACACTCAAGTTATTTAATCAATGAACAAACACATGCATAGAAATCTTTGGTTGGAGATTGTTTCATTTCTCCTTGATAAACTACAGTAAGAAATGAGTGGATTACAGGATTTACATTTGGCTCTCTGAGCAACTGCTCAAGTTTACTGAATGGCTGCAACATTTTGTATCCTAATATTGTGTAACAATTTCCTCCGAGAAACATGTGCCACCATGCCTACTTTATGTGGTGCTGTGCAATAGCTTTTTCTCTCCTTTGGTGATGAAGATACAGGCCTGATTAGACCAGATGAAAGAAGATAAAGGCAGGTTTATTAGGAGGCAGCTCTTACGTGGGTTCATCAATGTCAAAGGTGGAGGTCAGTGAAGTCACACATCTATCCTTAAGGGAAGCTCCATAAGCAGAAAGGTAAACAATTCAAAAGAACTTCAGGAAGTCCCTGAAACTGACCAGATTCACCAGGCCCTTCCCTGGCAGAAATTACAATACAAGCTAAGATTCCCTCTCCGAAGAGCAGAGCCAAGCTGCAAAGAAGATTTAGACAAGCAAATCAGCAAAGACAACTCTGAGACCAGTGGAGCTGCCTGGAAGAGTTTGATCGCAACAGAGGAATCCTGTGATGATTAAAATTACATTTAAAGTTTAGACTTACTACGCTTGAGACCAAAAAGCAAAAAATGCCTCTAACATATACGTCTCTAGCTTCTACAGGCTGTACCCTAGCAGTCAAGCTCTTTTCTTCCCAGCTGTTGAAAACTACTCTTAAATTGACAGATCTTGTAAAATTTGCTGTTCTTGCAAAATAACAGGTCATAAGACTAACTGCTATTTCTGCTTTTGTAATTAAACTTGATTACTCTGCTAAAAAGATGACTAGGATAACTGCAAAATAAAGATGTTAAAATAAGACTCTGCCGATCCACTGGCAGAATACATGTAATCTTGTGGGTTTCGCCTTTATATGCCCTGGGCTGATATGGCTAGCTGCTGCATCTTGGGAGTGCTCTCAGTTACAGTCCTGGTGTCATGAGGGCAGTATTTAATAAAGCCCTTCTTATTAAAATTTATCCATGGTCATGGTAAATCTCTGAGTGATCCCAGAACTGTGACAACTCCAACCTACTGAGCTGCCTGCAAGCTGTGCAGTGTGCTCCAGGTTGCCAGTGTTGTGAGCTGTCACTCATGCTGGGGTAGGCTTTGGTGATGCAGCTGTCTTTTAGTCATTTCTGCTTTAAGTAAACCCCAATAAAACTCACTGGCTCACCAAGTTTGACTTTAGTGGCATCTGACTTTGGTCTGTAGTGGGATCCCTATCTGGAGTAAACTTTGTCACACAACACCCTACCAAGAATGTATGTAGCTGCTGTGACCCCTGTAAGCATCAGGCACCTTTTCCCTCAGCAGTGTAAGGGTCCCTTTCCAAAGGGAGGGACTGGAGCCAGGGTCAAAGGCATAGCAGACAAAGATTGAACTAGATCTTGAGCTCTCATTGTGGTTTTACTTTATTATCTTATATTTTTAACACTGCCTGACCCTGAACTCACTATCCATCTTAACCCAATCTTGAACTTCAAACTTGTGGCCCACATACTCAGAGTGCTGACTCACTGACAGGTGCTGCCCACCTTTGTTTCACTTAGACCTAAGGATCAAACTCAGAGCTTTGCACACACTAACTACCAACTGAACTACATCCGAGACCTCACTATGGTTTCTCTGTTCAGACCAGACTGGCCTTGACTGTTGGTCCTCAGGCATTGGCCTCTGAAGTGCTGGAATTAGAAGCTATGATCTAAGTATAGACCAACATATGGAGCTAAACTGTATTATTGTAATGATAATGACATTAAACATCTTTAAAGTGTTTATATACCCATGTGGTAAATTATCCATCCAAATGTTCATTTTAAAGCTGTCTGTCACCTTAATTACTGAAGTGGAACAGAATGTTAAGATTTTAGATATAAATCATATGCCAGAAAAAAAAAAGTTTTGTAAATACGTTTCCCAGCCTACTGCTTGCTTTTACTTCTTAATAGGGCTTTTGCTTTTGAGATAGAATCTATTATATAGCTCTGGCTATCCATCCTGGAGCTTGCTGTGTAGACCAGGCTGGCTTCTAATGTACAGAGAGATCCACCTGCCTCTGCACTGCTAGTGCTGGAATTAAAGGCATGAGCCACATACCCAGCTCAATCGGGTCTTCTCAAATAGCAAAAGCTTCTTATTGCTGGGGCCTGAATCCAGGACCCTGGACTTGCTAAACACAAGCTATATACTGAGTGATGCTCCAAATCAAGTAAGTCTGTCTGTCTCTCTCTTTCTTTTCTTTTCTTGTTCCATTTTATTTGCTGTTTCCAAATGTAAAAAAGAAAGTCAAGATTCTTACAATTCTTACAACAGTTTGAATGAAACATCTCAGACAAGCAAAGCAATTCTTGTACACATACCCATTTCTCTCCACCTTTGCTGCTTCATACAGTGTGACTGATAAAACTGATGGCTTGTACTCAGTGGGAAAATGCCATTTCTTTACACCACCACATAGCAGTTTCTACTTTTCTGCAAGTCAATTTTTAACAAGTTACTTTGCTCTTTTCTTTTAAACGTTAGGAGGCACATGGAACTGGAGAATTTGGCTGCTCCGTTTTATTCAGCGACTGCACAAATAAGAACAGCAGTCTCCCCGCTACAGGTGGCTGGGCTGGTAGATACTAGCTCTAGTAGATTCAATTTCCTTTATATCTTGCAAGTCTGGATTCCAGAAGAATAATGAGGAACCCACAGGTGAAATTTAACAGTGAAGCTACATTCAGTTACATTCTGTTAATCTTTGCTATTTGCATAGACTAAAGACAGTTTGCTAAATGGCACTGAAAATCCTGACCCAGGTGACATGACTTAGTCCAAATGTTTCTGACTAAAGAAATTATACAACAATATTTATAGGCTAACTTTTAAAGAGATGGTTGACATTAATACTGTACATATTTTACATATAAAATAGGTCCAGGCATTATTACCTCTGAGAGTGTCATGTAAGCACTTGTGATGGTTTATTTGCTGGAAGCAGCAAAGAATTATACAAAACAGTCCAGTTTCTCTGTTGTGTTTAATACATGGAGAGATTGTAGAGAATCATGAGAAAACAAAAAGACAGAAAATGTCAACCTGTGGGTTTCTTTAAAACACCCGGAGTACATGACCTCTGCACCAAAACAAATATAAAAGATCTGGATGATCACGCTTGGTTACACTACATAATTTAGAATGAGTACTACTGGCTGAGTTCTTCTGCTTTGGAAGCTAATGTTTTTAGTTCTGCTGCACCAGTGGCCCAAGATCTTATCTCATTTTCAGAGCGGCACAGTTTTCCTTACAGGCAAGGGCCCGCCCATTTCAGCAGCAGCATTACACCTTAAAGGTTAACAAGTGACAGAACAAATGTCTTAACTCTACTTTACTGTTTTATGCTTGCCAGTTAGAGTATTTACAAAAGGCTAATAGTGATAAAGATCTTTCCCTCCTCTCCTCCCCCGTCACTTCCTCCAGGACTTCATGGAGGAAGTACAGGTACTTTTATGGGGTGATCAATTTTGAGTGAGCACAAAGATGAGGTACAATAATTCTTGGCTCGAATGTTCTAGTTCCCCCACAGCTAACTTAACTGAGAAGTTGCTTACTGACAGTCAAGACAGTGTCTTAGGCCTAGAACAGCCAAAAAAACTGCCATTTTATCCAGGGGATAAAGTGATCACTGACTGGCACCCAAGGTTAGAGTCTAGTCCTGTGGTAAACAATGTTGTCAATAAATCAGAAACTGAAAATATATTTAAAGAACACTCGCCATTGAGGGAAATGTGGCCCCTAAGATTGTCTATGTCAAAGAAGGGAAGTAGCAGCTGAATGTGCTAAGTAGATTTCTATAAACACAGTTTCAGGAGGAGCTGTGCTGAGCTTTTCCCTAAAAAAACCCAGCTCACTCTTTCACATCAAATCACTGTGGCCGAGAGGAATCGGTCATAGTACATTGACTGTGACATAATTCTGGCTGTGAACAATTCTTGGAAATAGGAAGCTGAAGTGCTTTGTCAAAGGCGACTGCCCATACAAAACCAGCCAAATCTGCAGTTTACAAAGGAGAATACAACGCTCTTAAACTTAAGTTTTGGAGATTCATTCCTTCCTTCCTTCCTTCCTTCCTTCCTTCCTTCCTTCCTTCCTTCCTTCCTTCCTTTCTTGTTTTCGAGACAGGGTTTCTCTATATAGCCCTGGCTGTCCTGGAACTCACTCTGTAGACCAGGCTGGCCTCGAACTCAGAAATCCACCTGCCTCTGCCTCCCGAGTGATATATTTCTTTAAATACTAAGAATTTTTCATTAATTTCCAACAAAGATTTGGTGCCTATTTGATACTGCAAGAAAAAATAATTAGGGCAGAAAATATACCAAACAACTAGTTGATCTGTCAAAATAAAGCACAGAATGTTAAGTGGACAAAAGTGAAAATGTTAAAAATGTTATAAAAGTGAAAACCAAAGTAATGGGGTACAATGAAGGCTTTTAAAAAAATTACACATGTCTTTGGCATCTTAAAATATTTTTGTTATTTTGTTATTTATTTTAAAAGACTTGAAAGCAGATGAAATACATGCAAATTATTTGAAATCCCTGCATAGCAAATACAGAGTTTGCCAGCAGCAGTCAGATGTGTTAGAAGAAAAGTGAAAGAGCCTCTCCTGTGGCAGAGCCCCACACGATGGGGGAGGGGCTCAACCCTCTACCGTGTACTGGATGGCACCCCAGAGGGCTGTGCAGCAGTCACAAACAAGGCATTGTTATCTGGGAGGGAAGGGACCGAGGAATTTCCATTGGTCGAAAACATCCCATCTTTAGTTTTTCCAGATACTCTGCGTGGACTGAACCTTGATTGCATCTTTTACTTTGAACCACTCTCTCTTTCTTCCTATATTCCCAGTCTTCCATTATTTCAGTAACTGTCAGAACATAAACATATGTTCTGTGCTTCTGGTCTTGAATCTGCTCAAATATTCCTAGGAGTCTGCCTAATTTTCCTTTGACTCCAACCTTTTCATACACTTCACTCAAAGCAGCAGTGCCAGGCTCCTCCTCTGGCACCATCCCTCCTCTGGGGACAATCCACTGGACTGCTACTCAACAACTGCACCTCATCCTCCTACCCACTGCGGAAGCACAGGCAGGCCGCCCGCTTCTTGAAGCCCTCGCGGTCCTATGTCCGCGTCTGGTTGTTCTAGAATTTCATCATGGAGCTGGGCTCCTGCAGCCTCTGCTCTGGCCGCCACCGTGGAGACCTGGCCGCCGCCACCCCGCCGGGTGGTCGCCGAAGGAAGTCGTGGTGCTTGAGCGCCGGTAGGACGGCCGGCGACATGGCCGGCGAGGCCGGGCGTCCACCGAGACCCAGGGTGGAACGCGGGTCACAGCAGTCGGGGGGCAGCGGTGGAAGCGCCGCCTCTGTCCCGGCGCCCGCCGCTCTCCTTGGAGCCCGCTGCCGCTCGCAGGGGGAAGAGCATGGCTCGAGGGTCGTGCCACAAGGAGACAGTTGGAAGCAGCAGTGCAGACCTGGCAGAGACGCCCTCTTTCTTTCTTTTTTGGTTTTGTTTTAAGATAAGCCATTGCAGTGTAGTCTTGGCTGGCCTAGAACTCATTATGCAGAGACTATGACAGGGCTTGTTTAGGGAGAAATGACTTACTGACATCAAGTCTCTAACATGTATGCTCTAGTACATTTGGGCCTTTTTTTTTTTTTTTTTTTTTTTGGTTTTTTGAGACAGGGTTTCTCTGTGTATCCCTGGCTGTCCTAGAACTCACTCTGTAGACCAGGCTGGCCTTGAACTCAGAAATCCGCCTGCCTTTGCCTCCCAAGTGCTGGGATTAAAGGCGTGCGCCACCTTTCAGGAATACACTGTACTTTTCAGTGCATAGATATTATACATATTTTTATTAAATTTATTCACTAAGTATTTTAAATTTATTAGCCTGTGTATAATAAGCGTGTGAGATGTGTGTGTGCCCACATGCCATGGCACCAATGTGGAAGTCAGAGGATAACTCATGGAGCGGATTCTTTCTTTTCACCCTCATGAGTTTGGGAAATTGAACTCTGGTTGTCAGATATATATCATCAGGCAATAAGCACCTTTACCTGCTAAGTCACCTTGCCCCATTTTCATGATTTGGTTTGGTATTTTGAGGTAAGGTTTCTCTATGTTGCCTTGACTGTTCTGGAACTAGCCCTGTAGACCAGGGGCTCTTGAACTCACAGAGATCTGCCTGTCTCTGCCTTCCAAGTGCTGAGATTAAAGGGATGCAATACCACTGCCTAGACTAGTTTCATCCTTTTTGATGCTATCATAAAAGACATTGTAAATTCAACGTTATTTATTGCATTTATTTTGTATGTACACGTGGGCATACATACAAGAGTGCAACCGGATGGACAACTTTCAGGGTTCTGTTCCCTCTTTACCATGAGATGGAACTCAGCCCATTCAATTTAGTGGCAAGCATCTTTATCTTCTCAGCTATCTATCTTGTTGGCCTTAAATTAGATTTCTATTTGTTGGTTGCTAGATAGAAATCTAGAAATTTTATTAGGTTCACAAATTAGTTCTAGGAGCTTTTCTTTAGTTGCTTTAAGAGCATCTCACCTTGAGTTGGAGGCCAGCCTGGTCTACAAATCCAAGTTCCAGCACAGGCAAGGCTATACAGAGAAACCCTGTCTCAAAAACCAATCAATGAAACAAAGAAACAAAACCAAGAGTGCCTCACCTTGATGGAGGGTCATCTCACTTTTTTAACATCAGCACTTACAAGGCCAAGGCAGGAGGACAACTATGAATTCCAGGCCAGCCTTGGCTATAGAACTGAGACCCCATCTTGACAACACAAGATCCTATCTCGTAGGCCAAGTACTCAGTGGCCTTGTACATACTAGATTATGATACCTACCAGCATTTGCAACAAGCAGCAAGGGCAGTCTTCCTCTTTCTACGTCATCTTTGATCAGTTTCTCGAGAAAGGCAACGTCCTAGGACCAGCAAACAAACCACAAAAATATAAGACAACCAGTATAAAAAGTGTACACTGATAAGCTATGACTGTGTGTATGTATACACACAAATGCATGTACATATGGTTACTAGAACACATATGTATGTGCATAGGGGTCAAAGGTCCAGCTCAGGGTTGCTCCTCAAGAGCCAATTAGCTTATTTTTTGAGACAGTGTCTCACTGACCTGGAGCTTGCTGATAGACTGTGCTGGCTATACAGCAAGGCCTATGGATTAACCTGACCTCATCTCCCAAGCATGAGCCACTATGTCTGACCCTAAGGTTTTTTTTTAAAAGATTTATTTATTTATTATATGTAAGTACACTAGTTGTCTTCAGACACTCCAGAAGAGGACGTCAGATTTTGTTACAGATGGTTGTGAGCCACCATGTGGTTGCTGGGATTTGAACTCTGGACCTTCGGAAGAGCAGTCAGGTGCTCTTACCCACTGAGCCATCTCACCAGCCCCCCTAAGGTTTTTTAGTTTAGTTTTTTTTTTTTTTTGTTGTTGTTGTTGTTATTTTGAGACAGTATCTCACCATGTAACTCTGACTGGCCTGAAACTTGCTATGTAGACCAGGCTGGCTTTGAATTTATGGAGATTCACCTTCTCTACTCCTCAAGTGCTGGGATTAAGAATAAGTGCCACCACACCAGTGATTTTTAAAAGGTGAGTTCCAGGGATTGAACTCTGGTCCTCACGTTTTCTTGAAAAGCACTTTACCAGTTGAGCTCTCTCCTATCCACCACCAGTTTCATAAGGCCTAGACTGGCTTTGAAGTTCTGATTCTTGCTTCCACCCCCTGAAAGTGCGTACCATGTTTGGTTTTACATGGTACTCAGGATCAAACCCAGGGCTTTATGCACACTAGGAAGCACTACAGAGACCTAAGCTAATGGTTAATGAAAAACTGTGACTTCTAAAAGCACAGATGACTCAAAATTAATAACTCAAATCATTTTTTTATGTTAGGATAACTATTTACTCATGAACTTCAGATTTAAAACATTAAAATCGATTCAGCTTTATTAATACGTGTAAGAAAAGTATTTTAAAGCCACTGTATGCTACCTGGACAAAATGCATATTAGAAGCACTCAAAAACATTAGTTTTCTTGTGATTTAAAAATTTAAGAGTTCTGAACTTTTATTTTATTTTATTTTAGGCAGGGTCATATATATATATAAAATAATAAAATAAAAACTACTCCTATAATATTACTCAATGTTCACATGAAACACATTTACAACCTTTCCAAGAAGAGATTTTTTTTAAATCTCTCTTTGGTATCACTGAGTTATTTTTCTCCTATTTATTAATATTAAATTATTAATATTAAAGTATGCCTCCTATAGAAATTTTACACGATTCAAATAAATTTTTTATAACAATTCTGCTTTCCATAATCACAGATGACAAAAATCTGTATTCCTAATAAACTAATTAGAAATATTAAAAGAGATTAAAGGTGAAAACTTTACATATACAAGACCAATATTTCTAGTTTTAAATATTTACATTAGCTGGGAACTGGTACTGGTGGCAGAGGCACAGTCCTTTAATCCCAGCACTCAGGAGGCAGAGGCAGGTGGATGGATCTCTGTGAGTTCAAGGCTAGCTTGGTCTACAGAGTAAGTTATAGGACAGCCAAAGGTACCCTGCCCTTTTTTTTTTTTTAAATATTTATTTATTTATTATATGTAAGTACACTGTAGCTGTCTTCAGACACACCAGAAGAGGGCATCAGATTTCGTTAAGGATGGTTATGAGCCACGATGTAGTTGCTGGGATTTGAACTCAGCACCTTTGGAAGCGCAGTCGGCGCTCTTAACCGCTGAGCCGTCTCACCAGCCCGGTACCCTGTCTTGAAAACCAAAACTAAACAAACAAAACATTTACATGAAAAGAAAGTAATTTCTCATTCCCCACAGACAAGTAAACTATTTTGAAAATAGAAATGCAGAATCCTAGAGTTTTCCCTTCCTTTCTGCTTCAGTGTCAAGATATTTATCTCTTGCGTGTGTAAAAACTAACCCTAAGATTACAATGAAGGACTTCATTTCAAATCTGCTCATTCACATTGTAGAAGGATCACAGTTTTAAAGCCAGTCTGGGATCCCAGGAAGACCTAGTCTCAACACAACAAAAGACAAAAGAATATGCCCACTCAAAAACTTAGATAGCAGTGATAGCTAGCTAAAGCTCTGAGCTTGAACACCTTTCTCATGCTTACTTGGGATGCATGATGATGAAAGGGCTGGGGAAGAATATATACTCAGCATACACGGGGCCTTAGAACCAAACAGTCCTCCTCCCACCACTCCACAAGAAGCAGGTGATGAAGTAATACAAAATTCCTTTAGAGCTACAAAGCCTGGCCTTCATTCAGATACAAAGGCATACATAGCACCACAACGGGAGCAATGAGGCAATAAATGGGTAAGCTAATAACTATCTGGGAGCCAGCAAACACAATGTCAGATAAAATAAAAACATGGTTTCAAAATGAAATTCTATAGTACCATCTAACCAAAAGGGGAACTCACCATCTGATGCTGGGATCCAAACATAGTGTTACAGGGCACACGGCACAGGCAGGGGAAGGGTAAGCCAAGCTGCAAGAAGAAACACGCTGTTTACTTATGACTATGAGACTGAGCAGTGGAGACAAACCACAAAGTATTCTTTAAAAACAGAGATCTTAGTGGGGGTACAATGGTGTATGTGTGTTATCTTATTACTAAGCCTGGAGGTCACATGTATGAAGTCAGCCTGGCCTAGACAGTAGGACCTTGCCTTTAAGATTTTTAAAAAAAAAATCTCTCCCCTCAAGACCTCAAGTTTTATAAATATATATTAAAGGACATTTGGAAAGTTAAACTCTCACTCCAAAAGGTGACTTAACAAACGATTTGTAGGAGGACACAATCTAAACCTCTCTAAATAATATAGTCTATAATATGCCAAAAACCCAAACCAAACCAAACCAAACTAAACCAAAACACCAAAAACTAAGCATATTGCATTCTGAGTTGAGGAGGGTAACTTGTCATTCTTCCTTCAATCATTCAGAGAACAGTATCTTTTTTTTTTTTAAGATTTATTTATTTTATGTATATGAGTACACTGTAGCTGTACAGATGGTTGTGAGCCATCATGTGGTTGCTGGGAATTGAACTCAGGACCCCAACTTTGGTGCTCACTTGCTTCCACCCAAAGATTTTTTTTTTTTTTAAATAATGTATTTATTTATTACATGTGAGTACACTGTAGCTGTCTTCAGACACTCCAGAAGAGGGCACCAGATCTCATTACGGATGGTTGTGAGCCACCATGTGGTTGCTGGGATTTGAACTTAGGACCTTTGAAAGAGCAGTCAATGCTCTTAACCGCTGAACCATCACTCCAGCCCCCCACCCAAAGATTTATTTATTGTTATATGTAAGTACATTGTAGCTGTCTTCAGACACACCAGAGGAGAGCATCAGATCTCATATGGGTGGTTGCTGGGATTTGAACTCAGGACTTTTGGAAGAGCAGTCAGTGCTCTTAACCACTGAGTGGTCTCTCTAGTCCCGAGAACATTATCTTATTTATGGGTCCTTCTACCCCTAAAAAATAAGAAGTATAGATTATCAGAAGAATATTGCTTAAAAGAAGCAAAGTTGGGCTGGTGAGATGGCTCAGTGGGTTAAGAGCACTGACTGGGGCTGGTGAGATGGCTCAGTGGGTTAGAGCACCCGACTGCTCTTCCGAAGGTCCAGAGTTCAAATCCCAGCAACCACATGGTGGCTCACAACCATCCGTAACAAGATCTGACCCCCTCTTCTGGAGTGTCTGAAGACAGCTTCAATGTACTTACATATAATAAATAAATAAATAAATCTTTAAAAAAAAAAAAAAAAAAAGAGCACTGACTGCTCTTCCAAAGGTCCTGAGTTCAAATCCCAGCAACTACATGGTGGCTCACAACCATCCATAATTAGATCTGATACCCTCTTCTGGAACGTATAAAGACAGCTACAATGTACTCATATATAATAAATAAATAAATCTTAAAAAAAGAAGCAAAGTCAATGCCACAAATGGAGAAAAGTTGTCAAGTTAATTTTATAACATTAAATTCTTAATGTTTAGTTTCAAAGCACAGGGAGCTGGTAGTTTTAGAAACTATAAACAGATGCAGCATTAAAAATATACGGTGAGCTGGGTGTGGTGGCGCATGGCTTTAATCCCAGCACTCGGGAGGCAGAGGCAGGCGGATTTCTGAGTTCGAGGCCAGCCTGGTCTACAGAGTGAGTTCCAGGACAGCCAGGACTACACAGAGAAACCCTGTCTCGAAAAAAACAAACAAAAAACAAAAACAAAAAAAAAAACCCCATACAGTGAGTGCTTCATTCACACATTTTCTCTAGAAAACACTTTATGTAGTATGCTTTCCTTTGGCCACGCCAGGGATTGAACCTAGGGCCTTATGGATGTTAGACCAAGTGCTCTGTTACTGAGCTACACTTCATTCCTTCCTTAAAATACTTAAAAAACAAAGCAAAATAAAAATCCACTTCAAAAGTGATTTGTGTAAAAGCCTAAAATCCTAGTGCTTGGGAGTCTAAGAAAAGAGGATGGCCAGTTCAGAGCCATCCCGAGCTACAAAGTAAGTTTGATACCAGCCTGGGCTACACTCAGGATAAGACCTCATCTGAAAAGTCTGGTGTGGTAGCTCACATCTGGGCAGTCCTCTTGCCTCTACTTTCCAAACTCTAGAATGGTTGTACTACCAACAAGCCCACGGAGTCATTATTTCTCTTTTCTGTTTCGTCATGCTATATGCTCCAAGTTAATTGGCCTAAGCCTCTGTACAATTCTCCTGTCTCCATACCCATCTCATGCTGGGATTACAGAAGTATGGCAGTGTGTCAGGCTTCCTTGTGTGGGCCATCAGGCTTATGCAGCAAGCGCCTTTATGCACTGAATCATTCTGCCAGCCCACAGTGCTGTACTGTTTGTATAATAACAAAAAAGCATATAAAGAGATCTTTTTGTCAACTTGATACAAATAGCAGCTAGAGAAGTGAATCTATGTGCTTTAAGTGTTTAAAGAACAGGGGCTTGAGAGATGACTCAGAGCTTAGAAATACTCATTGACTATCTGGGTTTGGTTTCCAGCACCCCACATCAGGTGGCTTACAAACACCTGCCACAGCTCCAGGCATCCAGACTCAAGCACAAATGTAGCACACCTTTACAGACATGCATCTATAAGTAAAGTGTGTTTAAAAAAAGTTTAAAAGACACAGCATTGGGGCTACAGGTGCAGCTGAGTATGTTGAGCCCCTGCTTAGCACATGTGAAGCCTTGAGTTTGAGCTCTAGCAATACAAATCAAAAAGAAGCCACATGGCACAGTTTCTTTAAACTATCTATCTCTGGGGGCTGGAGAGATGGCTCAAGTGTAAAAAACACTTGTTGATCTGGGTTTGGTTCTTGACAGCCACATTGAGATGTTTACAATCACCTGTACATCAATTACAGGGCATGTTACACCTCTTCTGGTCACTGTGGCAACCTGCATAAATGTTGTACAGATACAGACATGCAGGCAAACACAAATACACACACAAATACATACACAAATACACGCGCGCACACCCACACACACTCTCATGCATACACAAATAAAATAAAATAGCATGCTTCTATCTTTGGGACTGGGGAGATAGCTCAGAGGTAAAGCATTTGTTACACAAGTGTAAGGACTATATTTGGATTCCCAGAAACCTATGTAAATGCCAGGTGGGATTAGTCATCCACTTGTAATGCCAGACCTGGAAGGCACAGACAGGGAATCTACAGAGTAAGCTCTGGGTTTGAGTAAGAGACTATGATTCAACGAATGAGATGAAAGAATATTTGAGGAAGACTCCTGACATTAACCCCTTGGCCTCCATGAATATGTATGTATCTACTCACACAGACATACAAAAACATGCATACACATTTACACATGAAAAAAATATTGGAGGTGTTAAAAATAGCAACCACCTTTTTTTTTTTTTTTAATTTTACATACCTGATTACAAAGGTATTGGCCCAGGCCAGGTCTAGCGGCAGCACTAAGATATATGACAGGCTTTTTGTTATATAACACGTTGAATCCATCTACAACAAAGTCTTCATAGCGAGAATGAATGGCAAGCCTACAGATCTTAGCAAGTCCTTCCCTCTCTTCCTCGTGGAAATATGCACATCCATTTTCGTACCTATTAAGAGATGTTGTATGTTAATGTACTCTTATTTTAAATTTTAAAAATATTTTATTTTACACCTTACACTAGTCAGAATGGCTAAAATCAAAAACTCAGGTGACAGCACATGTTGGAGAGAATATGGAAAAAGAGGAACACTCCTTCACTGCTGGTGGGATTGCAAACTGTATAACCACTCTGGAAATCAATCTGGAGGTTCCTCGGAAAACTAGAAATAGATTTTCCTGAAGACCCAGCTTTACTACTCCTGGGAATATACCCAAAAGATGTCCCACCATGCCACAGGGGCACGTGTTCCACTCTGTTCTTAGTGGCCTTGTAATAGCCAGAAGCTGGAAAAAAACCCAGATGCCCACAATGGAAGAATGGATACAGAAAATGTGGTCCACTTACACAACGGAATACTATTCAGCTATTAAGAACGAGGACATCATGCGTTTTGCAGGCAAATGAATGGACTTAGAAAATACCATCCTGGGGCTGGAGAGATGGCTCAGTGGTTAGAGCACTGTCTGCTCTTACAAATGTCCTGAGTTCAATTCCCTGCCACCATGCATGGTGGCTCACAACCATCTACAGTGTGATCTGATGCCCTCTTCTGGTGTGTCCGAAGACAGCTACAGTGTACTCGTCATATATATAAAATAAATAAATCTTTTGAAAGAAAGGAAGGAAGGAAGGAAGGAAGGAAGGAAGGAAGGAAGGAAGGAAGAAAAAAACCAATATATCACCCTGAGTGAGGTAACTCGGACCCAAAAGGATATGCATGGTACGTACTCACTAAGTGGATATTAGCCAAAAAAGTACAGAATACCCAGGATGCAATCCATAGAACTCAAGGTTAATAAGCTGAAGGGGCCAAGTGAGGATGTTTCAATCCCACTTGGGAGTGAGAAGAAATCACTGGGGGTGAGGGAGGGACCTGGGTGGGGAGAGGATTTAGGGAGGGAAAAAGGGGAGCAAGATCAGGTATGGGTGTGGGGAATAGGAGGGCCAAAGAAAGGATGGAAACAGGCAACCTTGAGAGGTAGGAGGTGGGGGGACCTTCTAGAATGTACCAGAGACCTGGGAGTGAGAGACTCTCAGGATTCAAAGGGAGGAACCTTAGATGAAATGCCCAACAGTAGGGAGAGAGAACTCGTAGAGTCTACATCCAGCAGAAAGAGGGATGGGGTTGCCACTCTACAGTCAAAAATTCTGACCCATAATTGTTCCTATCTAAAATAACTGCAGGGACAAAAATGGAGGAGACTGAAGGAAAGGCTATCCAGTGACATGGCCCAACTTGGGATCCATCTCAAGGGGAGCCTCCAAAGTCTGACACTATTACTGATGCTATGCTGTGCTTACAGACAGGAGTCTAGCATGGCTGCCCTATGAGAGGCCCAACAAGCAGCTGACCAGGACAGAAGCAGATACTTACATCCAACTGATGGACTGAACTTGGGAACTTCTGGAGTTGACTTAGGGAAAAGCTAGAAGAAGATGAGGAGGAGGGCGACCCCATAGAAGACCAGCAGTCTCAACTAACCTGGACCTCTGAGATCTCTCAGACACTGAGCTACCAACCAGGCAGCATATATTTGCTGGTCCAAGCCCTCCAGCACATATATGGCAGAGGACTGCCTGGTCTGGTCTTAGTGAGAGAAGATACACCTAACCCTCAAGAGACTTGGGACCCAGTGAGTGGGGAGGCCTGGTGGGGTAGGGTAGGGTGGGGTGAATGCACATCCTCTTGGAGATGGGGGGAGGAGGAATAGGATGAGGAACTGTTGGAGGACAGACCGGGAGGGGGATAATGACTGGACTATAAAAGAATAAGATTAAAGATAATAAAAAATAATTTATTTTATGGGTCTTTACCTGCATGTATGTATAACACATGTGTGCAGTACCCAGAGGCCAGAAATCATCAGACCCCTAGAACTGGAGTTACGCATAGTTATAAACAACCACACGGGTGCTGGGAAGCAAGTTAGGTTTTCTAAAAAAGCAGCCAAAGCTCTTAATTCATCAGCCACCTTCAGATGCTTATTAATATATTCCTATTTCTAGTTAGTTCTGGTTTTTTCAGTAGTATAAAATCATGAAAACAATTCTTTTCTCTCTCTCTTTTTTTTTTGTTTTGTTTTGTTTATTTCGAGACAGGGTTTCTCTGTCTAGCCCTGGCTGTCCTGAAACTCACTTTGTAGACCAGGCTGGCCTCAAACTCAGAAATCTGCCTGCCTTTGCCTCCCGAGTGCTGGGATTAAAGGCATGCGCCACCACGCCCGGCAACAATTCTTTTCTCATAGACACTACTCCTAGATCAGGCAGAGAAAACATAGTGAGAACCCCCCTTCACTTTTAATGGATGCCTACTTACTGCAGGTACAAGTTATAAAGGAAGCAAGGATGCAGCATCCACACCTAACTTTAGGAAATGGAATGAGCAGAAACAATGGGAACAAAGACTAAAAGTCCAGAAATAAAAAACCTGAAGACAATGGCTCTTGATTGTGCCACATGAAGGCTAATACAGGCTGAAATGGTTAGGAATTTCAGCACTAAGACTTCAAAAATACATGAAGCATTAATGTGCTCATTTAATTCTTGAATAAAATAGCTATCTATGCTCTCCCGACTTAATAGAGGACAATACCTAGGCATGGAGAGGTTAAGCAACAACTCCAAAGAAGAGTCAAATCCATATGGAGCACCACAAAACATTCCTCACAATCCACATCTGATTCTGATTTATCTTTATCAGGAATTATAAACTTGAAAAGGTGGCTTGGAGAGGTGTCTGGTCAATTGAGAGCACTGGCTGCTCTTCCAGAGAATCTCGGTTTGGGTCCCAGTACCCACATGATAGTTTATAACTATCTGTAATTCTAGTTTCAGGACTTGACCCCCTCTTTTGGCTTCCTTGGGCACTGTACACATGTGGTGCATATCCATACATACAGTGAAAATACTCATATATGTTAAAAATTAAAAGGTAGAACTGGGTGTAGTGGTGTCTGCCATTCGCCTCAGCACTAGGGAGAAAAGGGAAGGCATCTCTGTAATTCGAGACCATCCTGATCTACACATCAAGTTCTAATAGCTAGGCTATACAGAGACCCTGTCACAAACAAATAAGTAAACCTAAAGTCCAACAAACAAACAAACAAACATTGCCCATAATATCTTTACCATTAAATAAATAGATCTTTAAAAAACAAAAAACAAAAAAACCTTGCAACAACACCCAGTTCATAACGTCCTTACCTGAAAATCCGGCGTAGCCATAAGGTAGTGTCTGAAAGTATCCTGGTTGTGAGCTTTCTCAGCTTCTCTTTATCCAGAGTTGAAATATAGGCACCGAGGCTATGACCCAACAAAGCCATGTGACCTTGCTCTCCAATATTTTGGATTCTGTTAATCAAAATTCATTAGAGTATTAAAAACTGATTATTACCAAAGCATAGAGGGGTAAGGATAAAATTTAAATAGTGTTTCACAGAAATTTGGTAGACTTTCACTTTACTTCATCTCCTACAGAGAGATCCAGAAAATGTCCTCAAGATGCTCAAAGTGTGGGGAGAAAAGTACTTTAAAAATTGAGTCTTAGGGGCTGGAGAGGTGGCTCAGCAGTTAAGAGCAATGGCTGCTCTTCCAAAGGTCCTGAGTTCAATTCCCAGCAACCACACGGTGGCTCACAGCCATCTGTAATGAGATCTGATGCCCTCTTCTGGTGTGTCTGAAGACAGCTACAGTGTACTTACATATAATAATAAATAAATCTAAAAAAAAAAATTGAGTCTAAAAAGATAAATATCCTTCTCTTTACTGACAACACAAACGGTTCTTAAATTTTCTTAAAATATCACCCTTTAGAGCTATAAAGGAAGGCTGAGAGATGGCTCATAAGTTTAAGAGCTCTAGCTACTCTGGGAGGGGACACAGTTCTGTTCCCAGCATCTACATGGTGGGTCACAACCCTCTGTAATTCCTGTCTGAAGAGATCAGACACACACTTCTGACTTCTGCAGGCATCAGGCATGCAAGTGGTACACAGGTATATATGAAGGCAAAAAACTCCCACATAAAACAATTATGATAATGATGATGAACCACAGAAGAGTAATACAGCTCAGGTGTAGGGCACCAGCTCGGACATGCATATATATGTAGCATACATTCACACAGACACAGACACATAAATAAAGTCTTTTAAAAAGTCTTTTGAAAAAAGACTTTTAAAAACAGGTTCTAAGGCTTGAACTTGAGACCTTGCCCACGTGAGGCAAGTGTTCTATCACTGAGCTATACCCACAGTATCAAGTCTTTAAAAATATAAAAAGACTTGATAATCTAATTGGTAAGAAAAATACTATACCTCCCACTCATCACTCATCAGAGATCCTTAAGTTTGCTAATACCACTGAAGCAAAGGTGTGGGGAAAGAATTCTCACACATGGTCTGTGAGCCTATGAACTGGGTTATCTCCTAGGAGCAATATTTGGCTCTACCAAAATCACAAATGCATACATGCATTATCTGGCCCAACATCCTGCCTCTATGACTTCTACACAAACACACTTGCCAAGTGAGAAATGACATATGTTTAAAGTTATTGGCTGCAGCAATATTTGTATCAGTAAAACAGAAACACAAAATAAACTCTATTCATAAAATTCTATTCATCATTCAAAGTAAAATAAAGTTGCTGTTAACAAAGAGAAAGTTCTCTGTGTGACATGCAGTGAAGTCCAAGACGCAAGGGAAGAAAGCCAGGGGGTACGGTATTAAGTGCTGGAGGGGTGGGTATGGATGTTTCGCTTGTTTACACAAACATAAAATACCTGTGGAAGAATAATAAACTGGCCATTGTTAATGGCCACAAAAGAGAACCAGGCAGGGAGGCCTGTGTATGTTTCAGTACTGGGAATTAAACTCAGGATACATAAGTGTACCAGAGCCTAGAAAACGATTTTGTTATCTTCTCAATTTTAGTTTGCTTTGCTTTTGTCTTGCTATGTAGCCCTACACTAGCTTCAAACTTGTGACCCTCTTGCTTCTGCCTCTAGAATGCTAGAATTACAGATGTGTACCATTGTGCCCAGTTTATCTTCTGTCTTTTGAACAAGGAAAATATATTACTGATAGCAAAAAAATTAAAGACAAATGAAGATATATTCATTGAAATATACTAGACAGATGAATAAATAAAAGGTGATTCATCGACAATACAGGCTTCCATTAATTAACTTAACTGTAGTAAATTCTTAGCAAGCTAAAGCAAAATAGAAAAGCATATGGGACATCAGTCCCTCCAGTGGCTCTTCATAAGACCTAATACTATAAAAGTGCCAGGATCTACTTTTAGAATACACACACACACACACACACATATATATATATACACACATACATACATATATATGTAACTTTTAATGAAATTAATTACTCTTAATGAAGTTTCTTTCTTGAGCCACTCAAGAACAAGTCAAGAACAGACTTTCATTTTTTTTGTTTCATTTTGTTTTGTTTTTTTGAGACATGGTTTCTCTCTGTAGCTTTGGCTGTCCTGGAACTTGCTCTGTAGACCAGGTTTGCCTCAAACTCACAGAAATCCACCTGCCTCTGCTTTCTGAGTCCTAGGATTAAAAGCATGAACCATCACCACCCTGCCAAGAACAGACTTTCAAAGGCAAGTTGCCAGCATTCCTTCATTACCGGGTGCTCTGGGGCTCCTCATCTTCATCTCCATGCATCAGATTTTGAACTAACTGGAGGATGCTCACCATATCTTGTCCACTGCAGAACAAAAAGGGTAGGTGGGTACAAAGAACACACAGCCCCCTCCCCTTCTCCAACCAGTTCTCTCATTCAAATTAACTTGAAGGGATTTTTTTTTCTTATTGTTGTTTTTTCTTTTTAAACATTTGGTAGCTTGCTTAAAAGACAACGAATATTTAGAAACAGGTTATATATTTTTAAAAACCTTCAAATTATATAACTTTACTTATGATTCTTTGATCCAAATTTATTTGATTTTTGAAAGTATTTCCAATATTGCTCTAGCCATATTTCTATAATAGATCATTTCATTCTTGAAGAGGAGAGAATTTTTAACAAGTTATATTTTAAGAGCCAGTCTTCTTAAGAATGCTAAAAGGTTATAAAACCAACAAAAACCCTGACGACACAGGTATATCAATCTTATTTTCTTCCTGGGGAATCTTGTCCAATTGAAACAATAGCCTTAAACATGTAATTTCTTTCCAACTCTTTTTCGAGACAGGGTTTCTCTGTATAGTCCTGGCTGATCCTGGAACTCACTCTGTAGACCAGGCTGGCCTCGAGCTCAGAAATCCACCTGCTTCTGCCTCCCGAGTGCTGGGATTAAAGGCGTGCGCCACCACGCCCGGCTCCAACTCTTTTTCTAAAAATTTATTTATTTACTTTTATTAGACATTTTCGTGATATACATTTTAAATGGTATCCCAAGTTGGAAAATTTGAGACTTGCTTAGAGGATAGACTGCTTGACTTCTATACAAGATATGCTGTTAACTGTTCATTATATACAGAAGGAAAATGTCACTGACTAAAACAGTATGAAGTGGCAAGGCAATATGTGGTGCATAAAATGTAAAAATATTCTACTAATAAGAAAGTGAGTGGCCAGTGGTGGTGGCACACAGTTTTTAATCCCAGCACTCAGGAAGCAGAGACAGGTGGATCTCTGAGTTCGAGGCCTGGACAGCCAGAGGTATCCAGAGAAACCCTGTCTCAAACAAACAAACAAACAAACCCTGATAAAAAGAACAGAAGCATTGAAGGAATACAGTGGGGAGTAGTAGAGAGCTTGTCTAACATGTATGAACTCTAAGTTCAATCTCTAGGACCACAAAAATAGTAGTAAAAAAAAAAAAGAAACACGATCAAAATAATGCTCCAAACTCATCTCTGAAAAGGTGCTAACCTGCACATGAAGTGTTCTGATCCTTTAACACTGAAAGAGGAAAAGGCAGGGGAAAAAGCTGAAGCAACTTTGCTACTCTCCTTGTGATCTGAGTTAGAGACCCAAAGTGCCAGAGCCCATGCATTACAGAACAGGGTGGAGATAGTTTGTGCCTGTAAAGCACTTCCTAGCCTCATATGCTAGACATTAGTGTGATTAAATATAAACACTCCTGAACACTGCTAAAAAGTGTTTAACGTGCTGTTAAACACTTTCAGCTCTTCTCGGGAGATTGAGATACTTTTGTGTAATTAGGAGAATAAACAAGTCCTTGTCCAGTTACAGCTGGAACAGAAGACAGGATCTGCTTCCTGTTCTGAGTGGTTAGAAAGTACTACAGGATTTCAAATCAGCAGGATTCATGCTGCAAGCAGGAAGGACACAAAGCATTCGTACCTGGGTGTGCTAGGCTTGATATTTACTTTATGGTGTGATACTTCCTCAATGCTTTTCTTGTACAGCTTATATTCAGGTCAAAGAACAATTTAAGGGAGTTGTACTGTTAACCTAAGTGTAGTTTCCTGGTTATAAAAGAAAAATTGTTTGCCTCAAGGAAGTTGAGCTAGGACTTTAATTATAGACTGTCTACTAACTTTCTGTGAAAATGACAGCCAGCTATTTCTTTTTCACTAATTGATAAATTTGCTTTAGCCTCAAACAAATTAATCATTCCAGCAATGATTAAAGCTGACATTTTCCTTTCATTTACTATATTATTTTTGTTGTTTGTTTGCTCTTGTTGTTTTTCTTTTCTCTCCCTCTCCTTTCTTTCTTCCTTTTTCTTTTTTTTTTTTTTTTCTTTTTTTTTTTGAAACAGGGAATCTCTATGTAATCCTAGCTTTCTTGAAACTCCCAATGTAGACAAGGCTGGCTTTCAACTCATGAGTTCTGCCTGTCTCTGTCTCCTGGGTGCTGGGATTAAATGCATACACCACTGTGCCCTACTCATTTACTGTATTATAAAAATTATAAACTGTACCAAACTAAAATATTTCTTACAATAAAACTCAGTCTACAGGAGAGATTACAGGTTTCAAGAATGATCTACTTTGCTATCCCGTTAGAATTATGAATTCACTAATGGCTTTTGATCACGGGTTATAGTTCTGAAAGGAGACCAGGTATGGTGGGACATGTCTGTAATCGAAAACTCAGAAGAATAAGGCCAGACAACTGCTACCAGTTGAAGGTAAGCTAACAACAAAAGTTCTGGGAGAGAAAGAAACTAGTAAGTTCCCCACTATCACCTACCAGCCAGTTCTCTAGTACTCTACTGAGTAACTACTTCAATTAACTTGGTACTCATTCAGAATAAACTTATAAGAAAGTAACTGTAAATTTTTGGGTTAAGAAACATTTATACCCTAACTAAAGGTACTGGTTCTCACTGGCACCTACCTGCCTTGGAGTGGCCCTGGAATATCCTCAGATACTGGCTTCTTTCCATTTTCCTCCTCTGTTCTTCTGGTTTAAAGGAAAGGAAAAGTTGACTGTATGTTTTAACCAATAAAGTTTCTAACATATGAACATGCGAACACGTGACTTTACCTAGAACAATCAGTGACTGATGGAAGATTTCAAACCCATTTATTTCATTTCCTTAGATCCCAAATACACTTGAGAGTTTCAAGAAAAGAATAAAAAAAAAAAAAAAACAACCACTTCAAACAGCTGCTTTATCAGTTGGTTCCCTATGGGATTGAACCTACACTAAGAAGTATTTAAATAGCTTCCAGTCTGGGCCAGTGCCCTGAGCAGACCTTGGGTTCGAACTCTGAAGCTAGTCCCACAACACCCAGAGAAAGATCTACTCCCAGGCGCTTTAACACTCCCAGGATCACAGCCTGACCCAGGCACTCAGGAACTCCACTGGACCAGTGGCACAGGTTCTTTCCAGTCTGTCTGGACCAACACCATAACACCCAGAGGAAGCTCCACTCCCAGGTGCTCTAACACGCCCAGGATCCCAGGATCCCAAGATCCCAGGAGCATGGTCACACCAGGACCTCAGGGTCCCAGAGGCAGCTTGACTCCCAGGAACTCTGACACACCCAGGATCTCAGGATCACAGAGACAGCTGAACTCTGAGGAGTTCTGACATAATCAAGATCACAGGAAGGACAGGCTCTAGTCAGACACAGCGAAGGCAGGTAGCACTAGAGATAATCAGATGATGAGAGGCAACTTAAGAACTTAAGCAACAGAAACCAAGATTACTTGGCATCATCAGAACCCAATTCTCCCACCATAGCAAGTCCTGGATACACCATCACACTGGAAAAGCAAGATTCGGATCTAAAGTCACTTCTCATCATGATGATAGAGGACTTTAAGAAGGTCATAAATAACTCCCTTAAAGAAATACAGGAGAACACAGGTAAACAGCTAGAAGCCCTTAAAGAGGAAACACAAAAATCCCTTAAAGAATTACAGAAAAACACAATCAAACAGGCGAAGGAATTGAACAAAAACCATTCAAGATCAAAAAATGGAAATAGAAACAATAAAGAAATCACAAAGGGAGACAACCCTGGAAATAGAAAACCTAGGAAAGAGATCAGGAGTCATAAATGCAAGCATCATCAACAGAATACAAGACACAGAAGAGAGAATCTCAGGTACAGAAGATACCATAGAAAACATTGACACAACAGTCAAAGAAAATACAAAATGCAAAAAGCTCCTAACCCAAAGCATGCAGAAAATCAAGTATACAATGAGAAGACAAAACCTACGGATAAGATGTATAGAAGAGAGTAAAGATTTCCAACTCAAAGGGCCAGTAAACATCTTCAACAAAATTATAGAAGAAAACTTCCCTAACCTAAAGAAAGAGATGACCATGAACATACAAGAAGCCTACAGAACTCCAAGTAGACTGGACCAGAAAAGAAATTCCTCCTGTCACATAATAATCAAAACACCAAATGCACTAAACAAAGAATGAATTTTAAAAGCAGAAAGGGAAAAAGGTCAAGTAACATACAAAGGCAGACCTATCAGAATTACACCAGACTTCTCACCAGAGACTATGAAAGCTAGAAGATCCTGGGCAAATGTCATACAGACCCTAAGAGAACACATATGCCAGCCCAGGCTACTATACCCAGCAAAACTCTCAATTACCATAGACGAAGAAACCAAGATATTCCATGACAAAAACACAATATATTTCCATAAATCCAGCCCTACAAAGGATAATAGATGGAAAACACCAACACAAGAAGGGAAATAACACCCTAGAAAAAGCAAGAAAGTAACCTTTCAACAAACCCAAATGAAGATAGCCACACAAACATAACTCCACCTCTAACCACAAAAATAACAGGATAATCCCATGCACCCTATTAGATTACCACAGACTAAGGCTGGTCTTAAATACCAACAAAAACAATGGAAAGCACACATATAAGTGGAAGCTGAACAATCCTCTACTCAATGATAAACAAAAAAGAACTATACAAAGAATCAACCAAACCAGTAGCTGGTTGTTTGAGAAAATCAACAAGATAGATAAACCCTTAGCTAGACTAACCAGAGGGCACAGAGACACTATCCAAATTAATAAAATCAGAAATGAAAAGGGAGACATAACAATGAAATATATCTTAAAATAATTATTCTGTTTGTTGAATATTAACAGTTGAAAATATTAAAATGCTTATACAAACATCATGGAAATATTATTGATAATTTTTCTCACTGTGCTTGAAATGAGCAGTTTCTTAATGTTTAACTTCAAAGAGTTTTTGCTATTTTGAAAATTTTAAAATATACTTACTGATAAAATAATTTCTCTGCTAGAAACACTGATAATCTTTTATAAGTGAACTGATTGTTACACAAGGCACACAGGTATATAGTGCATTTTAAATACTCTCCCACTATGTCAGGTGGTATCATATGAGGGCTTTTGAATATATTCTTAATGATTCATTTTTAATATTTTATGCTGTTTTTACTATGCTTAATTCCTAAAGGATATTTTGTATGTTTTGAAACAAGTGAGTATTCAACATTAGATATAGGATCCTCAGTATGGATAGTATTAAATACTCATTAATGATAGTTTTAGGGTATGAAAGGATATGAATATAAAAGTTGAGCAAATTTTTTATGTATTATTTGATTCTCAAAATACTCAATGTTATTAATATGTTTGATGTATAAAATGGATTTAAGTAATAAAATTTAAGAAAAAAAATAGTTGTGGGTTTTTCATGTACATACAATATACACACATAAAATAAACATATACTTAATTTTAAAAAGTATTTAAATATTCAAATCAACGTATTCCATAAACACAACTCTAAAGTGGCAGAACTGAAAGGCCTTCCCAAAATTTCAAATACTTTTGTTGCAAAGCACCTTTTGCCCAATTCTAGCTTTAAAAGCCAGCAAAAACAGGCATTCTAGAGATGGGAGGCATCTAAAACTGGAAGGAGAAGCACCAGATTCAAAACTGGCTGGATACACTCCCCAGGGTAGCCTCTCCCCAACATGCTCATACGCATGTGCATGCTCACCTCGGGCTCTTCTCCAGCATCCGCATCGCCTCTTTCAAGTTTTTTCCCATTTCAGCTAATGTAGGGTCTGCTATCTAAAATAAATAAAAAAGGGTAAAATTTTAACATTCCTCTATTACTTTTTTAAAAATTTATTATAAAAATATAATATTTTTTGTACCCTAGAACTCATGGCAATACTGTCTCAATCTCTCAAGTGCTGGAACTATAGGCATAAGCTAGCACATATGCCTTGGTCTTTTACCTTTGCTACATAATTCATTTGGAAAAATCAAATGCAAGGCAACTTCTCTTGGTTTAACTATAAAAGGCATAGATTTACTATAACATACAAAAGCATAGCATAAAAAAGTAAAATCCCAGGCGGGCGAGATGGCTCAGCGGGTAAGAGCACTCACTGACTGCTCTTCCCAAGGTCCTGAGTTAAAATTCCAGCAACCACGTGGTGTCTCACAACCACTCATAATGAGATCTAACGCCCTCTTCTGGTGTGTCTAAGATAGCTACAATGTACTTATGTATAATAGTAAATAAATCTTTGAGCGGGAGGGAGTGGGGTTGACCAGTCGAGCAGAGGTCCTAAAATACAATTTCCAATAACCATATGAAGGCTCACAACCATCTGTACAGCTACAGTGTACTCATATACATAAAAATAAATAAATATATCTTAAAAAAAAGAAGTAAAATCTTCCAGCCTTACCCTGTAATAGAACCCATTTTCATCTTACACCTCTGCAGTTTGCTGTTGCCAACTTTACAGTATGGCCCCAGCCAACATGCCTGCTTCATTCTTCTAGTGGTTACCTTATTCTATCTCACATATAATTTACTTAACCAGTCCTAAGTTAACAGATCCTGAGGTTATTCTAGTTTCCCATCTTAAAAAACAAAAACCAAGTATGCTACTTGTTTATATTATTGCAGTAGGCTAAAAATAATCTTACCTATTCCCTTCCTATAAGATCCTGGGACCTCTGAATGCTATAATATATGGTAAAGTCTTCACAAATTTGATTAAGTTAAATATCTTGAGATGGTTAGACAACCTTTACTATGCAGATGAGTCCAAAATGTAATGAAAAGTGTCTTCTTTATGATAAGGTAGAAGGAACCACATATATGCACATACAAACAAAGATATTATGAAAAGGGAGTAGAAAAACTTTGAAGATGCTGGCTTTAAAAACTACTGTCATGGGCTGAAGAGATGGCTCAGTTCCCAGCAACCACATGGTGGCTCACAACCATCTATAATGGGATCTGATGCCCTCTTCTGGTATGCTTGAGGACAGCTACAATGTACTCATATACATAAAATAAAAAGTAGTTCTTAAAAAACAAAACAAAACCCCAAACTATTGTCATTAGCCTATGAAACACAATGATGAGCAACATGGCCCAATGACCCTAAGAGTACAACAGTGGCAGTCACAGCATGACGGTAACAACAGCTGTTTAATTAATAGACATAAGGCCTGCTCAACAGGAGGGAAATCATGCATACTACTAGAAACCTAGCTAACTACCAGGGACTAATGAGGTCATGGATCTTAGAGAACCTACTAATGACACTTTACTAAACCAGCATAAATGCATCTAAATATCTCACAGATGAATATAGCTTCTATCCTCATCAAAGAAACGTGGATTAAAACATAGTGATCTGGAATGCCCATGCACTATAACATGACTCCTGCACATATGACGACGCAGGGAACATGGAAGAAGAGGGTGCCAGGGGACCAGAAAAGTTGCTATGACACTGTGTCTCCTAAAAATGACAGGGAAGCTTCACTCACAATATCACTACAATATGGTTGCCTAAACAAGACCCAAAGAAGCATAAAAGCAATAGACATGCTAAATCTCATGGGGCCTACACACAGACAAAGAAATACAGGTAACTAAGGAATCCTGAGAGCATTAGAAATAGTTCTCTGGCCAGGCATCATAGTGCATGTCTTTAGTCCCAACACTCTAGAGGCAGAGGTAGGCAGATCTCTGTGAGTTCAAGGATAGCCAGGGCTGTTACATAGAGAAACCTGGTCTTGAAAAATTAGAAAGAGAAAGAGGGAGGTGGGGGAATGAAGGGGAGGGGAGAGGAGAGAAGGGGAGGGGGGAAGGAAGGAAAGAGTGATAGAAAGAGTTCTCCCCAGGGATGAACCCCTATTGGTTATCATATACCAAGTGGTCAGCTCTGAAGTCACATTATGTACAAATTACACTAAACTGACTGAGCAAACTGTATAGGGAAAATGATGCATATATATTTCAAATTAAAATAACATCAATAAGTAATGGAAAGCAAGAAATGACAGGAAACCAATATAGAGGGTAATGTGGTTAGTTTTCCTTGAACTTCAACAATGACTTCTGTAGTGATCTGAATAATTACAACCATATTGCAGACAAATATTTTAGTCTTTAAAATAAATCAACTGACATACAGGAAAGTGTGTGTGTGTTTATGTTTGTAATAATGATTTTTAAAAAAGGGCCAGATTTCCAGAGGGAATGGGAAGAGATACATGGGAGGAGTTGAGGGGAAAGGGAAGAGAGAAAATGATGCCATTATACTTTGATTAATTAAAAATGACATGGTCACAAGCTGAAGAATGTCAACACCCATTATGAACTAGAATTAGAATGTCCCCCTCTTGCAAGTTCAGCTCTGGTAATCTTAAGTAGACCACCGATAGGAATTTCTAACTTCTGGCCCAGAAAACTCAAATGCAAAATCCGTCTCTCTTTTTCTTCCTCCCTTCCTCCTTTCCCTCACCTGACCCTGGTTTTTTGTTTTTGTTTTGTGTGTGTGTGTGTGAGATAGTTTCTGTCTACGTTACCAAGTCTTTCCCCCACCTGACCCTGGTATTTCTGTGAGATAGTTGCTGTCTACATTAGCAAACCTGGCACCATAGCTTTCAATCACAGCCCCTGAAAGTTAACTGAGAAACAGGCATGCACCAACATGCCCAGTCTCACTTAAGTGAAGTTGTGATTTGCTAAATGATAGAAAACCCGGGGTTTCTTATTTCCCTTTCTGGCCTCTATTATACAAGTTGGCTTCTAAGAAGGTTTACAAAGTAGTCCTATAGCCATATCTGCTTTTATTTATTTATTTTTTCTTTCTTCTCCTTTTGGAGACAGGATCTCATTATGTAGCCATGGCTAGACTGGAATTTGCTATGGAGACCAGGTTGGTCTCAAACTCAGAGATCTGTTTGCTTCTTCCTCTGAGTGGTGGAATTAAGCTATCCAGGTTATCTAGTTCTGATGTTTAAATATAATTTTAAAATCTTTTCAAACATGTTTTAAACAAGTGTAGCTATCAAACAGAATAGATGTAAAATGGTCCCCATGCTCTGAGTGGGAAATGGGAAAGATAATAGTCAAGAGAATTTATCCTAACCTCTAAGTCTCTCTGGTTAGTTCCTTATCATCTACTCAATGAAAAGATAACCATTTTGCTTGATCAATCACATCTTCATGCTCCAACCACCTGCCTGGTTTGAATGTCTTTGTATCTTTAAACTACCAGTCAAGATTCTTTTTTAAAAATTTGATATTTATGTGTGTACACACATTGTGTACCAGTATGGCTGGGTACTTGTAGAGGCCAGAGGAGGATGGCATACAGGTCTCCCTCTTTTTTTTTTGTCAAATCCCCTGGAACTGAGGTTATAGGCAGTTGTGAGTTGCCTGATAACATTCTGGAAAACAAACTCTGGTCTTTGAGAGCAATAAGTGCTTTTAACTAATGAACCATCTCATCTTTTCAGGTCCACAATTCAAGATTTCTATGAAGTATTTTGGATAAAACCACTTCCAAATGCCCTCTACTAACAACATCTTTTTGTTTTGTTTTGTTTTGTTTTGTTTTTTGAGATAGGGTCTCTCTCAATATCCCAGGTTGGCCTAAAACCTTCTATGTAAGCCAGGCTGGGCTTAAGCTTGCTATGATTTTTCTCCCTCCTCAATGCTGGAATTATAGGCATGTGCTATATGTCACCATTTTTTTCTAAACCTAAAGTCTGGACACACTGACAAAAACAAAAGATAGAATTTATGGAGATGATGGGATAAAACTTGAAACTAAGGCCATTCTGACATTCAGCCACTAGTCTTCACAATTCCTCACATCCTTCACTGAGAACCAATTTTACAAATGCTCTTTCCAGTACAGATGTGAACTCCTTAGCCACATCATGAGCTGCCTATAGGCAGGGAAGCAGACTCCTATTATTTCCTGTTGATCAAGGGTTCAACATCAGATGACTTTCAGCACTGGACATCAGCCTCCTTTCTATAAAGTGCAGCATAATATTTTTTGCCTATAGCATTGGAACAAATCTTTTTAGTTAAACAGTAAACAAACAAAAAACCCCATAATCAGTGAGATGGCTCAGCAGGTACTTGTTGCCAAGTCTGACAGCCTGAGTTCAAGCTCAGGGATCCACATGGTGGAAGAGAATCAACCCTTTAAGTCATCCTCTCACCTCAAGCATACACCATGGCGCATATCTCCCTTTCTTTTCTTTCTTTCTTTCTTTCTTTCTTTCTTTCTTTCTTTCTTTCTTTCTTTCTTTCTACCTACCTACCTACCTACCTACCTACCTACCTACCTACCTACCTACCAATCATCTGAGGCTACCTACCTACCTACCAATCATCTGAGGCAGAGTCTTTCCAAGCTCATACTGGCCCTGAATTATGTAGCTGATAAGGACAAGAACTTTTGTCTGTGTATACACTGGTGTCTATGTGCAAGAGTATAGGACAGGCTACAAGTTAACATAAAGTATCTTTCACTATTATCTTTTGAGTAAGAGGAATCTAGAGCTCACCAAGAGGCTAGAATGCCTAGCCAGACTAGATTGGCTAGTCAGCTAGCTCTGGGGATCTACCTGTCTTTGTTCCCACAGTGCTCTATGGTCAAGACATGTGTAGCCACATCTGGCTTTTTAAAAATGTAGGTACCAAGGCCTAACTCAGGTCCTAACATTTGTATGACAGGTACTTCACTGACTGAACTATCTCCTTGAACTGTAGCCTGTGACCTTGAACTTCTAGCCCTCTCCTTGCCAAGTGTTAGAATCACAGTCATGTTACCATGACCGACTTGTATATTTACTGAGTTCCTTAAAACTAAAAACCATGTGAAAAGAAATTTCTATGAAGAACAGCCACTATTTTCTTATTCTTGTTTCATTTATTGTCTCTTGTCATATTGCTGGGTGTTTAAACTACATGATTATATTAAAGCAAAGCCAAAACCATACATAAAACCTACATGGATAAAGAGGTAAAAAACATCAAAAAAAGTTGTTGGGGAAAAAAAAAAGAATTGAAACCATGTGTGGCAGTGAATAATCCCTTGGGAAATAGAGGTAGGAGGGTCAAGTGCTCAAAAACCAATCTCATCTATATGTGGAGTTTCAAGTCAGCCTGGTCTATGAAACTCCAATTCAAAACACAACAAAAAGAATGCAATTGAATTGAATTGGGTCATGTCTGCAATCCATACTTAAGAGGCTGAGGCAAAACTGAACTGTTATCAATTCAAGGCCATGGGTTTGATCCTCAGCACTACAGAAACCGGTTAAAGTAGCACATAGCTGTGATTTCAGTAGGATAAAAGTTTAAAGCCATCCTCAGCTACACATTGAATTTCAGACCAGCCTGAAATACATCAGATCCTGTCCAAGCAAACAGCAAACCACCACCATCATCATCACCACCACTATACCACTACCACCACCAAACCAAAGCAAACAACTCAGAAATTGTGCAAAGTAGCCTAGTTTTGATACACAGAAAGGATCTGTTTTATGACAGGAGGGAAATAGACGTGGTACTATTTTATGATATTAAGGATAAAACAGTATTTTCTATGGCCTGTTCTTAGGAAAAAAGTCATAATTCCACTGTGCTTTGACACCAAGCATAGGGGCTACCAGAGAATAAGCAAGATGATCCTTAATAATTACTGAGTTGCTTAAAATCATCAAGCATTGTGCTATTAGCCACTTGACACACTTTACACTTTACTACTACTTAACATTTTAAACAGTTATTATTACTCTAGAACCATGCTCTCTTAAGTACGTGGCAATAATGCTTACCAATATCATAAGACTATGAAATAACTCACATTCTGAGAAAGGGCCATACTCCAAAATCATATAGCTAAAGTTTACTTTTAATTTTTCTTTGGGGGAGGGGTCTCTCTCCAAACTGGCCTCAAACTCACAAAGATCCTCTAGCCTCTGCCACCTGAATACTGAGATTAAAGGTGTGTGCCATGCCAGATTCATGATCATCTTTTTAATTCTGGTTTCCACTCAGAAAAAAATATTACTGACTCTCCATTCAGGGAAAATTTCCATCATACAATGTTACAACTAGATGGCAAAATTTTCTTACAGGACCAGAACAAGCCTTTAGAGCCAGTGAGAGGGCTCATAAGGTAAAAGCATTTGCCAGCAAGAATGGCAAGTGATCTACTTTAAGAGTATTAATAATTAAACTATGATGAAAGGTGTAGTCTGGGATGGGCCTAGGGAAACCAGGATCTAATCACCCTACCCATAACTAAATGTTTACTTCAGATCTTAAACCTTGTTCCTTCCAGTAAAAGTCAGGGAGATTTATGTGCTGGTGGTGGCAGTTTATGAGCTCTAAGGGAAATGAAAGAGCATACACGAGAAGGCAGCACAGCTGCCACGAAGGTGTCACCAGGGCCTCACAAATTGGACAAAATATTGACTTTTCTGCCTTCTTCTTTATTTAAATCCTAGAAAAGAGCCTGTGAAATGGTTCAGGAGGTAAGTGTTTAACCATTTGATGATGTGGCCCGAGTTCTATCCCCAGAACCCATGCAAAGAAGAGAATCAACTCCACAAACTTGTCAACTCCAATGTGTACTGTGGCATGAGTCTTCACCTATAAATATTACACAAATAACTTAAAAATAAATAATCCCAAGTAAAATAATCTGATTAAATGTCTGAGATGTACATGCAACTTGAAGACAAAAGCAGTTATTTGGAGGACGAGAAGGGTCTTGAGAGTGAGGGGGAGAGGACACAAGGGAGGACAACTGGGTAAGGGAAAAAAGTTAGAACAGAGAAAAACGATAAATATGTATGAAAATGTCACAATGTGCTGGGTGGCGATGGCACAAGCCTATAATCCCAGCATTTGAAAGGAAGAGGCAGATGGATCTCTATGAGTTTGAAGCCAGCCTGGTCTACAGAGCTAGTTCTAGGACAGCCAAGGCTACAAAAAGAAACTGTCTCAAAAAAGAAAAGAGGGAAAAAAAAAAAGAAAGAAAAGAAAAATGTCACAATGTGCACGCACCTTGTGAATGCAGGTGCTTATGGCGGTCAGGGGGTGTTGGAACCCCTAGAAATGGAGTTATAGGCAGCTGTGAGCTGTCTTGTGGTGCTGAAAATGGAATCCAGGTCCTCTGTGAGAGCTGCAAGTGTTCTTAAGTGCTGAACCATCTCTTCAGCCTCTGTGTATGCTTACTTCTAAAGAGTAAAACAAAACAAACCCCAGGAGCTGTGGTAGTGTACACCTGTGATCTAGGACTCAGAAGGCTGATGTAGTAAGAGCAGGAGGAGTTCAAGGCCAGTCTCTGCTAGACCTTACGAAGCCTTGTTTCAAATTAATTCAAATTGCTGAATGGGTAAAGGTGCTTGCTGCCATGCTTGTTGACACAAGTTTAAGCCTCAGAATTCACACTGTGGAGAGAGGATCACCTCCCACAACCTATCCTCTGACTCCAAAGGCATACTGTACACAACCCACACTAGAATCTTAAAAAAAAACAAAACAAAAACAACAACCGAAAAAAACAAAACAAGAAAACCACAAATAAAAAACCCTCTTCCTATGTTTGAGTGTGTCTGTGAGGACATGAAGACATACTATAATTATTTATTCATAAAACATCATAATCTCCAAGGTCAAAGAGATATATAGTTATTGACAAGGTGTAATTACGAGTGTTTAACCTACAAATTTATAAGCAAGTAGAGAAGAATGTAAAAAAACAAAAGTATGCAACAGAGATATACATCTGTAAAGATAAAGAACAACGATGTTAATAACATGACAGTAGTGCACGAAAAGACAAGATAGGCACCATGGTGGTTTGAATGAGATGCCCCCCCCATAATCTAGGGCATTTGAATATCTGGTCCCCAGTTGATAGCACTGGGGAACCCAGTAGGAGGTATGGCCTTGCTAGAGGACTTATGCACTGGGGGCAAGAGCTGAGGTGTTAAACTCTTCTGCCAACCCCACTGTCTTTGTTTCTTGTGGTCTAAGACGTTGACTCTCAGCTTCCAGCTCCAGTTGCTGTATCTGCTGTTTGCTGTCCCTGCCATTATGGGTCCTAACCTCTCTGGAACTGTAAGCCCCAAATAAGCCAAGTTGCCTTAGTCATGGTGTTTTATCATGGCAACGGAAGAGTAATGAATACAGTGTCCAAATAACTATCAGAGACACACAGAAACCAAGAAGTTCAAGTCTAAATTGAAATTTTCTCCCCCTCCTAGAAATCAGATTCTAAAATCTATCACTTAGACATTAATGACCTCTACATTCCAAATAAATAATATGTATGGCAGGCAAGATTTATTTCTAAGTTCTTATTTATGTGGAATATCAAGCTTATTCTGGAACAAAAAATTTGCAATTCCTAGGTTGTGGATGTAACTCAGTGAGATCATTTATCCAACATAAACCAAGAAATCGGGTTCAATGCCTAATACCACAAGAAAAAAAATCCTTAAAGAGCAACATGCTGTCCTAAGTATGATAACTCTCTGAGATGAGCTTCCTCAAAGTGTTGCCAGGACGTGTCTGCAGGCACTCAAGTCAGAAAGATAAAATGGTTATCTACCATCTTGAATATACAGTTCAGTGGTGGAGTACTAACCTGGTATGAAAGGTCTGTGAGTTTCAATCCCCAACATCAATAATAACGAAGGGATTTATTGTATTTGGCATTATTACTATTTTCAAAACTGTACTGGAATCATAAAGAATTAACACTGGCATGTTATCTTGAAAATAACAAGACGGCAGACCAAATGAAGCTCAAGAAGAAGGAAGACCAAAGTGTGGGTGCTTCAGTCCTCTTAGAGGGAGAACAAAATACTCACAGGAGCAAATATGGAGATAAAGTGTGGAACAGAGACTGAAGGAAAGACCACTCAGAGACTGCCCCACCTGGGACAGTGGAAGGAGACAATCAACTTCAGGAAGCTAACTAACCACTGGTCTTCACACTAGTGCTGTGGCACCTGTACTTACTCTCTTACAGACATCACACGCATGATAATAACTAATAATATTAACAAGCCCAAACAAAAACAATTTTTAAAACACACCTTAAACACCCTCTTCTTCAAAATTCTTGACTGGCCATCTTCTTCATTTCTTTTCTATTTCTACACTACGTTCTAATCCTCCTTCTTCAACAATGACCAATATTTTAAAATGTGCACCTACTAGCCCATTGTGATGTGCACTCCTGTAATCTCAATACATGGAAGGTTAGAAAAATCTGAGTCTGAAGCCCACTTGGACTGCACTGCAAGATCTCATCTCAAAAACAAAACAAACAAAGTAGAAATGTTTTCATTCAAAGTAGAAATGTTTTCATTCAAAGTAGAAATGTTTTCATTCACTATACCATAACTAATAAGAATGCACAAATCAAACATCTTTCTTCTTTAAGTAAAAACATTCAATGTAGGCTATAATTCATAATCCTAACTATAACATCAAGCCTGGGGTGAGAGGGGTGGGGTGGGGAAGGAGACTACCAAAAGCCCTGCCACTAACACCTCAGAAATCCAGAATAAATTGGAATCACCAAGGCCATTCAAGGGCTTGTTTGTTGAGACAGGTTCTACATAGGTCTGGCCGTTCTGGAACTCACTAAGTAGACCAGGCTAGCTCATGGAGATCCACCTGCCTCTGCCATCTGAGTGCTCAGCCAAGGACATACATTTTTTAGGAGAACTCTTAACATAGCAAATCCCATCCAATCGATAATTATTTACTGTCATACCTATCGTGCACCTGTATGCAAAATCCTCACTTCCTTCTTCTTCCTCCTCCTTCTTCTTCTTTTTTTTTTTTTTTTTTTTTTTTTGGGTTTTCGAGACAGGGTTTCTCTGTATAGCCCTGGCTGTCCTGGAACTCACTCTGTAGACCAGGCTGGCCTCAAACTCAGAAATCCGCCTGCCTCTGCCTCCCGAGTGCCGGGATTAAAGGCGTGCACCACCATGCCCAGCTAAAATCCTCACTTTCAATGAGAGCAAAAATGTCAGTCATCACGTCTACACAGAAGTTCCTCTATAATATATGAAAGAGTGGACTCTGCCTCAGTAGACACAGAAACCAATCATTTTAAACCTGCCTCATTGGGATTATTTGCTTGTGATTAAAAAATATTTTTAAAGGATTTACTTATTATTTTTATTTATGTGTATGTGTGTGAGGCTTCATGAATTTAAGAGTACAACAAGCATATAAGTACCTTCAGAAGCCAGAGGACATCAGTCAGCTCCCCAAGGAACTGGAGTTAAAGGCAGTTGTGAGCCACATTACATGAACGCTGGGAGCCAAAATCCACAGGGGCAGTAAGCACTCTTAGCCACTAGACTTCTCTCCAGCCCCCCTGTATTGTGCTTTTTAAAGGAAAACATAAAAGTTTGGGCCATCCTTATCAATAATGATCAGGAGGCTCTAATCATGCTGCATTTGTTCCTCTTTATAAACATCTAACTATAAGATAACTTTTTTTTTCAAAATCATACTCAAAAGAGAAATAAATGTACAGATTAGGGTAAGGACAAGAACAAAAAAATGGGGGCTTGTGACACAGCATAAAGTGTAGTATGTACCTAGTACTCACAAGTCCCCAGTACTACACAAAGTTAGGTGTGATGGCACATGCTTATAATCCTAGCGCTCAGGAGGTGAAGACAGACAGTGAGTTCAGGGTAATCCTTGGCTACACAGTGATATCCCTTGTCAAAGACAAACAAAACAAAGCAAACAAAGACCCAACAACAGTGGGCTTAGTGAAAAACAGAACTGAAGTTGCCTCTTTCAGAGGTTAAGTAGCTTTAGTTAAATCACCCAGCACTACTGCAGCCCTGTACTGCCCTGTATGGTAGCATACATACTGGGCTGTTGAGCATTAAGAATGTGGTTAGGATACTAAGGAAATGAATTGTCTATTCTGCTTAATTTCAGTACATCTTGATTTCAGTTGGTAAGTATAACTAGTGGCTCCCTAACTGAACAGCAGCTCTGGGTTGTCAGTTAATGGTTTCCACTCATAGGCAATTCCTTCCACTCCATCTGGAGCCATTTTTTAATTGTCACAGCTGGGAGTGTACTGCTAGTGGACGGAGGCCAGGGCTTCTGTCAAACATGTTGCACTGCAATGAACTTCCCACACACGGAATCACAGTTGAAACAAATATCAGCAATTGAGAAACTCTGCCCATAGTTTGTTCAAGGGTGGAGTTAAAGCAAACAACAAACTGCACACCCCTGGCCAAAACAGAATATCCCAGAAGAATGACACTGTGCATTCAACATGAAAAGGTTTAAAGCAGCAGGACATTACTGAAGAATGTAGTGAATAACTGAGTATGGTCCCTCGTGGCCACAGTAACTACGTCCTGTGCTAGAACTAACTTGAGTATTAACGTTTTTGTTTTTGTTTAGTTTTTTTAGAGACAGGGTTTCTCTGTGTAGTCCTGGCTGTCCTGGAACTCACTCTGGAGACCAGGCTGGCCTCGAACTCAGAAATCCGCCTGTCTCTGCCTCCCGAGTGCTGGGATTAAAGGCGTGCGCCACCACTGCCCGGCTAACATAATATTAAAACTATTATTGGGGACCTTTTGTTCTTTGTTATTTATGTGTATGTATGTCATGTTTATACAACTACTTTCTGAAGGCAGAAGACATGAGATCTCCTGAAGCTGGAGTCATAGGTGATTAAGAGTCACTGTGGGTCCTCTGAAGGAGCAGTGCACACTCCTCATCACCATGTCATCTTTCCAGCTCCATGCTTCTTACATGTTGAACATAAGATGCCAAAGGATACCTACCCACTTAAAACTTTTTTTCAGATTTATTTTATAGGTTATGGGTCAGTATACCACATGCATGCCTGGTGCCTGAGGAGGCCGGAAGAGGGTACTGGATTCACAGAGCTGGATGTATAAACTGTTGTGAGCCACCAAGTGTTGGGAATTGCACTTGGGTCCTCAGGAAGAGCAACAAGTGTTCTTAACCACTAATCCAGCCACCTTACCCACATTTTTGCTGCTGCTGTTGTTTTGGCAGATTTACTTACAAAGAGCTATTCTCAGAGGAAAGATGACCTAAGTTCTTCCCAGTCCCTCTCTTTCTACTCTCCTAGTTTGGATGCCTTGTCCTTTCACTTGGCCTATCTGACATGGAGATACCACTGTGAAAAACCAAATTAAGGCAAGAAAAGTGACTGCCATTCATATTTGCAAGCTTGCATATTACTTCAAGAAAAAGCAGGGGTAGAGTTATGGTTTGATAAAGGGAGATATATAAAGTGATTCTACTGAGTAATGATCATGTGTAGTATGTACTACACCCTAGAGCAGCAGTCCCCACCTTCCTAATATTGCTACCCTTTAATACACTTCCTCATGGTGTAGTGATCCCAACCATAAAATTATTTCATTGCTACTTCATAACTATAATTTTGCTAGTTATAAATAATAATGTAAATATCTGATATGTAAGATATCTGATATATGATTCCTGTGGGAGGTCACAACCCACAGGGTGAGAACTGCTGTACTAGAGGAAAAGATATTGAACTTTCAGAGGATGAATAGCAAATAACACTGTGGTTCTATAAAGTATGCATGGATCAGATGAAGTGGGATCACTCAGAACTACTCAAATAGCTCTCAGTTTTATATTAAAATGTAGAATCTAGCCCAAATTAGCCTAATCCTCAAAGAAACTGGACAATAGACATAATTTAGTGTTTCACTTCAAACTATTTCTCAGAACACGAAGTCATCTAAATTAATATTACAGAAATTATTCGCTATATTTAAAGTTTTCTATTACTTCATGGAATATAAAAATAAGAGCCCTAGCTTTTTTTTTTTTTTTTTTTTTTTTTTTTTTTTTTAAAAACAGGGTTTCTCTGTGTAACCCTGGCTGTCCCTCACTTTGTAGACCATATCGACCTCAAACTCAAAAATCTGCCTGCCTCTGCCTCCCCAAATGCTGGGACTAAATTGTGTACCACCACCTGGCTGAGCCCTAGCTTTTAAAACAAAACATTTATAATTTTCACACTGGCCTAAGGCAGCAACTTTCAGCCCACATATTATGAATTCCTCAAAGTTCAATGCAATTAAAGTTCCATCCTAATGCATGCTGGAGTTTCAGTACCTCCTTAGATTTTCTTTGGAGGGCTTAAAATATTTTACCATCACTTAATATACAGAAACATACCATTTACACTAGAGTTCCTACCCACTTTTAGTTTTCAGATACTCTCAAAGGAAAGATCATCTTTGTTCTTTCAGGTTTCTAATGAAATGACTTAAAGCCTTGTAAAGAAATGGGAAACAGAATATTTTCAGCATCATTTTGTATTCAGCTACTGGAGTTACACACACAATCTCAACTAGTTCTCTGAGCTTCTGAATCGCTGATCGTTTCCCGATGTGCAGAATTAGCCTGTGCAACAGAGAATACTCGAAAGTATGCTTGGGTTCTTCTTACTAGGCCCCAGCAGTACCTCCCTTGTACTCCCAGGACTCTAGTTTAAAACACCTCCAAAAGCTGCTAAATGTCCCTGGGGAACAAACCTAACCCAAAGTTGAGAATCGCCATTCCAAGTGAAGCTCATGGTACCAAAAAGTCGACACTATGCTCGTCAGAAGAATCAAGGAAAAAAAACATCTTTTTCTCTGATTGCTTTCCACCCAATTTATACTTGAAATAGCCGAGGAGCAAGATATGCCACTGTGTGCACATGAAGACATCTGGCTTAATTTCTACAATTACTGCTTTCAACAAGTCCTGTAATATCAGCAGTTTGGGAGGCAGAGGCAGGAGGATCACTTTAAGTTCGAGACCAGCCTAGTCTACAGAGAGTTACAGAAGAGCCAGGGTTACTTTCACAAAACCGGGGACTGAACAAGGAGAGATTGAAGAAGGGGGCGAGGGTTGGTGGGGAGGATGGAAGGAAGGATTGATTTCACTTGTAGGGAAAGCTAGGTTTTTACATCATACCGGATAAGCAGAATTTCGAGAAGGGACAGAGAGAAAAGACTGGGAGGACAGAACGTTAGGCACTGAAAGCACAGTCCATGAAGAAACCCAAGGACCTGTTTGTTCTCAATAGCCAGCCCTTAGATGGGAACAATTAGAGTCTATTTAACATGCCCGAGTAGGTAGCCAGATCCATCAAGCTGCTGTTGCCCCAAGGGGTGAGCAGGGCTAGACACAGGTTCCCATGGACTTGGAATTGACCTGAAGTCCTCTCATGATTCTCACTCAGAAAGAGGAACCCAAACGTAGTGAGACCAGCTGGGACCACCTCCTCTTCCCAGCCCCCAAATAAACTCACCAGTTACAGAATACCCAACCCTTTCTGGATACCAGGGGTTCTAGTCTGGGGTTTGCTTGCTACAGCATCGGAATCACGTGGGGAAACTTCTTAAACTCTACAAACTGAGTTCCCGCCCACCCGAGCTTGAGACCCGAGGCTGCAAAGCCATGTTTTCACCAAGGTCCCCAGGTGATTCCTACGCCCGCCAAAAGTTACAATTTGTCTCCTAACTTGGAAAGCACTGAACATCTGTGGCTTTTGCAGGGGCCTCCGCGACAACTAGGACTTCTTCCCGTACGCTTCTGGGGCCCACACCGATTGCTCCTGTCACCCTACAGGACCAGCGCGGGTTCAGGCCGGGTCCTACGCCGAGCCTCGGTAAAGCCAAAGCCGGCTCCGACAGCGCCGGGCCCACCTCCCCTCAGCCACCGGGCCCCGTGACGTGGCCCGGCCCGGCCCGGCCCGGCCGCCCTCCTCCAACGAGACTCCTTAGTCCTACGGGGAAACCAGTCGCCCCGGTGGCGAAGACCCGGGACCACAGCGCCGCCCGCTCCTTCCGTACCTTCTCCAGGGACGCGTCCATGGCTGAGGCGTCCGGTGCTGGGCCCGCGGTGCTGGGCACTACTTCCGCCTCCCGCGGCCCGCAGCGGTTTCCACGCTGGCAGCGCTGACGTCCTCCCCGCCCGCAGCCGGCGGGGCGGAGAGGAGGAGGAGCTGCCCCGCAGCGCGGCCCGCAGGTATCCTGCGGCTTGCTGAAGGCGGGGCTAGGCCCGTCGGGTGGGCGGGGCCTCCCGGGGCGGGGCCTTCTAGGCTTCCGTACTTGGGCGTCACGCCGGCCGGTCCTAACGCTGCTTGGTGGCAAGAACCCCGTCTATAGGGCGGTCCAACTTGAAGCCTGTGACGACCGTCGCAATGAGATATCCACCAGGTAAAATACTATCGACTCAGCTGCACGGCCCAAGCCAGGCTTTCAAGTCCTCCGCCGTCAACACCGGTCAGGAATGGAGTAGTTATTTACCTTAGCAGCCTAAGACCAGCGCTCACCCTTGCGCATGCGCGGGATGATGTATTTTGTCAGCTCTTTCCTCAGAAGTCCAGACAGAAAGGAATTCGAGGCCGCTGTTCTGGCGTCCTCCCTCATGTCACAATGATGGCTTGTCGGAGGATGGGTAATAATAATGATAATAGTAGGTCTGTTGCCTTTCCATTTTATATCAGAGCAGAAATTTGATATGGAGGTCATTATTATCCGTTTTAGGTTTAGTCCCTTGCAGCCCGGCAGTACACCTCATTATTCCCGCTTCACACCCGCTAGGTGGGGGTAGTGCGTTTTTAGTGAGTAAGAGCCCGTGGGATTTGTTTCCTACATTGCTCCACTACTGATGGGTAGGTGAAATGGGATCTTACCACCATTGTGGTCAGTGAAACTTCCTGCACAGAAGTCTGATGATGCTAAAAACCACAAAGCTATCCCTACCCTCTCTATTTCTTATGCAGCATGCTCCCCCAAACCCCCAGGTTGGGTCGGGTTGTCAGTGTAGTAATTATCTGCAGGCGGTCTCTACTTTGTATTTGGATAAATGGCCTGCTTGTGTTGTTAACATTTCCTAGCAAAGAAATCGTGTGTGCTGCTTTTGAGTGACTCTCCAGTTAACTGGAAAAAAAAAAAAAAAGTGATGAAATAGTGCCTTTTTTTTTTTTTTCCTTTCTTTTTTGGTTTTTCGAGACACGGTTTCTCTGTACAGCCCTGGCTGTCCTGGAACTCACTCTGTAGACCAGGCTGGCCTCGAACTCAGAAATCCGCCTGCCTCTGCCTCCTGAGTGTTGGGATTAAAGGAGTATGCCACCACGCCTGGCTTGAAATGGTGCCTTTCAAAGACTGAAAACTGATGTGCTCCTGCTTGAACAAAACAATGTGTTATGAAAATTTCCAAACCTGTAGAAAGGACAAAAGAATTTCGGTGAACAGTCATGTGCCCATTAGCTAGATTAGTTGCTATTTTCTTCTTTTTTTTTATCACATGTGTATTCAGATAACTATCCATCAATATTTGTGCTGGTACATTACAACTCTGAACACTTCAATATTATTAAAGACTTATTTTTTTTAGGCAGAGGTACAAGAAGTGTCTCCTCCTCCACCTCATGATTTGGAGGCTAGACTAGGAGAGATGCCGAAGTCCAAAACAACTTGGCTTGGTGACTCCAAACCAAACAGCTAAGGTGCTGATGGTAATGGTGGTTGCCACTAAGTCTGATGGACAGGGAGAACCATCTCCTGCAAGATGCTCTCCGACTGGCATATGCGTGCTTACACACTCACAATTTTTTGTAAGCAAATAGCAAAATAAAAACAAGCAAACAAAAACAGTGCACAGGCTGTAGAGATGGCTTAAGAGGTAAAGGCCTCTACCACTAAGCCCGGACTGAGTTTGATCCCTGAGACTCACAGTGGAAAGAGTAACAACTCTGGAGTTGTCCTCTGACTTTTGCATGTGGCACACATGCACACACACACAAGAGCTCACAAAATAAAAATGTAATAAAGATTTAAAAAAAGAAGCTCATAAATGTAACATTATCTCCAAGTAGTTAAAAAGTAGATTCAAGCCAAGCCTGGTGGTGCATGCCTTTAATCCCTGCACTTAGGAGGCAGAGGCAGGTAGAGCTCTGTGAGTTCTAGGCCAGCCTGGTCTACATAGAGAAACAAACCAACATCCCACCGCTACCCCCAAATAGACTCAACCTGTACAGACATATGGCTTGTATATGGTGAATGTTTACATCATTAGTATTTTTGAGTTAGGGTCTCACTATGTAGCCCTGGCTGTCCTGCTGTTCATTTGTAGACTGACCTGCCTTGAACTTGAAGCAATCCTCCTGTCTCCCAAGTGGTGTAAGCTATCACAGTGAAGTAAGAATTTCCTTGAGGGCTAGAGAGATGGCTTAGCAGTTAAAAACAGGATTCAATTTCCAACACTCACATGGCAGCTCACAGCTTTCATAATCTTTAGTCCCAGTGGAATCCAATGTACTCTTCTGGCCTCGACTGTGCATGCAGGCAAAACATCAAACACATAAAAATAATAGATAAAATGTTAAAAAGAGATTTTTCTCCAAGAGTAAACCAGAAGGAAACAAAGGAGGGGGGTATGTAGGTTTTTTTTTTCTTTAAATTCCACAACATAATTTTGCTGTGAGCTGAATTATTACAGCCATATTGTAAATAAATATTTTAATCTTTAATATTAAAATAAGCCAGTGATATACACTGATTCACTACAGCAATGCAAAAATGTGGGGTTTGCTGCCAAGCCTAATGACCTGTGTTTAATCCCCAGACCCTACAGTGTGGAAGGAGAGAACTGACTCCCTAAAGTTACCCTCTGACCTCCATACACACTCAAGAACGCGCGCGCACGCGCACACACACGTCAAATAAATACATATAACCCGATGTTCTTCTAAAAAATGATAACTATCAAAAGCTGTGAGGGATGAACAAGATGAATAAAGATATAGATGGAATTACTATTGTCCTCCGCTTTATTCTAAGAATAAGTAGGCGTTTGGGGAAAGGGCTGAGTGAAGACAGCTTTATTCCTATTATTATTTTGCCAGGGGTTTTATTTGTTTTTGAGACAGAGTCTAAGTAGCCCATGCTGGCCTCTAGCACTCTTTTTGCCTCAGCCTCTCAAGTCTTGGGATTACAAATATATGCTACCATGCTCGGCTATATAGAACTTTAAATGTAGTATTTAGATGTAAAGAAACTCATGTATGTACATATACCATGAATGTAGAAGTGAAAATGTCTAGGGTACAAAATAGACTAATAACAAGTGGGAAAGGAAGAATAAGGGTGCAGAGGGAAGTATGCTCAAAATATATCATTTTTAAATTAGTTCCCAACACCTACATGGCAGCTCACAACAGTCTGTAACTCTGTACCAAAGTATATCCATTTATGTTACTGTCTTAGTCAGGGTTTCTATTCCTGCACAAACATCATGACCAAGAAGCAAGTTGGGGAGGAAAGGGTTTATTTGGCTTACACTTCCATACTGCTGTTCATCACCAAGGAAGTCAGGACTGGAACTCAAGCAGGTCTGAAAGCAGGAGCTGATGCAGAGGCCATGGAGGGACGTTCATTACTGGCTTGCTTCCCCTGACTTACTCAGCCAGAGATCGTCCCACCCACAAGGGGCCTTTCCCCCTTGATCACTAATTGAGAAAATGCCTTACAGTTGGATTTCATGGAGGCATTTCCTCAACTGAAGCTCCTTTCTCTGTGATAACTCCAGCTGCGTCAAGTTGACACAAAACTAGCCAGTACAGTTTCCTAGTATCATGTTTTTTTTTTAAAAATAGACATCAATAAAGATAAATATGAGAAATTAGTGAGTGTAAGAGTTGTTCCTCACAATCAGGTGATTATTCCTCCAGCAGTCATTGACTGCCTGTAGTTCTCCATCAGTTCATGTGACATTGTATTACAGATGTTCCATCTGGGGCTGGGGACCCCACAGTCACTTATTCTCTGCATTTTGACCAGTTATGGCTCCCTGTAGCCTTTGCTGCAGAAAAAAAAAAGTGCTTTCGATAAGGGTAAGAGCTATGTTTGCCTGTGGGAATAACTATTTAGAGTACAGTTAGAAGCTGTATTGATTTAGGAAATTGGCAGTAGTGGGTCCTCCTCTAAGGTCTATTACTTGTTCAGCCACCAGTAGTTGTTGAGGTTTACAATACAAGGTGCGAGTTCCCTCCTGTTGAACAGGGCTTAAGTCCAGTTAGACAGCTTGGTTATCCACAAGATATAAAGATTAGCAGCGTCTTCCTAGGCTGGTCGCTCTGGTTTACCTGCTTCACATTTCTGTAGGACTCTTGATTGCATTTCTCCCTTGGCAGCTTGCATAATATCTTCTGCTACTCTGAGAGCTGGTCCTGAGGGAGGAGATGTCCAAGTCAATTCCAGCTGATTCCTTCAGCTTCTGTGTCTAAAGTGTGTGGTATCTCAGAGGCAATCGAGGGCAATGGCAAACCCTGTAGTGTTTCAGAGGTCTCTTAGATACCCGTGACCAACAACCTAAAATGTTTCCCTTCCTCTTTCTGGTACTGGGGTTTCTTTAAATAATTTATGGCTCCTGAGGGAAACGTTATCACCTCATGAGCAGTCACTCTATCCAGAAATATGTGTGTGATTATACTCACTTTTTTGGTTTTTCAAGACAGGGTTTCTCTGTGTAGCCCTGGCTGTCCTAGAACTCACTCTGTAGACCATGATTTCCTATGGCTTTTTCAAACATCTTTAGTGTTATTTTTTTTAAACCAGAGGTAAAAGACCACTACAATGAAAATTTTATATTTTTGAAGAAAGAAATTGAAAAAGATACTAGAAGATGGAAAGATCTCTTAGGCTCATGGATTGGTAGAATTAATATTGTAAAAATTACCATTTTTCCAAAAGCAATTTACAGATTCAGTGTAATATCATTCAATAAAAATGATAGAAATAGAGCAACATCATAAAGCTCATATGAAGTATAGAAGGCACTGGAACAGTGCTGGAGTTTTTTGTTTTTTGTTTTTTTGTTTTTTTTTTTGTTTCCCCATTCTTTTTTTTTTAATTAGGTATTTTCCTCATTTACATTTTCAATGATATCCCAAATGTCCCCCATACCCACCCCTGTGCTGGAGTTTTATTAAGTTATTCAAGTTATAGTACAGAGTTACCATTCTAATTTAACTTTCTGTTGCTAAAACAAAGACCATGGTCAAATGCAGTTTGAGGAGGAAAAGATTTATTTAATCTTACATTTAATAACCAACACAGGAACCTGCATGCTCTTGTTTACCATGACTTTCTCAACCTACTTTTTAAACCACCCAGGACCACCTCCCTACAGGTGGCATTGCTCATAATGGCCTAGGCCCTCAATCATTAATAATTTAAAAAAATGCTTCACAGGGCTAGAAAGATGGCTCAGCAGGTAAGAGGACTGTAGTGGTTATTCCTGGTTGTCAACTTGACAATATTTGGAATGAACTACAATCTGGAATTGGAAGGCTCACCAGTGACCCTTATCTGGAGGCTTGGAGATCCTTATCTGGATCTTGGTTTGAAGATCTTGAGCCATAGTGGCTATGGATTCCAGAAGATTGAATCTCCGAGTTTAAGGAACACACCTTTAATCTGGGCTACACCTTCTGCTGGAGACAATATAAGGACATTGGAAGAAGGGAGTCTAGCTCTTGCTCTTGCTCCTTCGCCTGCTTGCTGCGTGAGACTGAGTAACTGCTAGATCCTTGGACTTCCATTCACAGCTGTGACTGAACAATTGTTGGGAATTGGGCTGCCGACTGTAAGTCATCAATAAATTCCTTTACTATCTAGAGACTATCCATAAGTTCTGTGACTCTAGAGAACCCTGACTAATACAGAAGTTGGTACCAGGAGTGGTTCTAGAGTAACAGAAGTACAAGGATGAATCTTTTAAAATACTGGAATTGGCTTGTTGATCCACCAGCACTTTCAACTATTGAAACCTCTCCAGATTCTCTCCCTCCTGGGAGCTCAGAGAATTTTGAAGACCCATGGTTGAAACTATATTCCGAACTTAAAGAAGCTAATGACCTTGATTTTCTTAATGAATTAGGTGATTCAGTGCACAAAGCTTTCTACAAGATGGGGAAAAAATCGGAAAATGATTTTACTGGCTGGCTGCTCTTAGTATCTGTGGAAAAAATGATGAATGAAAGGAAGGAGTTGTGTGATTAAAATCGAAAGGCTCCAGACACAAGTAAACGATCTAAAAGTTGCTAAGTGTGTCCTTGAGGAGAATCTTCTCTCTTGTAGCAATAGAGCTCAAGTTGCAGAAAATCAAACAGAAACTCTCATTGTAAGGTTGGCTGAACTACAGCGAAAATTCAAGTCTCAGCCTCAGAGTGTGTCGACAGTTAAAGTAAGGGCTCTAATTGGCAAAGAATGGGATCCTACAACATGGGACGGGGATGTGTGGGAAGACCATGTTGAAGCTGAGAATTTTGAATCTTCAGATTCTCAAGGGTTTGCCCCACCTGAGGAAGTAGTACCCTCAGCCCCACCCCTTGAAATAATGCCTTCCCCACATGAGGAAATTAATTTTGCAGAGTCTGATAAACCAGCAATGACTTTCACTACTGATGTTTCTCAAGGCCCACCAATAGTTTCTTCTAGACTTGTAACCAGACTCAAAGCAAAACAGGCTCCTAGAGGGGAGGTAGAAAGTGTAGTCCATGAGGAAATTCGCTACACTACTAAGGAGCTTAATGAGTTTGCTAATTCATTCAAGTAGAAACCTGGTGAATATGTGTGGGAATGGATTTTAAGGGTGTGGGATAAGGGTGGAAGGAACATAAAACTAGAGCAGGCTGAGTTTATTGACATGGGTCCTCTGAGTAGAGATTCTAGGTTTAATACGGAAGCTCGCATAGTTAAAAAAAGGTGTCAAAAGTTTGTTTGAATGGTTGGCTGAGGTGTTTATCAAAAGATGGCCTACTGGAAATGACTTGGAGATGCCTGATATTCCGTGGCTTGGTGTTGATGAAGGGATTTTAAGACTTAGGGAAATTGCAATGCTAGAGTGGATATATTGTGTAAAGCATAATTGTCCACAATGGGAAGGTCCAGAAGATATGCCTTTCACCAGCTCTATAAGACGCAAATTGGTGAGAGGGGCACCAGCACATTTGAAGGGTTTTGTTCTTTCCCTTTTCCTTGTGCCAGATCTTAGCATTGGAGATGCTTCTGCTCAATTAGATGAATTAAATTCACTGGGTTTAGTTGGATTCCGAGGTAACAAGGGCCAGGTGGCAGCATTGAATCGCTGGAGACAAGGTGATTCTAGTTATTATAATGGACAGCGTAGACAAAAGAATGTTTATAATAACATACCCAGTAATGGTCAGCACAGGAGAGGTGAAATTTATAATGGCATGACTCGGTTGGACCTTTGGTACTGGCTAACCAATCATGGTGTTTCCAGGAATGAAATACATAGGAAGCCTACTGCATATTTGTTTGATCTGTATAAGCAGAAAAATTCTCAAACAAATGGAAGAAAGGCTACATTAGATCGTGGTAAACAGCCCAATGAAAGAAAGGCTATATTAGATCGTGGTAAACAGCAATCTCGGCCAGTGAATCAATTTCCAGACTTGAGACAGTTTGCAGATCCAGAACCCCTTGAATGAAGGGGTGGCCAGGTTCCGCTGAGGAAGGATCTTGATAAGACACCCAAAGGTTTTGCTGTTACCCTTTCTCCAGTTCTTCCCCAGAGGGACCTACGGCCTTTTACAAGGGTAACTGTACACTGGGGAAAAGGAAATAATCAGACTTTTCGGGGTCTGCTGGATACTGGTTCTGAGTTGACACTGATCCCAGGGGATCCCAAGAAACATTGTGGCCCTCCAGTTAAAGTAGGGGCTTATGGAGGGCAGGTGATTAATGGAGTTTTGACTGATGTCCGACTCACAGTAGGTCCAGTAGGTCCCCGGACACATCCTGTGGTGATTTCCCCAGTTCCAGAATGTATAATTGGGATAGATATACTCAGAAATTGGCAGAATTCTCATATTGGTTCCCTGAACTGTAGAGTGAGGGCTATTATGGTTGGAAAGGCCAAATGGAAGCCTTTAGAGTTGCCTCTGCCAAAGAAAATAGTGAATCAAAAACAGTATCGTATTCCTGGAGGCATTGCAGAAATTACTGCCACTATCAAGGACTTGAAAGATGCAGGGGTGGTGGTTCCCACTACATCTCCGTTTAACTCTCCTATCTGGCCAGTGCAGAAAACAGATGGATCATGGAGAATGACAGTTGATTATCGAAAACTAAATCAGGTAGTAACTCCAATTGCAGCTGCTGTACCAGATGTAGTTTCGTTACTTGAGCAAATTAACACATCTCTGGGCACCTGGTATGTGGCTATTGATCTGGCAAATGCCTTCTTCTCAGTACCTGTCCATAAGGACCACCAGAAGCAATTTGCTTTCAGTTGGCAAGGCCAACAGTATACCTTCACAGTTTTGCCTCAAGGATATATTAACTCTCCTGCCCTGTGTCATAATTTAGTTAGAAGGGATCTTGATCGTTTGGATCTTCCACAAAATATCACATTGGTGCACTATATTGATGACATTATGCTGATTGGACCAAGTGAGCAGGAAGTAGCAACCACTTTGGACTCATTGGTAACACATATGCGTATCAGAGGATGGGAAATAAATCCAACCAAAATTCAAGGACCATCTACCTCAGTGAAATTCTTAGGAGTCCAGTGGTGTGGGGCATGCAGAGATATTCCTTCTAAGGTGAAAGATAAGTTATTGCACCTGGCCCCTCCTACAACCAAGAAAGAAGCACAACGTTTAGTGGGTCTATTTGGATTCTGGAGACAACACATCCCTCACTTGGGTGTGTTACTTAGGCCTATTTACCAAGTGACTCGGAAAGCTGCTAGCTTTGTGTGGGGCCTGGAACAGGAGAAGGCCTTTCAACAGGTCCAGGCTGCTGTGCAGGCTGCTCTACCACTTGGACCATATGACCCAGCAGACCCGATGGTACTTGAGGTGTCTGTGGCTGATAGAGATGCTGTTTGGAGCCTCTGGCAGGCCCCTGTAGGTGAATCACAGAAAAGACCTTTGGGATTTTGGAGCAAAGCTCTACCATCATCTGCAGACAACTATTCTCCCTTTGAAAAACAGCTCTTGGCCTGCTATTGGGCCTTAGTGGAAACTGAACGTTTGACAATAGGACACCAAGTTACTATGCGACCTGAACTACCCATCATGAGCTGGGTACTATCAGACCCTGCAAGTCATAAAGTGGGACGCGCACAGCAGCAGTCTATTATCAAATGGAAGTGGTATATACGTGATCGGGCCAGAGCAGGTCCTGAAGGCACAAGCAAGTTACATGAAGAAGTTGCTCAAATGCCTATGGTTTCTACTCCTGTTACAATGCCATCTGCTGCCAAGCATGCGCCTATAGCCTCATGGGGTGTTCCCTATGATCAACTGACCGAAGAGGAGAAGACTAGAGCCTGGTTTACTGATGGCTCTGCACGTTATGCAGGCACCACCCAGAAGTGGACAGCTGCAGCATTACAACCCCTTTCTGGGACAACCTTGAAAGACACAGGTGAAGGGAAATCTTCACAGTGGGCAGAACTTCGTGCAGTACACATGGTATTACAGTTTGTTTGCAAGAAGAAATGGCCAGATGTACGATTATTCACTGACTCATGGGCTGTAGCCAATGGATTGGCTGGATGGTCAGGGACTTGGAAAGATCACAATTGGAAAATTGGTGAGAAAGACATCTGGGGAAGAAGTATGTGGATAGATCTCTCCAAATGGGCAAAGGATGTGAAGATATTTGTGTCCCATGTAAATGCTCACCAAAAGGTGACTTCAGCCGAGGAGGAGTTCAATAATCAAGTAGATAAGATGACCCGTTCTGTGGACAGTCAGTCTCTCTCCCCAGCCATCCCTGTCATTGCTCAATGGGCACATGAACAAAGTGGCCATGGTGGTCGAGATGGAGGTTATGCTTGGGCTCAGCAACACGGGCTTCCACTCACCAAGGCTGACCTGGCTACAGCTGCTGCTGATTGCCAGATCTGCCAACAGCAGAAACCAACACTGAGCCCCAGATATGGCACCATTCCTCGAGGTGACCAGCCAGCAACCTGGTGGCAGGTTGACTACATTGGACCACTTCCTTCATGGAAAGGACAGCGTTTTGTTCTTACTGGAGTAGATACTTATTCTGGTTATGGATTTGCCTTTCCTGCACGTAATGCCTCTGCTAAAACCACCATTCACGGACTGACAGAATGCCTTATCTATCGTCATGGTATTCCACACAGTATTGCTTCTGACCAAGGAACTCACTTCACAGCCAGAGAAGTACGACAGTGGGCCCACGATCATGGAATTCACTGGTCTTACCACATTCCCCATCATCCTGAAGCAGCTGGTCTGATAAAAAGATGGAATGGCCTTTTGAAGACACAGTTACAGCACCAATTAGGTGGTAACAGCTTGGAAGGCTGGGGTAGAGTTCTTCGGAAGGCAGTATATGCTTTGAATCAGCGCTCGATATATGGTAGTTTCACCCATAGCCAGGATTCATGGGTCCAGGAATCAAGGGGTGGAAAATGGAATAGTTCCACTTACTATTACTCCTAGTGACCCTCTAGGAAAATTTTTGCTTCCTGTCCCCATAACTCTAGGTTCTGCTGGCCTAGAAGTTTTGGCTCCAGAGAGGGGAGTGCTCCTACCAGGAGCTACAACAAACATTCCATTGAACTGGAAGCTCAGACTTCCCCCCTGGTCATTTTGGGCTTCTAATGCCCTTAAACCAACAGGCTAAAAAAGGAATAACAGTGTTAGGAGGGGTGATAGATCCAGATTACCATGGGGAAATTGGATTATCTCTTCACAATGGTGGTAAGCAAGATTATGTCTGGAGTGTAAGAGATCCCTTAGGGCGTCTCTTAGTACTACCATGTCCTGTGATTAAAGTCAATGGGAAACTACAACAGCCTAATCCAAGCAGGATGACAAAGGACGCAGACCCATCAGGAATGAAGGTATGGGTCAATCCTCCAGGAAAAGAGCCAAGACCTGCTGAGGTGCTGGCTGAAGGTGAAGGAAATACAGAATGGGTAGTAGAGGAAGGTAGTTATAAATACCAATTAAGGCCACATAACCAATTGCAGAAACGAGGATTATGAACTAATATGAATGCCCCATTGTAAATTTACAAATGTGTTTGCGATTGTACGAGGGATAGTTATATCATATCAGGCGTATTCACAACCTTGTTATTGTTTCATGTGAACATGAGATATTATTTGTGTCAAGTTGACAAGGGGTGGATTGTAGTGATTATTCCTGGTTGTCAACTTGACAATATTTGGAATGAACTACAATCCGGAATTGGAAGGCTCACCAGTGACCCTTATCTGGAGGCTTGGAGATCCTTATCTGGATCTTGGTTTGAAGATCTTGAGCCATAGTGGCTATGGATTCCAGAAGATTGAATCTCCGAGTTTAAGGAACACACCTTTAATCTGGGCTACGCCTTTCATCTGGGATTAAAGGTGTGGTGGGACACACCTTTAATCTGGGCTACACCTTCTGCTGGAGACAATATAAGGACATTGGAAGAAGGGAGTCTAGCTCTTGCTCTTGCTCCTTCGCCTGCTTGCTGCGTGAGACTGAGTAACTGCTAGATCCTTGGACTTCCATTCACAGCTGTGACTGAACAATTGTTGGGAATTGGGCTGCCGACTGTAAGTCATCAATAAATTCCTTTACTATCTAGAGACTATCCATAAGTTCTGTGACTCTAGAGAACCCTGACTAATACAAGGACTGATGTTCAATTCTCATCACTCACATGGCAGCTCACAACTATCCATAGATCCAGTTACATGGGATCCAACGCCCTCTTCTGGCCTCTTGGGCACCAGGTAAGCTTGTTCTGCACAAATATACATACAGGCAAAACACTCATACAATAAAAATCTAAAAAAATAAAAATTAAATAAAAAATAGTGCCTCACAGACTTGTCTACAGATAGTCTGATGAAGGTAATTTCTCAGTTAAGTTCCCTGTTCTCAGATGACTAGGTTGTGTCAAGTTGACAAACAAAAACAAGAAAATCAACAGTACATCTACAGTAGTAAAACCAGTGTGGTACTGACATAAAAGCAGACATGTAAATCAGTGGAACAGAATTAAAAACCCAGACTTAAGTGCAGATAGTTACAGTCATCTGATTCTTGGCAAAGATGCCAAAAATATGCACTGGAGGATAGACAGCATCTTTTACCAATTATGTTGGAAGAACTGAATGTCCATAAGCAGAAGAATGAAATTAGACTTACTTGTATAACCCTTCACAAATCCAATTCCAAACGAACCAAATATATCAGTTTATATCCTGAAATATTGAAACTGCTAAAAGAAAATAGAGCCATTACTCTATAACATACAGGTACACGAAAGGGCTTTCTGAGTAGGACTTCATCTGCTCAGAAATTAGGTCAATAATTGATTGTCATAAAACAAAAAAGCTATTGTACAGACTTTTTGTATGTGATATTTGTTCTGAATTGATGATTCCAGTAGACTCCCCAAAACATTGTGGCCCTCCAGTTTAAGTAGGGGCTTGGAGGTCAAGGGATTAATAGAGTTTTGGCTAAAGTCCAACTTATTGTGGGTCCAGTGGATCCTGAAATTCATCCTGTAGTCATTTCCCCAGTTCCAGAATGTATAAGTGGGATAGCTATACTTAGAAGTTGGCAGAATTCCCACATAGGTTCCCTGACCTGTGAAGTGAAGGCTATCATGGTTGAAAAGGCCAATGGAAGCAATTGGAGTTGCCTCTGCAAAGGCAAATAGTAAGTCAAAAATAGTGTTGCATCCCTTGAGGAAGTGCAGAGATTAGTGCCACCATCCGGGACTTGAAAAACACAGGGGTGGTGGTTCCTACATTTCTCTTTGTTCTCCTATCAGACCAATGTAGAAAATAGATGGATAGAGGAGAATGACAGGTAACAATTGAAAACTTTAACAAGCAGTGACTGAAGCTGATTTATCAGATATGATATCCTTATTTGAGCAGATTAGCACATCTCTCCTGCTACGTGATATGGAGCTATTGATCTAGCAAATGCTTTTTCTGGGTATCTTTTCACAAGGATGGCAAGAAGCAGTTTACCTGCAGCTGGCAAATCTAGCAATATACCTTTACAGTTTTACCTCAAGAGTCTATTAACCCTCAGCCCTATGTCATAACTCAGTTCAAAGGGATCTTGATTATCTGTCTCTCCCAAAACAGATCATACTGGCCCACTACTTGGATGACATCATGCTGATTTGACCAAGTAAAGGCATTTGTGCCTCAGATGGTAGGAAATAAATCCAAATAAAATTCAAGGGACTTATTTGGATTATGGAAACATAATATTCCTTACTTCAGTGTGTTACTTTGACCCATATACCAAGTGATTCAGAAAAATGCTAGCGTTTTGTGGTGTCTAGAACAGGAGAAAGCTCTCCAAAAGGTTCAGGCTACTCAACCACTTGGACCATATTATTCTTCAGCAGATTGGGACTGCTGAGACGTCCATTCTCGTAGACCGAAACAGTTAACAGATCCTTGGCTTTTCTGTAGGACAGCCATTGCTGGACTACTCAGACTACAGTAAGCCAGTCTATTAAATTGTGTGCATGTGTTCAGTCTATCAATTCTTAGAGAACACTTAATACATAAAGGAAGCAATCTGTCAAATGAGGAAGCCCACAGAATGAGAAAGACTCTGCCAGCTCTACATCCAATAGAGAATTAATACCCAGAATATACAAAGAACTAAAAAACCAAAGATAAGGAAGAAGAAGAAGAAGAAGAAGAAGAAGAAGAAGAAGAAGAAGAAGAAGAAGAAGAAGAAGAAGAAAAGGCTCAATTAAAAAATGGACTATAGCTGGGCATGGTGGCACATGCCTTTGATCCCAGCACTTGTCTGTGAATTGAAGGCCAGCCTGATCTACAGAAAGAGTTCCAGGGCAGTCAGGACTACACAAAGAGAAACCCTGTCTCAAATGCCAAAAAACAAACAACAACAAAAGGGGTTATGTATCTGAACAGAGAATTTTTAAAAGAAGAAATAAAAATGGCTAAAAAATATCTTTAAAAGTGTTCAATATCCTTAGCAACCAGGGAAATGCAAGTTAAAACTACTTTGAAATTTCAGCTTCTCCAGCCAAAATGGCAAAGATCAAGAAAACAACTGACAACAAATGCTTGTGAAAGTGAGGAAAAGGGAAGTCTCATCCACTATTGATGGAACTATCAACTGCTACAGCCACCCTGGAAATCAGTCTACAGAGTTCTCAAACAACTAAAATTAGATCTACCATAGACGCTAGCTATACCACCCCTCAGCATATATCTAAAAAACTTATTTATCAAACTACAGAGATACCTGCTTGGCCATATTCATTGCTACTCTGTTCAAAACAACTAAGAGATGAAATCAGTCTAAGTATCAGCTAATGATTGGATAATGAAATTATGATACACTTACACAATGGAATTCTATTCAGCTGTAAAGAAGAATTGCTGGCTTTCTGCCGGCAGGTCTAGGCTGAGAGGAGAGAACCTTGTCCAGCCAAATCCTTCCCGAGCTGAAGAAGGATGATGATTGTCTCAGCCCAAAACAAACACACCCAGGGCTGGGAGTCTGTCAAAGTAGGGACTCGTTTTATTCTATCACTCTTTTGTTCATATAGGCTTGAGGAAGGAAGTGGGCATTTTTGGTGAGGTGAGATGACATAGGGGGTGGGGAAGAGTGACAAAGGGTATGGGGTGAGATGATGTATGGGATGGTATGAGATGATGAGGAGTGTGGGGTGACCCCACGGGGCCTATAAGAAATTGACATATCAGCGGTAGCTAGGCAGAGGTAGGCTAAAGCAGGTCGTGTACGGAAGTGAACAAGACAGGTCTCTAAACTCCAGCAAAGGCTCAGGCTTCCTCAACAGGCCTCAGTATCTGGCCAAATAAGGCCCAACATCTCCCCCTTTTTTTTCTTTTTATGAGCAGATCACATGGCTCCTGTCTTAAGTTGTCCTCCGCCTGGGAATCTTATCTGTCTCTGGATACCATGTAGCACTCTGGCTCATGGAGAGTGATCCATGTCTTAGGTCTGAGGTCTTACCTGTCATTGGTCAAGTGGAGAGCCTGAGAGGGTCACTCATATTCTGAGGGCTAATTATATGTTGGCTTCCTTGGCTCTTGGGACTTGAGCCTTTGATACTGAACCTTGACCTGATGAAGCCTAATTACCTCTAGACGCTGTTGGAAGGATTGTGTGATCTTGCCCCACCATGAGAGGGAGGAGAAAGAGGAAGGGATCAAGGAGGGGAAGTAGGTAAGGCAGAAAGCCATGGAGGCCAGTCCACAGTGGGTTGTCTTGAAACTCCTCCTCTAAGTCTTCTTGGATCATTGACTCTCCAATCAATCTTTTGGAGGATCTTCATTGACACTGACAGGGATATCTCCGTTCTTTTTTCTTGATAAATCTGTGGAGGAAGCAGAAGGAGGGCTCTCAGGGTTTGGAATTTCCTTGGAGTGATTATCATCCCCCTGTTGGAGCAAGCATTTTATGTCTCTGGCTGGTATCTAGATTGGGCTTTTTTCATTTTGGGAGAACACGCAACCAAACCCTCTTCCGCCGTCAAGAGCAGGTCTGGTCCTCTCCAAGCTCCGATCAGTGGGTGTCTCCACCTTACCCAAATGGAACTTTAGGAAACTGATGAAGACCAATGTTTTTGAAATAGGGACAGATGTGGATCTTCTGTAGAAAAATTTAAAGTATTTATGGTAAATAGTGCCTTTTTCAGTTGATCATGTGGGAGTAGAGACTCCCCCTTTTGTTTTTGTAATTGAGTCTTAAGGACTTGGTTATAGCGGTCTACAATGGCTTATCCCCTGGGATTATATGGAATCCCTGTTGAGTGAGTAATTTTCCACATCCCTAAAAACCCTAAAAAGGCCTGACTTATAAAGCAGGATCCATTATCAGTTTTTATCTGATCAGGCAATACAAGAATAGCAAAGCATTGGAGTATATGACTTATGGCATGTTTGGCTTTTCTCCAGTATGTGCAGAAGCCCAGGAGGCACAGGAATCAACAGATACAAAAACATACTTAAGCTTTCCAGAACAATAATGAGTGATATCTATATGCCATAAATGGTTGGATTGAAGTCCACAGGGATTGCTCCCCAAAGCCTGGAGGAAAGGTTGGACTTGCATGTGTGGACAATCTTTTTAAGATCTTTGTCTGGAATATGAGGGAACCTATGATGGAGGCCTCTCCAGTTAGTACAGGTCAAGAGGTGAAAGCAGGTGGCCTCTGACATTGAAGTCCGGATGCCGCCTGGTCAGCCAGTCTGTTTCCCTTTGACAAAAAGCCTGGGAGGTTTTGGTGACCCCTGAGGTGTTGAAGATAAGTGGGAATCCAAGTGTAATCTCTTGTTTCATGGAGCCTGAAGATGTACTTCACAGTGGTCTTGCTAGGGTAGGAGTTGCCCTGAGCAATCAAGGGCATGGATACTCTCAAGCCAGTTCCTTCAAGGACAAGGTCCTCTGCAAGAGAGGCAAGTGTTTTCTGTCTGTCCACTCGGAAGGAGAAGAAAGGTTCTTTTCAGATTTATTTATTTATTACATGTAAGTACACTGTAGCTGTCTTCAGACACACCAGAAGAGGGAGTCAGATCTTGTTACGGATGGTTGTGAGCCACCATGTGGTTACTGGGATTTGAACTAAGGACCTTTGGAAGAGCAGTCGGGTGCTCTTACCTGCTGAGCCATCTCTCCAGCCCCCAAGAAAAGGTTCTTAATGTAACTCAGGACCTAGTTGCCCAGGAACTTTGCAGGGATGATGAAGTATCTAGGAAAGTAACTGTCTATGATCACGGCGATATCTTGCCTGTCTGAAGACCACTTGAGAGACAGAGATGCCTCCGAGCCATTTCTACATTCCACATGCCACACATCCTCATCAATCTGAAAGGTCAAGGAGACGTCATAGACACTATAGCCAACGTCATTTGTGTACACAGAAGAATATCCAAAGCAGAAGCAGGGTGTGTAATCCTTAGGATTAGATGACTCCAGATTTTAAAATCTAGGTTTGAATCTCTCACAGCTGAAGCCTTCAATGTTTTCTTTGCAAACACATTTCCCTGTTTCAACATTATATTAATCTCTGCTGCCAGAAGGATCGCAGGGGCATGGCCTGTATTCTGCCTCAGTGAGGGAATGGAACCCAAGCTGGCAATGGTCACACTTGTCACCCATCACTCTGGGCTTACAGCTGCACCTGCTGTTAACTGTCACACTGTGCTGAGAGAACCAATAGGGCTGTAGTTGCACGGAGAGCAGGCTTTAGTGTTCCCAAGGCAAAAGGAGTTCTCACAACATCTCTTGCACTTGACACCATCTGTGTTATCCCGGCAGTTGGTACAGTGGCCACCGGGTCCAGTGGAACGGTATAGTTCAGGGTCAAAGTGGCATTCTTGGGATGGGCCATTGCAGCCACAAGGAAAGTACTCACTGGCACTCTCAGCAGTTGCCCTCCTCCACAGCTGGTCATTGAAGAAAGACAGGCACTTTTCACAGTCAGTTCCATATGTGTTGTTTGTAGTTGTATACGAGTTTGTCTTTTTACACTCACTGTCAAGTCTGTTATATATTACACCTGCCAAGTCAACTCCGTATGTGTTGTTTGTAGTTGTATACGAGTTTGTTAAACTCTTTCTTTATACACTCACTGGCATGTCCGTTATATTTACACCTGCCACCCACAGCAAAGTCTGAGATTGTATAATAATAATGTTTGGAGAACTTTGGGGTCATTAAACACTTCATCTTCAAAGGTGTCACTTTGATGTCAGTGGCAATTACCCATTCCTGTAGTACGGGTCTGTTGTCAGAGTTGTAGGCACTTGGCCTTCCTTCCAGAGTTGAAAAGGCCATGTTGCCACCGGTGAGTCGGGAAATGTCATTGAATTTATCAGCACACAAAGCCTGTTGCTCGTCGCCTCCTGTCCTGATGAAGCCACGGTTAGCCTTTGAGCATGTGTTCTTACAGGACCCACTGAAGGAATCCAGGGCCTGTCTTCCCCAGTGTGCTTATGAATGGCGAAATTCTCTGGGCAGCTGGTGTGGAACTTGAGGCCCACGTAAGTGACATCACAAGCCTTTCCCAGATGTAGCATGAGGTTGATGGAGTTGTGGTACTGTACCCTGGCCAGCATAGTCTGGCTTTGCCACTAGGTGGCATTGGCCTGTTTGTTGTAGTCGGTTAGGAAGGTTGTAGGTGGTGTTGGCCAACGTTGCACAGTGACAGGACTTGTTGACTCCGGTCACACCAGTCTGCAAGCAGTATTCCTCAGTAGTCCCACAGGTGTTGGTAGCCACCATGGCACAGCGATTACAGCTTAGAGGTAGTTTCCTGGAGGCATCAAACAGCTCTGTGCTCTGGATTTTTCAGGAGTCTCAGGGTAGAGGCAATGACTTTGTGGGAAAGGCCCTAACCTCCATTGGGGACTTTGTGCTGGCACAGATTACTCCACAGCTCTTGAGTGAAGAGGTTGTCCCACAGCAGCACTGGGGTGGAGGGATCAAACAGGCCCCGAAAGCGATGGTCCTTCTGAATGGCCAGGGAAAGCTGGTATTGGCAAAGTTGGCTCTTTTTGTTTCCCGAATTTGATGCCTTAGGTTTGGATGTTCGAGGTGATGTGATGATCCTGGTGGGAACCTGGATCTCAGGGGACTGCTGCCCCACAGAGGTGTACAGCATGAGGAAGACATCTGAAAGAGCCAGCAGTGCAGGAGGTCCATGGGAGCCTGACCAGGTTGTGCCCAGTCTGCCACCCTGAGCACTGAGTACCTGGGCAGAGAGAACGGTCCCTATGGTATGCACTGAGGTGAGGCAGCCGCCCTGCTCTGCCTCGCCCTGCCCACGGTGATGTATGGGGTGGTGTGAGATGACGGGACCTATAAGAAATTGACACATCAGCGGTAGCTAGGAAGAGGCAGGCTTAAGGAGGTCATATTCAAAGACAGGTCTCTAAACTCCAGCAAAGGCTCAAGCTTCCTCACAAGGCCTCAGTATCTGGCCGAATAAGGCCCAACAAAGAATGAAATTTATAGGTAAGTTGTCTTGGTTAGGGTTTCCATTCCTGTGAAGAGACACCATGACCAAGGAATTGGGGCTGTCTTACAGGTTTCAGAGGTTTAGTCTAGGTAGGCATGGTGCTGGAGGAGCCTCCAGTACCTCCAGTTCTACATTTTGTTATGAGAGCAAACAGGAGAAGACTGTTTCATGGGAAGCTAGAAGGAGGGTCTCAATGCCTACCACCATAGTGACACTTCCTCCAACAAGGCCATACAAACTACAACCAAGTAGTAGTGCCAGTCATATTTAAACCACAATATAAGTGAATGAAAGTAATCCAAATTCAGAAAGACATGTTCTCTCTTATATGTGGATCCTGCCACATCCACTCCAGTGAAAACCACGTGACAGGCCCAAAGCTTGGATGCAGTTCTGAGGCAAAAAGTTTCATGGAAACTAGTCTCCTGGAGCCTTGGCATCCCATAGCACAAATGCTCCAAATTTGTCCTTGTGTCAGTCGATAAATGATTCTGTGTGCTTTCTTTCAGTATTGTTTTATTATAGGTGCCTCCAAGCAATGATTTGACAAATACCTAAGTTAGATTGAACTTTGCTTCCTAGCCTTCACCAATGTCCTAGGCAGTCCTTGAGCCTACCCTGGGCTTGGAATTTAGTAACAATGTTACCTATTCAGACGAATTGCCTCCAGTATTGAAAGAGTGAAAGAAATCAGGCATTACTATCTACTACATAGTTAGAAATTTCAAGGTAAGCTTAGCAAAGTAAGTTTAGAATTCTTACTATAGTTATGTATGGCAGACTACTTTACTTAGTAGAAGAAAGCCCCCCACAAAATCACTTAGAATAACAGCCGAGTCACTCCCATAAACAGGAATTTTCAATGATTTAGGAAGTAGGTCGGGCTGTGGTTTTAGAGTATCGCATTATTCATGAGAAGGTTAGCTAGAGCAGAACTCCCTAGCACATACTTTCACTAGCCCAGAGGAATAGCATAGTTAGGTATTTACTAAGAGCTGGCTGATGGTGGGTTAAACAGTAAATCAGAATTAGAACTATGGCTTGGGTGTGAAAGCCCTGGGAGCGTAACGACCTCACACCTGGCTTCTAAGAATATAGCTGACCTTAGAGAGGACAGACTTTGCCTCAGTTGTTACATTGCCTAGTTCCTGCTAGTCTTTATGCATGCATTCTTCTGTTTTGTGTAAAGAGTCATTAAGCATCAGGTAACCTCAATGTACCTTGGCTGATGTGTCACCTAACTTCCTTGTTTTCTTCTGTATTATAAGTCTGATGCTTACTTTGAGAAATTACATTCAGATACAGCACTCTCTCTGGTGTCCGTGTCTGTTTGTCACCCCACCGACTCCTTGTCCATCTGAGCACTGGAACCCTGAAATTCCCTCGGGTTGAGGGACTGACTGAGTCCAGTCTGTGGCAGGATCCTAGCTCTAAATCTCTAGATTTGAGTATATAACCCAGAGTAACTGCAAGAGCCTGGAAAGTTTAAAGGGACCATGAGGGAAGGAGGGAAAAGAAGCTATAGAAAGGAAGATAGTAGAATACAGGTGCTATGAAGGGGGAAAGAGGAAAAACAGTGCGTGTTGGGGGGGCAGTAATTTGAGAAGGAAAAGAGGGTAATACAGAGGGAGTGGGAGGAAGAGATGAATTCTATGTTATCATATGTACTTATTTTACGTGTATGGGTGCTTTCCTGCATGTATGTCTATGAAACACTTGAATGACTGGTGCCCATGGAGGTTAGAAGGAGGCATTAGATCACCTGAAACTGAATTTACAGTTGGTAGTGTCATTTGGGTGCTGGGAATTGTACATGAGTCCTCTGCAAGAGCAACCAGTGTTGTTAATCACGAGCAATCTCTCTAGCCTCTAGCTTTTTTTTTTTTTTTTTTTTTTTTGAGATAAGGACCTGTACTGGCTAGTTTTGTGTCAACTTGACACAGCTGGAGTTACCACAGAGAAAGGAGCTTCAGTTGAGGAAATGCCTCCATGAGATCCAACTGTAAGGCATTTTCTCAATTAGTGACCAAGGGGGAAAGGCCCCTTGTGGGTGGGACCATCTCTGGGCTGGTAGTCTTAGGTTCTATAAGAGAGCAAGCTGAGCAAGCCAGATGAGGCAAGCCAGTAAAGAACATCCCTCCATGGCCTCTGCATTGGCTCCTGCTTTCTGACCTGCTTGAGTTCCAGTCCTGACTTCCTTGGTGATGAACAGCAGTATGGAAGTGTAAGCCGAATAAACCCTTTCCTCTCCAACTTGTTTCTTGGTCATGATGTTTGTGCAGGAATAGAAACCCTGACTAAGACAAATTGGTACCAGCAGAGTGGGGTATTCCTGTGACAACCTGACCATGTTTTGGGGAGGACTGTGGATGGACTTTGGAACTTTGGGCTTAAAGATCCATCCGTTGTTAAGAGCTCTGTCAGATGTTGTGTAGGAGCTTGGAAGATAATGTTGAGAACACTGCAGAAGATGGAGGTCTGGTTTGTGAAATTTCAGAGGGAAAATTAAAGACTCTTTTCAGGGCCATTGCTGTTTTGAATGTGAAGATTCTGTAGTTCTGGTTAGCTGGGGCTGAAGAATCAGCTGTGATTAACAAGATACCAGAACTACCAAAGCAAAAACTTTGCATTACTGGGACTATTGATGCTGGTTAGCTGGAGCTAAGAAATTAGCGGTGATTAAGAAGAGACCAGCATCATTGAGGTGACATCTTCTGGGAAGTGTTTTCTGAAAGCACAAAGATGCTGTGTTCCAGAGATGGCCAAGGTTGTACTCCTGCTGCAGCAGGACTTGGTAATATGTAAGGGTCACCCAGGTGGTACTGGTTTTGAAGGCATGAAGGGGTCACGCAAAGCAGCTGAGGCTCGGCACTGTGAGAGGCCATGGAAGGCCATTGCTGAAGGTACAGCCTCAGTTGCAATTGAAGGCCCAGGACTGAAGGGGTCATGCAGTGTTTTGGAGATGCCAGTACCATGAGATGACCACCAAGAGCAGCAGCAGCAGTGGAGTACAGGCATCTGGAGCCTAGAGGATGACGTGTGTGCTACAAAGGGCCTGGCTGGAGAAGTGACCCAAGCCCTTGGAGGAGCCCAGAAGATCGTGAGTTGGATCCCAGACATTGGACGGTTAGAGATTGACTTTTGCTTTTGATTGTGACTGTGCCCTGATATTTTCCCTCTTGAAGGAAGAAACTGTTTTAGTGGAGCCCACAGTTAAGAGACTTTTAATTGTAAAAAGACTTTGGATTTTAAAAGAGATGGACATTTTAAAGAGTTTGAAATTTTAAGAATATGTAAAGACTGTGGGACTTTTAAAGTTATTTAGATATTGGGGATGAATAAGATTGTAAGAGTTGAGGCTTACTAGTGATGTGTTTGTCTGTCAAGTTGACAAGGGGTCAATTGTACTGGCTAGTTTTGTGTCAACTTGACACAGCTGGAGTTACCACAGAGAAAGGAGCTTCAGTTGAGGAAATGCCTCCATGAGATCCAACTGTAAGGCATTTTCTCAATTAGTGACCAAGGGGGAAAGGCCCCTTGTGGGTGGGACCATCTCTGGGCTGGTAGTCTTAGGTTCTATAAGAGAGCAAGCTGAGCAAGCCAGATGAGGCAAGCCAGTAAAGAACATCCCTCCATGGCCTCTGCATTGGCTCCTGCTTTCTGACCTGCTTGAGTTCCAGTCCTGACTTCCTTGGTGATGAACAGCAGTATGGAAGTGTAAGCCGAATAAACCCTTTCCTCTCCAACTTGTTTCTTGGTCATGATGTTTGTGCAGGAATAGAAACCCTGACTAAGACAGGACCCATATATGTTTGCATCAGAATTGGCTCATCGGTGGTCTTCGGGATCCCACGACTTGGGCATAATATCTTGGTGCATTGACTAGGAATCCAAGACCTCCAGGATTCACTGAATGGCTGGAAGGTGGGCTGGTTAGAAAAAGTCTCATTGTTGGTCTTTGTGTCACTGCCATATCTGTCAGACTTGTGTTTGTGTGCCTTAGATGTTGGATTTTCATTGTGGCAGGAGATGACTAAAGCAGACAAGAACCCCTTTTCAGTGGACATGCTGAAGGGTTGTAGCCATGGGAGATTAGAAGACATTCCTGAGCCCCTAAGGGAAGGAGTGTCGTTTGTGTTCATTTCTGGGAAGGATGGAGCAGGCATGGAACCCTGCTACATGGCTCCCAGCCACTGTCCTATCTTTGTTTTCTCTTTCATACAAGCAGAGGAATCTGTTGGCTAGCCTTTACTACTCCTTTGTGGCTATTTTGTGTGTGGCATCTGTACTATTCTGTGACTAAAACAGAAGGAAAGGGACAGATGATTTCTATCCCAATCGACTTGGTCTTTAGGGCATTTTAAGGAGGTCAAGGTCCACAGACACAATTTGTCAGTGAAGCTTAGAAAAGGAAAGATGGAGACTTCATCTCTTCCACTCCCCCCCCCCCCCCATCAATCCCCTTCCCAGCCTGTACAGGACTTTACCATAGAATAAGGAGCTTCACCAGAATCCCTGGCCCTGGCTACAGAGCACACCCCCCCACACACACACACACCCTGGGCAGAGGAGCTGGGACCCTCTAGAGAACACAGAGTAGAAAGGGTGGCACACCAGAAGAACGAACAGTTGGGTCCAACTCTACAGCTCTCCCCCTGGGAGCTGTTGCCCCCTCCCATGACCAGGGCAACCAGCCTCATCTCTATTGGCCCTTTGCTACTAGTGACTTATATAATTGAAAATTGCAGAATGCCCCCTTTTCAGATAACCCCTGTGTCTTGATAGCACTGCTAGAAACTGTCCTTTTTACCCATCAACCTACTTGGAATGACTGCCAGCACCTTTTACAGGTCCTTTTTACATCAGAAGAGAGAGAGAATCCAGACAGAGGTTGGTTCCTGGTGACACTGGGGTTCCTACCACCCACCCAATTTGAATTAATGGGGGGGGTGTTCCTCACCATTTGCCCTGATTGGGATTATAAATACTGCTGATGATAAAGGGAAACTTCCTTGTTTATTGCCAGACTATTTCAGGGTTAGGAGGGTGAAGTGTTTTAAGGCTGCTACAGCTTGCAAGCCAACCAGTATGGCCAAGGTATATAATATTAGACAGGGACTGGAAGAAAGCCCACCTGCTAAATCAGATAACAGTAAGGGAGGACCAAAAAAGGGGGACATCCACCCCCAGCTAAGCAAAAAATCAATGTGCCTATTGTAAAGAAGAAGGCCATTGGGCCAAAGAATGTCCCAAGAAGGGAAGGCCTAGAGAGACAGTGACAACTATGGCAATCAAGGAAACAGTGACTAGGGAGAACAGGGCTTGGTTCCCCTCCCCAAGCCCAGGGTCACCCTTAAGGTGGAAGGGAAGCCCACAGAATCTATGGTGGACATGGGAGCCCAGCACTCAGTCCTTCTCCAAGACATCTTTGATATAGGACGCTACAGGGATGAACCAGTATGCATGGACTACTGGAACCTTGGTATGGACGGAGTATCCCACTCTTTTCTAGTAATCTTTAACCCATACCCACTGTTGGGTGTGACTTATTAACCAAGATGGGTATGCAGATACATTTTACCCCTGAAGGAGCCAAAGCATTAAATGGAACATCGCATCCCACTCCAGTGCTGACTATGGACTGACTGATGAATACAGATTGTTCCTGACTCCCAGAGAACCAAGCCATGACATCAAGACCTGGCTATGGTGATTTCTGGCAGGGGTGGGGAGGTGGGGCGCTGAAACAGGCAGTATGGGACTAGCAGCCAAACACTGCCCCTTTGCTGAGCTCAGACCAGGGGCAGATCCAGTGCAGGAAGCCCTCCAAGGGATCATGCCTCTAATCAGGCAACTATTAGATCTGGGGTGGGGGTGTGTCTTGTGAGTTTGCCAGTCAGCTTGGAATACACCCCTGTTACCAGTCTGCAAGCCTAATTCCAATGACTACCATTCAGTAAAAGATCTGAGAGAAGTTAACAAACACGTGATGGACATTCACCCCTCAGGCCCTAACCCATACACCTCAATGAGTTCTCTACCATCAGACCATGTTTGTTATACAGTACTATACTTAAAGGATGCTTTCTTTAGCCCCCAAAACTCAAGATGATTTTGCTTTTGAATGGTATGACGCTGGCAAAGGAATTAATGGACAACTAACCTGAACCTGGCTTCCCTAAGGCTTTAAGAACTCTCCAACCATCTTCGATAAGGCTTAGCATGAGGACTTGGGTAAATTTCATTCCCTGTACCCCCAAATAACCCTTTTGCAATATGTAGATGATTTGCTCATGGCAGCCAGCACACAGGAACTATGCCTGAAAGGCACTGAACAACTTCTACAGACTCTAAGTACCATGCATCAGCAAGAAGGCCCAGTTTTACAAAAAGGAGGTGCAATATTTGGGCTACATCCTAAGAGGAGGTAAGAAATGGCTATCTCAAGCTAGAAAAGAAACAATCCTGAAAATCCACACCCAAAAATACAAGGGAATTGAGGGGATTCCTGGGGATGGTGGGCTTCTGATGGACCCCTGAGTTTGCCAAGTTGGCAAAACTCCTATATGAAGCCACCAAGAGCAGCCAGGCTTCACATAGATTGATACCTGTCAGAAGGCCCTGGATACACTGAAAGAAACCCTCTTGTCAGCACTGCCTTAGGACTGCCAGATGTATCTAAGCCCTTCTATGTGTTCATAGATGAACATAAAGGAGTAGCCAAAAGGATCCTAACCCAAAATCTGGGTCCATGGAGCTTCCTGGTAGGTTATCTGTCCAAAAAGTCCTATCTAGTAGCTGCAGGATGGCCACCCTGCCTCCACATGGTGACAGCAGTGGCTCTCCTGGTGAAGGATGCAGATCAGCTGACTTTGGGACAAACCCTTGTTATTACCTCTCCCCATGCTATCTAAGGAATCCTAAAGCAACCTCCAGACCACTGTCTTAGTAATGCCTGCATGACACATTATCAGATTCTATTCTGAACCCTACCAGAATTTCCTTCCAGATCTCTGCTGCTCTGAACTCTGCTACTCTGCTGCCCACCCCAGCTTGGAGACACCAGTTCATGACCGTGTGGAAATCCTGTTACAAGTACATGGCACTTGAGCAGACTTCCAAGACACTGCTCTCTTAGTTGCAGAGGTAACCTGGTTCGCTGATGGCAGCAGCTTCATGCAGGATGGTAGTGTCAAAGAAAAAACATCTGGGCAGAGGCTTTACTTACTGAAACGTCAGCTCAACAGACTGAGCCAGTTGCACTAGCAAAGACTCTGACTTTAGGAAAGGACAAAAAGCTAAGTATCTACACTGGCAGTCAGTATGCCTTTGCAATTGTTCATGTTCACATGGCAATATACAGAGAAAGGGGACTGTTGACTGCAGAAGGAAAGATTATTAAAAGTAAGAAAAAAAAAATCTTGGCCCTGTTAATGGCTCTTTGGCTCTCCAAAAGACTAGCCTTTCTCACTGCCCAGTGCATTGGAAAGGAGATGATCCAGTCACCAGAGGCACTAACTTAGCAGATTGAGCAGCTAAGGAAGTAGCCCTGAAAGCAGAGCCCTTGTTAGCCATCACATTTCCAGACTTGGAGGATTCTCAATTACCAGTTGATCCCACATATACAGCAGAGGACCTCTGGTGAATCAAGCAGTTGCCCATGACTCAGTTCCTGGAGGGAAGGTGGCAGTCAGTGGAAGGACAGCTTATCCTGCCTGCTGATCTAGGTGATCAAATCCTAACCAAGATGCAACAATCCACTCACATGAGCACCTGGAGAATGCAGGATCTGATTCGTCCGTCATGCAGCGCTCAGGTTCCAAGATTCCACTTCCAAAACTGATAAAATCGTGGCCAGCTACTGTGGGGAGCCGCCCTCACATTCGCCGTTGCAAGATGGCGCTGACATCCTGTGTTCTAAGTGGTAAACAAATAATCTGCGCATGTGCCAAGGGTAGTTTTCCACCCCATGTGCTCTGCCTTCCCCGTGACGACAACTCGGCCGATGGGCTGCAGCCAATCAGGGAGTAATACGTCCTAGGTGGAGAATAATTCTCCTTAAAAAGGGACGGGGTTTCGCCATTCTCTCTCTTGCTCTGGCTCTTGCTTCTTGCTCCTGAAGATGTAAGCAATAAAGCACTCTTGCTCTTGCACTCTGGCTCCTAAAGATGTAAGCAATAGAGCTCTTGCTCTCTTGCTCTCTGGCTCCTAAAGATGTAAGCAATAGAGCTCTTGCTCTCTTGCTCTCTGGCTCCTGAAGATGTAAGCAATAAAGTTTTGCCGCAGAAGATTCCGGTTTGCTGCGTTCTTCCTGGCCGGTCGCGAGAACGCGGGTAAGAAGCTACCAAGCCTGCTAGCTCACTAATGCAACTAAGAACAGCACAACTCAAGGGACACAGCTGTGAGGCACCCAACCTGGTGTTTTTTGGGGGAAATCAATTTCACTGAGGTTAAGCCCGGAAAATACAGGTACAGGTGTTTGCAGGCACCTTTCCAGGTTGGGCTGAAGTGTTTCCTACCAAACATGAGACTGTTCCGACAGTGGCAGAGAAATTCCTTGAAGACATCCTACCACAGATGACAGGGTCAGATAATGGACCAGGGTTCCTTTTGGGCATGCTCTGTCCCTTACATGCTGTCCTGGGTCAGGTGTTCTTAGTATTTTTCTCTAACCTATCCTAAAATTATTTTTGTCTCTCCCCCTCCCTAGTCTCTTTTCAGAGAGTCTCTCTCAGAACATACTTTAATAGGCCCAAGCAAAGGTGCGGTGGATTCAGTCAGTTTGAGATAGACAAAGGTTGCCTCTTAGGCAACTGTTGTCATCTGGGGCTACATCAGAAGGGTTGTCTGTAGCATGATTAGCAAGAGTGTTCTGCAGGGGTCTAGCTCATGGTAGGGGTGCCTGTACTGCTTAACTTGGTGACTTCTGAAACAGCTTCAAAAGCTCTCATTTGGGCTCTCCCTGGGTTTCATCTCCTCTCCTGAGGGGAGACATGCCATTTAGGCACAATAATCTTTCTGTGTTAGTAACGGACTTTAGCATTAGCAAGAGAAGTTACTTCTCAAACCCTGGGCCAGTGGGTGGCTCTTATTAAGCTCCAACACACTTAAACAAAATGAAATAATAATGACAGCTATTGTAAGTGAAAGGATTAATATCAACTCAAGACCTCCAAGACCAAGTTCTCAGGACAATGCCGATTTATTTGATATATATACTTTACAAATAGTGTGAATAAGGGACAAAGGCAGGAGATATAGAGGATGAGGGAGAGGAGGAAGGTCACACTGGAAAGAGGGCAGGGATATTTGTCCCAGAGGACAAAGGCCTGCCTCTGGATAGAGAGAAGACCGACATGGCCCATAGGCAAACCACAGTTTATAAAGGCAAAAGGAGAAACCCCATTTTAGGATAAGGTGGTTAATTTTAATTGGGCAAGCTAATTAGGTGAACCAACAGGGCTTTTAATTGCTGGACTTCAAGACTTTGATAGCTGGACCTTGGTGGTCAGCCTCAAGAAGAGGAACTGGACAAATAAGGGACTAGAACTTCTGGGATAGCTTAAGAAATGCTCTTTGGCAAAGCAGAGGAGATTGGGGAGAAGGGCAGGGCTTGCCTGAACCATGTTTGCCAGGCCTGGGCTGGCTAGAGTCTGTTGTGTTTTATAAAAATAGAGAGAAAGAATATGTTTGGTGGAGGTTCAGTGAGGTGTGGGGGAAGGAGGTGCCTCTGTAGGCCCATGCTGAGGCATCCCTTACCCCTAAGGGAACAGCCACATGACAACAGTATAGTATAGTTTGTTTATTCAGGGCACAGGGAAGAGAGTAGAGACAGAGAAAGACGGAGAAAGAGAGAATAGGGGAGTAGAGGTTGGGCATGAGCATTTGAAGAGAGGGGGGAGCAGAAGAAAGGGGACAGAGCAAGAGCAAGAGAGAGAGGAGGGACAAAACAGCCCCTTTTATAGTGAATAAGGCACACGTGGCTCTTGCCAGGTAACTGTGGGGTGGAACATAGACTAAATGCCAACAGAGTCTCTTCAGTAAGCTTCATTGTAACTGTCTAAATGTGTTTTAACGTTATCCAAGATTGAAAGCTCTGTTCCCATGTTAATGGCTCACTCCTCGAAGAAAGAGTTCCTAACAAAACTCCCCCTTACATTCCAGTGGGCCTCTGCAATCCTAGCCATCACCCACCACTAAGGGACCTTAATGGCACATGAATGTGTCTCTTTATTACTGCCAGAGGGCTCCACAGATTATAGAGCACTATGTAATGGAGACATTGATCTTGAAATATCTTCAGTATGAAAGTCCTATGAGTATTCTAACATTTATTTGATTCATAGGTTGTCTTTAGCTACTGAATTTTTCAGTTGCTTTTCAGCAGAGGCAGTTTACAATGACACGTGCACATCCACTGACGACAGAATATTCATTTCTCTTTCTTTCAACTCACACCAAATAAATAGGCTGACATGCTTGATAAATAACATCTTACATGTTGGGGAGCATCTGTGTTTCCAGACAGTTATCAACTCCTGGCCCTGATGGATGTCTATGGCCAGTGATGCAAGGAATGGGTGCAGACATTAGGTTCCCAACAAACATTAGTCCCATTCCTCTATAGTTTACCAAAAGAGATTAAAAATATAGTATATTCAGTTATTGTTACATTTTGGACAGATGATCTTTAGAATAAGTATGCTCTAGATATTTCCTGGGATATTATTATGCCAAAAATTATTTGAATATAAAGGAAACGTGACAGCTTCTATTTTGCCTAACAACCATTCCCTCTCCCATATTGCAATCCTTAGTGTCCTTTTCCAAAAACTGAATTTGGGGCAAGGGAGATAGCCCACTCAATAAAATGCATCACAATTATAAGGATGTAAGATCAGATCTCCATCACTCACATATAAAGCTAGGCAAAGTAAAGTGTGTCTCTAGCTCCAGCCTTTGAGATGGGAGACAGGAGGATCTTGGGAACTCACGGTCCAGTTAGCCTAGATGAGTAAATGAGCTCCTAGTTCAGTGAGAAATTCTGTCTCAAAAAGTAAGTTGGACGATACCTGTTGTCTTCACCTGGTCACGGACATACAAGTGCATAAACCTACAAACACATATACATACATCCCAAAGAGCTGAATTCTGCTTTTTTTTTTTTTTTGCTAGTGAATTTGGTTAAGAGAATTATGTAGGAATAATTAGAAGAAATTTATTTTCACAAATCAGAATAATTTCCACCCACTTAAGAATTCAATTTTTTAATGCTACTACAAACACAAATCCTTTCTGCATCATTGCTTGGCCTACAATGGTAGATGATAAATATGTATTAAATGAATGAATGAGTACACAAATGGCCAAATGCCTGGCATCTTAGCTGTGGTCACTGTTGCTGTGATGAAAAACCATGACCACAATCAAGTTGTGGAAGAACAGTTTAACTGGTTTATGTTTCCAAAGTCATAATCCATTACTGAAGGAAGTTAGGACAGGAGCTCAGATGTGGCGGGAACATGGAGATGGGAGCTTATGCAGAGGCCATGGGAGGATTCTGCTTACTGGCTTACTCAGCATGGCTTGTTTAGCTTGCTTGCTTATAGAATCCAGGACTACCAGCCCAGGTATGATCCCACTCACAATGGGCTGGGCCCTCCTTCATCAATCGCTAATTAAGACAGTGTTCTACAGGCTTGGCAACAGTCCAAACTTATGGAGGTATTTTCTCAGAGTTCCCTCCTGTCAGATGACTAGCTTGTATTAAGTTGACATAAAATTATCGAGTACAATTGACCCTTTGTCAGCTTGACACATAATGCTTTTTAAAATATAATATTTCCTTTTTTTTGGTTCATCCCAAAGATCTCATGTTAGTAAATATAAATATTTTTCACAAATATTAAAACATTGCAAACTTAAAAATACAATAGTCTTTACAAAATTCAAACACTTTAAAATTTTAGTCTCTATAAAAATTTAAAGTCTTTTCAAAGCCAGTATTGTATACAGCAAAGAGGCCTTGTGCACACAGATCAGCCCTGAAGAAGCCAGCCAGTTAAACACATAACTCACCTCTTCAGTGTAATGAGGTATACAGCTGCTCTTCCTGGAATGCCAGGAATGATGCAGTTTTATAGCTTCTTGCTGACTGATGAGGCAGACTCTGTCTGTATCTCCCAGAAATTGTGTTTTTACTTAGTCTAGACCCTTTCCAGTAAATCTTGAGTACTACTTTTAGACCATAAAATTTGTTCTTACAAGTGACATTACTTACGCTTTACAACATCCTAAGTGACTTCTCAGATGAAGGGTTGAGAAGAGAGCTGTACCCAAGCTGTGTGACCACACAGCTTGGACTGAGCCCAGAGTGTTTCCTTCTCTGTTCTAGCTATATCCCAAGGCCTGGAAGCTTCTAGCCTCCATACAATCTAATCTTCCAAGATGACTAATTCAATCTGGCTTGTCTTGGCTTCTGTCTGAATTGTTCTGCCGGGCCTCACACTAACTTTGGAGATGTGTTCTAACCTTCTGGCTCATTCTCATTCTCTGGCTCATTGTTCTTCACTTTGTTCTCTGTCTTCTAGCTTGTTCTCTCTGTAACCTGTCTCTGTAAAACTGTCCTGGTGAAACTGCCATATACACCACTATCTCTCAATATCACTCTCTCTCTCTCTCTCTCTCTCTCTCTCTCTCTCTCTCTCTCTCCTTCATTTGTGTTCACTTCAGCTAAATGTTCCTTCACTTGTTTGCTCCAGCAAAACACCAAAAACACCATCCAACTGACTTTCCAAAGAACCATTAGGTTTCCACTTCATACACCTCTATGTTTTTTAGGGTAGGCCAATCCTGACGCTAACATGCCTCAGTCATTCTCCCTAGACCCTAAATTTTGGGCACTATCTCTGAGTCAACAGTAAACATTCTTGTGAAAGAAGTCAGGTGTACATTGTAAAAAATCTCATTGTAAACATGTATTAAATGGTTGTGCAATTGGGACTGAGTTAATTGTTATGTAAACATTTTTTTTCCAAAATTATGCTGTACTTAAACATGTCTGAAGTACAAGATCTGGGCCAGACTCTAGAAGTCCTGGTCTAGCACTGCCTACAATAAAATCAGGCTGAGCTGAGTTTCATTCTTACCTCACCCTAATAATCTGTTCCCTGTCTGTTGTAGAGCCTGCAGGGAAATCTCCACTCAAAATCTCTTTTAAAAATTCAAAGTCCCTCAACTGCCGATGCCTATAAAATCAAAAATATGTTAAATACTTTCTAATCCAAAGAGGGAAGAACCAAGGCACAGTCATAATATGAACAGAACAAAACCACACTCCCATCAGTGTAACTAATTCAATATCCAATATTTGGGATTCAGTCAGCATCATCTGGGCTCTTCCAAGAAGTTTTGGTCACTTTTCTATCTCCGCCCTCTGCAGTATATACAATCTATGTTCTAAGCTTACACAGGTTCCACTCTTTGGCTGCTACTGTTCTTGGTGGTCATACCATAGTACTGGCATCTCCAAATTCTGGGATCTTCTGCCTCAACTGGGCTTCACTTTCACAAATAGTCTTTCTTGGGCTCTATTCATCATGTCAAACTTCAAATTTTCTCTCTGACCTCTTCAGTCATGAGACTTCCACTGCTATTCTGCCTGTACCTTCACCGTTGGCTTCTCCTGGGATGTCAGAGTGCCAAGCGTTAGAGTTCACCATGACCCCTTCATGCCTTCAAAACCAGTTACATCTGGGAGACTCTTACACATGACCAAGTTTGGTTGCCAGCACAAGGCACAACCTTGTCTACTCTGAACACAGCTTGCATGTGCTGATTCCAACACCTCAATGACACTGGCCTCTACTAAATTAAAGCTGATTGTTCAGCTCCAGCTGATCAACATCTATTGTCCCTGTAAAAGCCTAGGTAAAATATTAAGGCCTAGATGGAATGTTAAGACCTAGGTAACTGTTACATAGATAGCCTGCCATTCTGTGCTGTTACTTATATTATAAGGAAACTTTTTCATGTCATCTAGGAAAATTTCTCATGCCCAAGTTGATTAAATATTCTGTTTTGTGTCTTTGGAAACCAACCATGATAGAAATCAATAGACCTGCTTTGTATAGTGACCCACAATAACCTTGGACCCAAACTAACCATCCAGCAGCACTCCCTGCACCTGAGCATAAGCTTTTATGGTATTTGTTTTTATCAACTATTCCTGAGATGGACTCCAACATAAGAGAGACACTTTGCTACATCATAAGAAGTTATTTGAAATAAGACTTTCCTTTTGAGTAGAGGTTGAATAAGTTCTCAAGACCTTCCTGATAACTGACATCCTGGTTGGCAAGTTAAGACATGAATGTTATACAAGACAGGTCCCATCCTGATTAACAAGTTAAGACATGAATGTTCAGCAGGACAAGTCCCCTGTTACAGGTGAATACCCCAACCAATGGGAGTGGGATAAATGTTTCTAAGGAAATCCTGCATCCCTAAATCCTGATTGGTAGAATAACTTAGCACAGATGTTTATAGATTTTAGGCTTAAGAAGTCCTATTGGATCTTGATTTAATGTCTCAATTCAGTTACTGAGTATGAACCATGGCCCTGATCAGTCAGTTCTGGGGCATGTGCTCAATAAACTATCCCTGTCTGACTGAGATTGGTGTTTGTATGGTTTGTGAGGTGACTTCTGGACCCTAACAGTCCCAACAAAACAAAGGTTTTACTTTAGTGGTTCTATTTGCATGCTAATCACAGCTGATTCTTCGGTTCTAGCTGACCAGAAAACACAGATTCTTCACACAAATGGCCCAGTAGAATCTTTGCTTTCTTCTGAACTTCTCAAACTAGGCCTTCATCATCTTCATAGTGTTCAACACTCTTCTAAGCGCCTACAGAACAGCTTGCTGAGCTCTCAACACTTGATGGTTCTTCTAGCCCATAGTTCCAAAGTCTTTAAACAGTATTCCCCAAAGCAACATGGTCTGGTCTGTCACAGCAGTACCCCAATCCTCGTGCCAATTTGTCTTAGTTTGGGTTACTATTGCTATTATGAAACATCAAAAAATTAGTAAGCACATCTGGGCTCAGTTCTAATCTGTATGTGCTGAACATGTTGAGAAATAGGGAGTGCAATTTCAGCTAAAACGATGAGTTTATATTAAGTGAGGCCAGAGAAGACTCAAGAAAGAAGGAGTTATAGCGGGCTGAATAAAGACATCTTAATCCTCAGGACTTGAGAGTGTGTTATCTACATTACAAAAAAGAATTTTATTTGTTTATTTATTCCTGGAGACAGTTTCATGTAGCCCAGGCTGATCTTGAAAAATTTTTTTTAATTTTTTTTATTAGGTATTTTCCTCGTTTACATTTTCAATGCTATCCCAAAGGTCCCCCATATCCATCCCCCCCCCCAATCCCCTACCCACCCACTCCCCCTTTTTGGCCCTGGCGTTCCCCTGTACTGGGGCATCTAAAGTTGGCAAGTCCAATGGGCCTCTCTTTGCAGTGATGGCCGACTAGGCCATCTTTTGATACATATGCAGCTAGAGACAAGAGATCCGGGGTACTGGTTAGTTCATATTGTTGTTCCACCTATAGGGTTGCAGTTCCCTTTAGCTCCTTGGGTAATATCTCTAGCTCCTGCATTGGGGGCCGTGTGATCTATCCAATAGCTGACTGTGATCATCCACTTCTGTGTTTGCTAGGCCCCGGGATCTTGAAAATTTTATACAACCAAGAGTAATTTTGATTTTTTTTTTTGAGTCAGTTTCTTTGTGTAGCCTCAATTGTCCTGGAACTAGCTCAGGGCTGCTTCACCAACCTGTCCTGCTGTGTCAGGGTCAGAAGTGAGTAAGCCTGAGCTCGAGCTTATAATAAAGAGACCCTAGTGCGATTGCATCAGAATCGACTCTTTGGTGGTCTTTTGGGGTTCACAAAACAGGCACAATAAAAGCACACAGGCACTGGCAGAATTCCAGGGACTGGAGAGGAAGGATCTATTAGTATGTGTACACTGTGATAATAAGATTGCAGACCAGGAGCAGTAGAAAAACATTTTTCAAACAACTTTTTTTAACAGTTCAGGAAGAAAAAAAAAAAGTCTGGGCAGTGGTGGCGCACGCCTTTAATCCCACCAGCACTTGGGAGGCAGAGGCAGGCAGATTTCTGCATTGGAGTCTAGCCTGCTTTACAGAGTGAGTTCCAGGACAGCCAGGGCTACACAGAGAAACCCTGTCTCGAAAAACCAAAACCCAAAACAAAACAGTTCAGGAAGGTCGGATGGGTTTTATTCTGACTCCTCTTTCTTTGGTCTACAGATTGCCACCTTCTTCTCCCTTACCTTTCAGTTTCCTTCTCCTTGACTGCCTTCTTCCTTTTTTTTTACTCCCTGCCTCTCTGTGTTTGTGTCTTTCTTTCTGTGTGCATATTTATATATAAGTGCACATGGCATTTGGGAAGGTCATAGAACACTTTGTAGCAGTCTGCCACATGGGTTCTGGAGATTGAAGTCATGAGCATTTACCCCAGAGCTGTCCTTGCTGCCCCTCATTTTGGTTTATAAAATCAGAGTCTATAGAGTCCAAGCTTGTCTCAGACTCACTGTATAGTTGGAAATAATCTTGAACCCTTGACTGTTATGCCTCCACTCCCACTTAGAAATACAAGCAAGGACACCACAAATAGACCAAATAGCCAGTTATCATCTTATGTTTTTCTTCTATATGAATTCACCATGGTGTCTCTTGCTGCATCCGTATCCTCTCATGAAGGCACCGTACAGACTGTATTGCCTAGCTCAGAACCTCACTTTAACTGGATCACTTCTTTAAGGTCTCCAAATATAGTCACATTCTGAAGAGCTAAAAGTTAGGGCCTCAATGTATAAAATATGATAGGAGACAATTCAGCTTATAAAAAATGACTTATAATTAGTGACAATCCTTGAGAGAATTGGTCTATGGTTCAGGTTGAAGACCTAAGGAAACACTATAGCAGTCCAGCTTTGGTTGTTGGATGAGAGAAAGTGACTTCCCACATCAGCTTAAGTAAGATTGGCATGTAAACTGGGAGATTGTATTGCACCCCTACATTTTTCCTTGTTTTGATAATCATACTACACTTATGTAAGATGCCACACTTGGGGAGGACCAAGCAAAGAGCATATGGTAGCTGAACACTGTGGCCCAAGCCTGTAACTTTAGCTCTTAGGAAGCAGCAGCAGAAGGAGGATTAGGAATTTGAGGCTAGCCTGGGCAATGTGAGCTCTGACTCAAACAAAACAAAACAAGTAAGATTATATGGGAATTATTTGTATATTTTTATTTTCTGTTTTTTGTTTTGTTTTGTTTGTTTGTTTTGAAATTGGGTCTTGTTTTATAGCCTAGAGTGGGCAATTTGCCTTAAACTCTGGGCAATTTGCCTCAGCACTCCTCCCTTCCAAGTGTAGGGATGAGAGGGTATGTCTCACATCTGGCTTCCTTTGTATAATTTTCCTACATTTTCCCTGAGTCTGAAAATATTTCAAAATTCAAGCACCGAGTTGGTGAAGGGGTTTAGTAGCCTGACATCCTCAATTCAGTCCCCAGGACTTTACATAGTGGAAAGAGAGAAATAAAAATTGTCCTCTGATCTCCACACCCCCAACACACAGAGAGAGAGGGGGGGGGGAGAGGGAGAGAGGGAGAGATTGAGAGAATGTAAGTAATTGAAATAGGCAGGAGAGATGACTCAGTGGTTGAGAGTACTAGTTGCTCTTCCAGAGGACCCAGGTTTAATTCCCAGCACTCACATGGCAGCTAATGATGGTATGTAACTTTGTGGGCACTTAGTATGGTAAGTGATATACAGACAAAACACCTATACACATAAAGTAAAATTTAATGAATATTTAAAAATAAATAGAAAATATCTTTTTAAAGGTACTAGATTTTTTAAAAAAATAAAAACTACAGTGAACAAACAAGACAGAGGGGAGTGTTGGAAGAGAGGCTGGCTATCACAGAAGGAGGGTAAGGCAGAAAAAGACATGGAGAAAATGAGTTGCACAAGGTCAGAGCTTCTGCCTGCTCCCCAAATGCTCACCCTTGCCCCTGGAACTGACACCATGGGTCTCCAAGCCTGTTTTGGGATGTCAGGGGTCACGAAGACACAAGCTGGAGGGCAGAATAGGCACATCCAGCAGTAATTCATTCTTCTGACATCGGCCTATAGTGACCCAGTAAGATGATGTATTGTGTGCTAAAAGAATGATTCTCTGTATGCCAGCATCTCCAGTACATTGACACTTTGGAGCTAGCTTGCTTTCTTACTTTTTATTGCGGTAGTGGGGAACCGATGCCATGCTAGGCAGTCTGTTTTCTGAATGTCTCTCCTGGAAATTTCATGGAAATTGTCACATCCCGGTGGACGCCGTACATCACCACAGAAGCTCCGCCCTCTCGGTGGCCAGCTGTCACTGGATTGGACCAGCGGGTTGGGTGTGCAGAGGGAGGTCCAATCGCTCTGGCGCTTGAAATGCATGCAGTCAGGTGTGCAGGCCCTGAGGGCACCCGGGGCAGGTATGGCGAGCTGGTGGCGCGCGTTTCCACAGGCAGCACGGCGCTATCCGTGGCCCACTAACGTGCTGCTCTACGCCGGGCTCTTCTCGGCGGGTGATGCCCTGCAGCAGCGACTGCGGGGAGGCCCAGCCGACTGGCGCCAGACGCGTCGCGTGGCCACTCTGGCCGTGACCTTCCACGGAAACTTCAACTACGTGTGGCTGCGCCTACTGGAGCGCGCCCTGCCAGGCCGCGCGCCGCGCACGGTCCTGGCCAAGGTGCTATGCGATCAGACTGTCGGAGGGCCGATAGCCCTCTCTGCCTTCTACGTCGGTGAGGGGCCAGGGCCGGGCACTGGAGGCCAGGCAGGAGGCTCGGGAGTGGGGGTGGGTGCGGGGAACGGGGAGACCGGAGATCTAAAGCCACTGGGGCTAAGGCAGGAGGTGACAACTCTGCGGCCCGGGAATTAAGGCTGAAAGGAAGTTCTGAAGCAGCGATCGGAGGTCTGGACATTGGAGGACTTGAGGTTTCCAGAAGGAAGAATTTGGGGGCCGCTGGCCGGGGAACTGGAGATGCCAAGTGCCAGGGATTCAGAGGGTTGGTGTCCGAGCTGAGAGGCTGAGGTTGACAGAGTTCAGGAGGGAGAGGTCACTTTTCCTCCAGAAAGAAGCATCTTCAAGAGACCCTAGCTTAGCCCCATAGCAGCTCCATCCCTAGACTCCACCTGTTCTAGAAAAAGCCACACCTGAGGCTCTGCGGCCAGCACATTAACTCAAAAGTGATGGGATCGGTGGTGACTCTGGGGGCAGAGTGGGTGAAATATGCGATTACAGAAGTCATTTCCAGGGTCTTAGTCTTGCTTGAGCAACAAGATTTCCCTGGGGTGGGGTCACACAGAGAATGGGAGGGGGTGGTGTACCTATGAGGAAGCTGTTTTCAAGCCGGGCTGGATGAGCTGGCTTTGGGAATCTTTTCTGCCTGGTTTACTGAGAACAACAAAGGGTCTCTTGGTTTTTGTCTCCTTAGCAATTTCTGTATCCTAAAAGGCAGTGGCAGCTGGGGAGGGCCACTCCGTGTTTGGAGAGTCTTTTCCAGGGACTGTCATTGGGGATGGTAGATCACCAGCAACTGAGCCTAAAGCCTCCCTCCGGCCTCAAGCTGTGCCAACTGAACTATATTTGCAGTCTTTAGTTCGTTTTTAATTCTGAGACAGGGGCTCACTGAGTTGCTCAGGCTGGTCTTGAATTTGTGATTCTCCCACTTAAATCTCCCAAGTTGTTGGGGTGACATTCTTGACCCACCAGGCTCAGCTTGTTAATGTCTTCTAAAACCGAATAAAGGTAGGCGAACCATCTAGAAGAAACTTACCCTCCTCTGGGAGGTATTATAGGGAGTTTGTATTAACTTCCTTTCCTTCTATAACCCACAGGAAACATCAAAGACCTGGTGGCCTGTTATAGTCTCAGCTAATGCCATGGCTAAGGTCAGTGAAGTTAGAATAGACAACCAGAGAGCAAGAGGCTTTTTCTGATTTGCCCAAGCTCTGTGCCTTGTTCTCTCGAGCGATCTCTCAGCCAGCTTTGCAAACACATCCCAGTGCTTACTGTAGCTTGGTGCAGTGATGAGGGGGTTAGGAGCCAGGACTTAAGACTTGATGGGCTAGATTCCGATTTAATCTTTGAGCTACCATTTGTTGGATACTCTCACAATTCCCATGTCAGATAATGAGAACACAGGCATGGAGGGCTTGGAAGTTCACCAGAAGACAGCATGATCCAGACTTTTAGCCATGTTCTTCATCTTGGTATAGATAGTGATTGTGTGTATGATTACTCTGAGATTAGATAACAGTGCTGTCCCAGGGAGTGGGGGATGCCTAGCATGAAGGCCTGAGGCCTTCTCATCTATCACCTGTCTAGATTGTTGCTGTGTCTTACTGTCAGATTTCTGGTTCAGTCTCCTCTGCTTCTTGAAGGGGAACATGGGTGTGTGAGCTGAAAGTTTAAGGTGCTACTTGAAAATTGATAGTCAAATCTGTCAGATCTGTGTGACACAAGCCCTGTGTCAGATCTGCCTTGGGAAATGATGGATTAAAGAATGGGTCACCTGGCCGGGTTCTTGCTGTTAGCATCCCTGAACACTTTATTTTTAGACAAAGTAAGTCATGCTTTGTATTGCAGTCTGGCCTTGAGCTCACGATGCTCCTCCTGCTTCAGTCTTTTGAGTGTTAATTTTGTAGGACCGCTATGACTAGCTAGCTGTCTTTTTCTCCTTTTTTTTTTTTTTTTTTTTTTTTTTTTTTTTTTTTTGAGACAGGGTTTCTCTGTGTAGTCCTGGCTGTCCTGGAACTCACTTTGTAGACCAGGCTGGCCTCGAACTCAGAAATCCGCCTGCCTCTGCCTCCCGAGTGCCGGGATTAAAGGCGTGCGTCACCACTCCCAGCTTCTTTTTCTCCTTTTATTAAGTCTTCTCATCTCAGGAAATTGTTAGGAGGGTCAAATGATGTGATACATATAAGTGCTTAGCATTTACCTGGGTAAGGCCATCAGAGTACTGCTTACAGTATTTGCTCGGTTTTGTTTTCAGTCTTGTTCTAAGGATCTCCTGCAATTGACTAATAACACTTATCCTGTGCCCTGCCCACACCCCCAATCAGGGCTATCAGAGAATGTTTACACTGTCTTTTATAAGTAAGGCTTTGGCTCTGTTTCTTGGATGTCAAACTCTGATTAGAATATACTGATAGGACATGTGTAGTTGCTAGAATGTTCAGGATCCTTTATTTTTTTTAAAGGAATGAGGTTAGTGTGGGAGGTTGGCAGTGTAGCTCAGGGTGGGTTTACCATGCTTGGGCCCTGGGTTTAATCTCAGCACAAATAAAAAAGAAAACAAGAAAAGAACAAAAGAAAGGAAGAAGAAAAAGGAAAAAAATTTTTTTTCTTTTTTTCAAAATTGGGAGCAGGACTGCAGCTTAGTTGGCAGAGTGCTTTTTTTAGCAACTGGGCTCCACCCCCAGCAGCATGGAGCTGGGCATAGTGGTTCCAACCTGCAGTCCCAGCCCTTGGGAGGCAGGGACAGGAGGATCTCTGTGAGTTTGAGGCTAGCCTGGTTTACATAATGAGTTCCAAGACAACCAAAGTTATATGGGGGGGGGGGGGGGGGGAGGAAGGAAAGTGTTGGAGAGATAACTCCATAGTTAAGAACATTTGTTCTTGTAAAAGAACACGGTTCAATTCCCAGCAGCTCACAACCATCCACAACACTGTGGTTCATATATATCTATATCTATATCTATATCTATATCTATATCTATATCTATATCTATATCTATATCTATATCTATATATCTATATCTATATATCTATATCTATATATCTATATATCTATAGATATACACACACACATATATGTGTGTGCAAAACCACTCAAATATATAACATAAATCTAAAACGTTTTTTAAATACTTAAAAAAAATATAAGGAGACAGGAAGGAAGATGGCTCAGCTTGTAAAGGCCCTTGCTGGCAAGCCTGACAACCTGAGGTGACCCTTGGAACACACACAGTAGAAGGAGAGAACTGATCCCAGCAAGTTGCTCTCTGACCTTCACACTCCATCAGTCAATCAGTCAATCAGTCAATCAATCAATCAATGAATCAGTGTTAAACAAGGAAGTCATTAACAACCTCATTCGCCAGTGCTAGTGTTAGCTTGCATTTTGTGGCTTCTTCGTTTAGATAAAGAATCATCCGGCTGTGCCTTTTATGCCTGGCTGGTCTCACTTCCTATTTGGGGTTCCTCTAAACGTTAGTTTTAAAATACAGATATTCTTGTTTTCCTACTGGGTCACCAGCAACATGTAAATGATTGGAATTTGATGTACTTGGATGAGGTTGGAATGTGAAACTTGAACCCACACTATTATACAGTAATTATTCCTACTTGTAAAATCCTCTGGGTGTGTCCCTGTTAACAGGCATGAGCGTTCTCCAGGGGAAGGATGACATATTTTTGGACCTGAAGCAGAAATTCTGGAATACGTATAAGGTAAGACAGGCTTCTGAAAATATAATCATATCTTCTAAATATTTTAAACATTAAAGAATACTTATTTGAGGGTAAAGGAGTTTGCTGCCAAGCCTGAGGCCCTAACTTCTATCACTGTGGTCTACATGGTGGGAAGAGAGAACTGACTCTCACAGTTGTTCCGGAACTCCACATACTTTCTGTGGCCTGCCTGCACGTGTGCATGAACGTGCGATCATGTGAGTGCATAGACAGACAGACAGGCAGACAGACACACACACACACACACACACAGAGGCTCACACACACACACATGCTAAATGAATGTGATTTTTTTTAAAAAAGGAACGCTTTAATACAACTCTCCCCCCCTCCCCCCAGTGAAGATTGAACCTAAGCCTAAAACTAGGCAAGAATTTTACCATTGAATTCCATGCTTGCCCTGTGTTTGCTTGCTTTGAGATAGGGTTTCACATAATCCAAGCTGGCCCTGAACTGCTTCCACCTCCCAGGAGCTGACTACAGACTTATGTCATGGTGCCCAGCTCTCTAGCTTTTTAAAATTAGTAACAGTATTTATTTAGTGGAATGAGGGTGATTCTGCCTGAGCCGACTGCCGTGCTGGGTGTTGGGTGGTGAGTCCCCAGCACTGGTGCTCGCCAGGTGCTGCTCAGCACTGTACTGTGAGCATGGGCTTGTTTTTCACTCCCAGCTACATCTTTATCTGGGTATGTACTCTGGGTTCTTTTTCTCCTAGTGCTTTATAATTCGTTACTATGTTTAATTATTTTTGGTATTCTCAAGCATTCCAGAAGTGCTTCAAGTTGATTTCTGTGTCCCTGCAGCATCTCCTGTCTTTCATATATACTACCTTCCCAGTACTAGGATTAAAGATACAACACCATGTCTGACTCATGTATTTCTTTTTTTTAAGTTACTTCTTAGAGCATACCAGGAGGCTGAGGTAGGAAGACTGCCATGAGTTTGAAACTAAACTGAGCTGTAGAGCAAGACCCAGTTGCAAAAGAAAGTAAATAAAAGTAAAACGATTTTAAAAACTATGGTTGGCAAGATGGCTCAGTGGGTAGAGGTGCCACCAGGCCTGAGGTCCTGAGTTCAGTCTCAAAGACTCCTGTAAGTATCTTCTGACTTACACACGCACACACACACATACACACACACACACACACACATACACACACACACATACACACACTAAATAAATATAAGAAGTTTGTAATATCAGCCTATCTTGTTCTGTACCAAGAGATAGCTTAGATGTATTGTTTGCATGTTGTCCCATAAAGTATTGTTTGGATGAGCCAAGCACAGTGGCATATGCCTTTCGTCTCAGCAGTGGGGAGACAGAGGCAGGTGGATCGCTGTGAATTCTAAGCCAGCCTGATCTGCATGGTGACCAAAGCTTCAGGTCAACCAATGACACACAGTGATATCCTGTCTCAAAAAAGTTTTTTTTTTTTGTTTGAAATATACTTTAAAGAATTCAGTGATAATAAATGTATCATGTATATTATATGCTGATACTCATTTGGAAATTATAATGTATATATGTGATTATTTTTATAGTATGGATTTCTCTCAGTATCTCTGACTGACTTTTCATTCTGCACTTTTGATTATAACCAGTCAGCATTAGCTTACAAACTGCACCTTCAAGTCTCTTGCTCTCTCAAGGCTTCAAGCATTTAAGTGCTCTGAGTGCCATCCAGTCCTAGCTGGGCACTCATCCAGTCCTGGCATTTCTTACTCTCTTACAGAATGAACTGTGTGTTTGCTTTCTGTTCCTATACAGCATTCTAACCAGGCTTTCCTTCATTCCAGAGTGGTCTCATGTACTGGCCCTTTGTGCAGGTAAGTGCCAGGCTTGGTAGACTCTGGGGTTGGGCCTGGGTGCAGTAGGAGAGCGTTCACCTAGTAAGTGCTGGGGCCTGAGTGCAGTCCCTAGTGTGGAGTAAAAACCAAATTCAAAGTTTCTGTTGCCTGTGTCTTCCTAACGGACTCTGTCTGCATTGCAGCTGACCAACTTCAGCCTTGTCCCTGTGCACTGGAGGACAGCATATACGGGACTCTGTGCCTTTCTCTGGGCCACCTTCCTATGCTTTTCACAGCAGAGCGGCGATGGTACACTGCAGTCCATATTCATCTTCCTTCGCAGGAAGGAGGCGAGTGATAAGTCCCCAGAGAAGTGACGAGTCTGGACTTCCTTCCTAGGACTCAGTTCTGTTTCTTCATCGGTCTCAATCACTGGCAGCAGGCCTGCTTCACTGACCAGTTACGGGCTCCATCATGAGGACATTCCATAGGCCCACTTGATTTGAAATTATCAATGATTATTTTAACTTTTATCCAAACCTTTCCCAGTCATTCCAGTCTGAAAGGCTTATTCTCTGGTATTTTCACATCTTTAATGCTTTGGTTAAAAACTATAACAGTGACATGTGACATTTTAGAATTATTAATATTTCCATTCTAATATATGGCCAATTGAATTTAAAAAAAAAACTCCAGTTTAGATTGTATTTCTAGCCTAAACTCTCAGGCTGTTTCCTACACACTGTGAAATCTGATTATCTTTTGTTCTTATAGTAAATTTCTATGCATATAAAATTCAGTCATGAAGGTTGAATAATCAGATAATTTATAATAACCCAGATAATTTATAATAATTATTGTGCCAACATTAAAATTCTGTAAGTAGATGTTTTTAATCTTCAAAGGAGGAGTAGTGTTGGATATATTCTGTATAGAATACCTTATTGATACTGTCTACTTTTTTTAAAGAAGGATCTCAGGCTGCCGTGGAACTCACTAGATACCCCAGCGGGGCCTCAGCTCTACAAGTGCTGAGATTACAGGCATGAATCATCATGTCTTACTCTTCTGCTTTTATATTATATATATCCACATACAGGTTTTTAAAATTGATGTCTTCTAGCTTTGAGAAGATACAGTTGACCAAATGCCCTTATTCCTGGATATATGAAATAAAATAATTGGTTTCTGAATGAATTACAGCAAATGAAAATTCTAGAAAACGAATCATTTCTTTCCTCTCTAAGGAAGAACTCTAATTCACACTAGACCAGTCTACACAGTTTGTAGCAACCCTCCTGCCTCTGCATTCTAAATATTTGGATTACAGACATGAGCCACCATGCCTGGCTTTGTGTGTATATGTGGTATTTAAGTGGAACCAGGACCTTACACAAACAAGTGCTCTGCCACTGGCTGCATCCCAGGATCCTAATAGTAGTCTTTTATAATTCAGTGCTTTAAAATTCTTTATCTTTACACTTTAAAATGGACACAAAAATTCTCAACTAGTCTTTCACATTTATTTAGTTTGCCTAATCTCAGCCAGAGCCTTCAGGTTTCAGAGTTATGCAAATAACCACACATGGAGGTGTGTGCCTGTCTATTCAGAAAGTTAATGGAGGAGGATCATTTCAGCCCGGGAGTTCAAGACTAGACTGGAAAAACCAGCAAATTTCTGTTAAAACCACAAAGATAAAAAATTTAAAACTATGAATGTCTTAAGAAATTTCAGCAATCTCACCTGAAAATTGCCCCCATGGTTCTGTTGCTTCCACTGGCATACATGACAAATTTTGAGATGTGAAACACTGAATTCTGAGTTTATCTTGTGAATGTATAAGGTCAATTTCATAATTCATACTTAAATTTCTAAGCAATTAATTTATATGGTTTGTAATATGTTTGTATAAATTATAAGCATGTACTTTTTAAGAGTCTAAGTTATGGAATGTAATAGAAATTGTTGGGATGGCATGAAGGTATATCCCTGTATTTTCACTTGTAAATTGCTGAACTCTAAGCTACTTACTGGCAGGATTTGGGTATTGTCATTTTTATGGCCCATCGCCAGTTTTCTATGTGTGTTTGTCCTTCCTACCTGCCCAAAAAGATGATTCTCAAGCAGCCCTCAGTGCCAAAGGGCAACCCTAAACAATTGATTTGTCCTTGTCCTGACAAGATTGATGCTGATTGGTTCAGACTGTAATGTGACTTTTTGTATAATAATGAGCTGACAGCTGGAACTGGGGCAGAAGTATGGGGCATAACTTCTGTGCAGGCAGACACACAGGCAGAGATGCAGGAGACAAGGACAGATGAGGAGGGTTTAGAAGGAGGCAAAAGTGAGGAAGGAGGCAGAAGGGGGATGGATGGAGCAGGAAGCATGAAGTGAGAACCACATGGAGAGATGGTGTGGTGGTTTGAATATGCTTGGCCCATGGGAAGTGGCACTATTATGAGGTGTGGTTTGTTAAAGGAAGTGTGTCACTTTGTGGGTGGACTTTGAGGTCCTATGCTCACTCAAGCTCTGCCCTGTAAGGAGAGACCCTCCTCCTGGTTGCCTGTGGAAGAGAATCCCCTTCTGTCTGTCTTCAGATCAAGATGCAGAACTCTCGGGCTGGTGAGATGGCTCAGTGGGTAGGAGCACCCGACTGCTCTTCCGAAGGTCCGGAGTTCAAATCCCAGCAACCACATGGTGGCTCACAACCATCCGTAATGAGATCTGACTCCCTCTTCTGGAGTGTCTGAGGACAGCTACAGTGTACTTACATTTAATAAATAAATAAATCTTTAAAAATATATATTTAAAAAAAAAAAAAAAAAAAAAGATGCAGAACTCTCAGCTCCTTCTCCAGCACGATGTCTGCCTGCATGCTGCCATGTTTCCTGCCTTAATGAACTGAACCTATGAACTTGATGGACTGAACCTATGAAACTGTAAGCATCCACAATTAAATGTTTATAAAAGTTGTATTAGAGGCAGGCGGATTTCTGAGTTTGAGGTCAGCCTGGTCTTGTGAGTTCCAGGACAGCCAGAGCTATACAGAGAAACCCTGCCTCGAAAAACCAAAAAAAAAAAAAAAAGAAAAAGAAAAAAAAAAGTTGTCTTGGTCATGGTGTCTCTTCTCAGCAATAAAACCCAAACTGAGACAGATAATGTGAGGATCTGACAATGGCTGAAGGAAGACCCCAGAATCAAATAGTATACAAAGACAAAGAGTGTTTATTCTGCAGAAACAACCAGCATGCAGGAGTCATCCATTCACTAAAATGGTAATGATGGAGGAACTCGCAGGCCCCTTTTTATGTAGGGCTGGGGGAAATTGTCTAGAAGTATTAGGTAATCTCCAATGTAATTGTCAGGGCCCGGGCAGTAGGAAGAACATTTCTTGATGATTGCATGCTTTTAAAAGTTGGGTAGGTATGGAAGCCTGCCTGTAATCTCAGTGCTTGGTTGGTAGAAATGGTATCCCTGGGGCAAAGTGGCTTTAGTTTCACTACATCAATGGAATCAGTGAGCTCAGAGTTCAGTGGCAGATATTACATCAGTGGATTGGTTTGAATGAGAATGGTCCCATAGGATCATATATTTAAGTGCTTAATCATCAGGGAGAGGCAGTATTGGAAAAGATTAGGAGATAAGGTCTTGTTGGAGTAGGTGTAGGTGTGGCCTTATTGGAAGACATGTCATTGGGAGTGGGCTTTGAGGTTACTAAATCCCAAGCCAGTCCCAGTCAGTCAGTCAGTCAGTCAGTCTGTCTGTCTGTCTGTCTCTCTCTCTCTCTCTCTCTCTCTCTCTCTCTCTCTCTCTGTCTTCCTAGTGCATGTGGACCCAGTTGTAGAACTCTCGACTGCTTCTCCAGCACCATGTTTGCCTGCATTCCATCATGCTTTCCACCCTGATGATAATGGATTAAACCTGACACTGTCAGCCAGCCCTGGTGAAATGCTTTCCTTTCTAAGAGTTGTTGTAGTCATGATGCCTCTTCACAGCAATAGAACAGTGACTAAGATAGTCACTTATGTGGAGAAAGATAGAAGAAGATACTTTATGGCAACCTCTGACCTCTGTGCTCACATTCACACCTGTGAACATGCATAACCATACACGCATACTATCTTCACATAAACACAAATTAGAACTACACACACAGACACACACAGACACACACACAGACACACACACACAGACACACACACAGACACACACACAGACACACACACACAGACACACACAGACACACACACACACACACACGCACAGACACACACACACACACACACACACAAGATGATGAAGATGATAGCCTGACCTCTGGCTTGACACATATGCACACAAATATATAAATATTTGTAATATGTATAAATATACATATTTGCACTTAGAGATTTGGGTGTAGTTCAATGGCACAATGTTTGGTCAGGGGTTAGTCAAAGAAGGAAGAGAGGAAGGGAGAACTAATGTATATTTTCTGATCATTTCTTAGCTTTGCAAAAAATGCAGTGCTTCTGTGATTAAAATCTAGCATAAATAGTACCTTATTGGTTATTTTCATTTGAGGGAAAACTGACAGGTGACTGCCTTATCTATATCATAGTGTGGTGAGAATTAGACAGTTTGAGATCTGGTGCAAATTTTTGTAAGAACTGAATTTTGAAAGCTTGTTAGTAGTATTTCCATAGTTTTAAAATATCTGTTTAGTGGGTGATTTCGAGAGGAAATCTGCCTACAGCAGAGTCAATGCAGTTTGTCAGTTAGGGGTGTGCATATTCTTTGGATCTGTAGAAGAATAAATCATTTAATGACTAGAGGACTTTAGAGACTCTTAGCGGATGTGGTGGCTTAGCCCTGTTATAACAGCAGGGGGAATGGCCAGGAGTTCAAGGTCATCCTCAGCTATTCACAGCAAAGCTGCCTTGGGCTACCTGAGCCCCTGTCTGAAACACAAAGCAAAAACAAAACAAAGGCCAATTTAGAAGAGAAAAGAAAAGGGGGGGCTGCAGAGATGGCTCAGTGGTTATGAGTACGGACTGTTCTTGCAGATATGGTGGTGAGGTTGGTTCCTAGCTCACACATGGCAGCTTACAACAGGCACCAGACATGCACTCAACACATTCATGCACATAAAATCAAAATAAAGTATTAAAAAGCCTCTGAGAAAGAGGTCAGGTGTACCAGTCAGGGCTCTGAGTTTAAGGCCAGCCTGCTCTACATAGTTCTAGGCCAATCAGGGTTACAAAATGAGACTAAGAAATTACAGTTACTAAAAGTTATGATTACGGTATAAAGAAGAAAACACTTTAACATTCTAGTGCTTTACCAACAGTTGTTACTTTTAATGATTTGGAGGAGGGGAGATTCCATTTCCTTTACATTAAAGCCTAGAGTTAAAGAAAAGTCTGCCTTTGCACTGTGTCAAAATAGGGCCTTCACATTAGCTATGTGACTACATTGAACCAAATTTTAAGTGTATCACTTCTCTAGAAATATAGAAGCCACAACTTTTTTTTTTTTTTTGGTTTTTCAAGACAGGGTTTCTCTGTGTAGCCCTGGCTGTCCTGGAACTCACTTTGTAGACCAGGCTGGCCTCGAACTCAGAGATCCGCCTGCCTCTGCCTCCCAAGTGCTGGGATTAAAGGCGTGTGCCACCAACCGACCAGCACAACCTTTTTAAAAAATTAGATATTTTCTTTATTTACATTTCAAATGTTATCCCCTTTCCTAGTTTCCTCTATGAAAATTCCCTATCCCCTTCCCACCCCCTGTTCCCCAACCCACCCACTCCTGTTTCCTGGCCCTGGCAATCCCCTATACTGGGGCATAGAACCTTCACAAGACTAAGAGCCTCTCCTACCATTGATGGCCAACTAGGCCATCCTCTGCTACATATGCAGCTAGAGACATCAATCCTACCATGTGATTTCTTTGATTGGTGGTTTAGTCCCAGGGAGCTCTGGGGTCACTGGTTAGTTCATATTGTTGGTCCTCCTGTAGGGCTGCAAACCCCTTCAGCTCCTTGAGTACTTTCTCTAGCTCCTTCATTGGAGACCCTGTGCTTTGTCCAATGGATGACTGGCAAAGCCTCTCAGGAGACAGCTATATCAGGCTCCTGTCAGCAAAATCTTGTTGGCATCTGCAATAGTGTCTGGGTTTGGTGGTTGTTTATGGGATGGATTCCCAGGTCGGACAGGCTCTGGATGGTCATTTCTTCAGTCTCTGCTCCGAACTTTGACTCTGTAACTCCTTCTGTGGGGATTTTGTTCCCCCTTCTAAGAAGAATCAAAGTATCCTCACTTTGGTCTTCCTTCTTCTTGAGTTTCAAGTGTTTTGCAAATTGTATCTTAGGTATTCTAAGTTTCTGGGCTAATATCCACTTATCAGTGAGTACATACCATGAGTGTTCTTCTGTGATTGTGTTACCTCACTCAGGATGATATCCTCTAGAGCCGTCCATTTGCCTAAGAATTTCATGAATTCATTGTTTTTAATCGCTGATTAGTACTCCATTGTGTAAATGTACCACATTTTCTGTATCCATTCCTCTGTTGAGGGACATCTGGGTTCCTTCCAGTTTTTAGGTATTATAAATAAGGCTGCTATGAACATAGTGGAGCATGTGTCGTTATTACAAGTTGGAGCATCTTCTGAGTATATGCCCAGGAGAAGTATTGTGGGATTCTCTGGTAGTACTATGTCCAATTTTCTGAGGAACCACCAAACAGATTTCCAGAGTGGTTGTACCAGCTTGCCATCCCACCAGCAATGGAGGTGTGTTCCTATTTCTCACATCCTTGCCAGTATCTGCTGTCACCTGAGTTTTTGATCTTAGCCGTTCCTCATGGTGTGAGGTGGAATCTCAGGGTTGTTTTGATTTGCACTTCCCTGATGATTAAGGATGTTGAAGATTTCTTTAGGTGAGAAGCCATAACTCTTAAGTCATCTGCCTTTCTGGCTGCCTTGACTACTATTTTTTTTTTTCATCTAATATCCATCATCCTTCAGAATTCATTTGAAGCTATGAAAAAAAACTTTTTTTTTTCTACATGGGTAATTTACTTTTAGGTCAGTGGAATACTATGTATATTTCTATAGTGTTTGCCAAAACACATTATGTCTAATACACACTTAACATATCCAGGAGGCAGCTTTTATTTGCAATTAGGTTCATCTTCTGAGAGTTAAAAAGCTAAAGGATTTCTGTGCCTGGTTTATTTTTATGAGGCAGGCTCTCATGTAGCCCAGTCTGCCCTTGAATCTATATAGTGGAGATAATTCTGCCTGTTTCCCAAGTGTCAGAATTCACTTGCATGTCTTAGAATCCAGAGGGACTAAATTGTTATAAATCTGACCAACACTTTTGAAATTTTTTCTCTTAATATAGTCAGCAGCCTGTAAACAAAAAAATCTGAAACTTAAAGTTTAACGATAAACATGAAGAGACGTGAGCAGCAGCTAGCCAAATACATAAAAGGATCATAACTTATAGAGGGCATGAGGACCGTGTGCTCATGGACAAACACTAGGGGAACCAGGAATGTTAAACATGCAGGGTTGTTTCCTCAAATGAAGAGATGTATATAACCTGTTTTCTGCCTAGAAGGCTGGGAATGGATGTGGTTAATAGCCTGTGATATTTGTACTAATTGTATGACTGAGGCCACATCTGGCTCCCCTAGATTCTTGCAATCAGGACTGAAGGTGGCTCATAGCCAAGGTGACCTCTGTAGAGTGTGTGTCTTAAAAATTTGAAACTATGACACAGCACATATGAACAAGACATGGATCTGAATGAAAGGTGGCAGGTGATTGGCTTTGTTGTGTTATTGGTGATATGTTTACTCTGAGAAAAATGGAAGGGTGATGTCATTTACATCCTGTAATCTTCTCTAATGGTCTTTATTGAAAACTGAGATACAATTGGTTTTTTGGTTTTTCATTGCTTAATGGTTTCTTCCAAATGGCAACTCACATTCTGTTCTGTATATATCACCATATAGCTGCCTGCATGCTGCCATACTCCCTGCTATGATGGTAATGGGCTAAACCTCTCAACTATAAGCCAGCCCCAGTTAAATGTTCTACTTTCTAAGAGTCCACAGCAATAAAACTCTAACTTAGACAAGTGAACAGGGCTAGAACAGATGATGTTACAAGCTCAGCTCAGGTGTCAGGTTTGGAAAACAATCTCATCTTGTTCCTTGGATATTTTCTGCTTAAGGGTTGTAAATTAGAAAATTGAAATAAGTTCCACTAAAGCAAAAGGAAGTTAGTTCCTGTTCACTTGACTTCTTTGAGAGCAGATATCTAAGCTGAATATTAAACTATTCTTAGTAGGGGTTGGAGAGTGGTTAGTTGCTGCACAGTCACGAGTTTGGGTCTCAGGACTAATATAATAAACCAGGTGTTCTCCAAAGTCCTGCAACTCCAGCTCTGCAGGATGAAGTGCCTTTTTCTGGCCTCCATGGACACCCACACATTTGCCCATATACTTATACATATTCTCATACAGACTCATAAACATACACAAAAATGAGCATATTTTTCAAAATATTTATTGTTTATTTGTACGTGTGTGTGTGTGTGTGTGTGTGTGTGTGTGTGTGTGTGTGCGTGTGTGTGCATGCCTGAGCACATAAATGTATAAACCCATGAAAGCCAAAGGAGGATGTTGGATTTCCCGGAACTGGAGTTATGGTAGTTGTGAGTCACCTGTTACAGGTACTGGGAACTGAACCAGCAAGTGCTCTTAACCACCAAGTCATCTCTCCAGCCACAATAAAATAAACCTTAAAATATAGCAAAAATGTTCTTAGTCTACCAGTGAAGGGTCTTATAGATTTAAGATAGTTTGTTTTAATTCCCACCCCCTTTGTCTCTATTAAAGAAAATGGAAGCCGGGCGTGGTGGCACGCGCCTTTAATCCCAGCACTCAGGAGGCAGAGGCAGGTGGATTTCTGAGTTCGAGGCCAGCCTGGTCTACAAAGTGAGCTTCAGGGCAGCCAGGGCTATACAGAGAAACCCTGTCTCGAAAAAACCAAAAAAAAAAAAAAAAAAAAAAACCAAAAAAAACCCCCAAAACAAAAACAAAAAACAAAAAACAAAAAAATGGGGCTAGTGAGGAGACTCAGTGTCAAGGCACTTGTAGCCAGGCTGCTGACCTGAGTTTGTTTCCCAGAACCCAGCAGATAGGAGGAGAAATCCAAGTCCTCCAAGGGTTCTCTGTCTTTCCCATGGCGTATGAATCCATCCACACACACTAAAATGGAATTTTTATTAAAATGAGACTAGATGTTAGAGGTAGCATGTGTCTATTATCCCAGGATTTTGGAAGTCAAAGAGGGGGGATCAGTTCAAGATCATCTGTCAAATTTCCATAGCCAACTTTCTGCTATAAAATGATAAATAATACCAAAGGGAACCAAGAGTTCTAGGCTTCTAACAAAATGAATATCTGAGCACAGACAGCAGGGTGTCTCAGGTGGTGATCTGCAGGTAGTCTTTTTCTGTTATTTTTTTTTTTTTACTAATAAAATTTATTTTTAAATATACAACTCAGTATTGACATTTTTTAAGTCATCAAACTAATTTATAATAGTTAAATGCCTCTTAAATATACATGACATCTTCTGAAGCTAAAAGTAATATGCACACAACCAGTTTTAAAAATCTATTTGGAACATTAAACATGATAGAAGTAGAAAAAAAATCTCTTATGAAGTCCTCTATAAAAGAAAATTGTGACAAGTTTCCAATTAGACAGAAACCATTCCATCTCCAAGGGAGAATAGGCAGTGTAACTGTGGCCTTATAGATGAATTGGGTAGTGTTTCTTCTGTTTCTATTTTGTGGAATAGTTTGAAGAGTATTGGTATTAGCTCTTCTTTGAAGGTCTGATAGAACTCTACACTAAACCCATCTGGTCCTGGGCTTTTTTTGGTTAAGAGACTTTTAATGACTGCTGCTATTTCTTTTTGGGGTTATGCAACTGTTTTAATGGTTTATCTGATCCAGATTTAACTTTGGCACCTGGTATCTGTCTAGAAAATTGTCCATTCCATCTATATTTTCCAGTTTTGTTGAATATAGGCTTTTCGTAGTAGAATCTAACTATTTTTTTAATTTCCTCAGTTTCTGTTGTTATGTCTCCCTTTTCATTTCTGATTTTAAAATTTGGATACTCTTTGTGCCCTCTGGTTAGTCTGGCTAAGGTTTATCTATCTTGTTGATTTTTCTCAAAGAAACTCCTGGTTTTGTTAATTCTTTTTTTTTTTGGTTTTTCGAGACAGGGTTTCTCTGTGTAGTCCTGGCTGTCCTGGAACTCACTCTGTAGACCAGGCTGGCCTCGAACTCAGAAATCCACCTGCCTCTGCCTCCCAAGTGCTGGGATTAAAGGTGTGTGCCACCACGCCTGGCTCTTTTTTTTTTTTCTTTTTTAAGATTTATTTATTTATCATATGTAAGTACACTGTTGCTCTCTTCAGACATTCCAGAAGAGGGTGTCAGATCTCATTACGGATGGTTGTGAGCCACCATGTGGTTGCTGGGATTTGAACTCAGGACCTTTGGAAGAGCAGTCAGTGCTCTTACCCGCTGAGCCATCTCGCCAGCCCCTGTTAATTCTTTGTATAGTTCTTTTTGTTTCTACTTGATTGATTTCAGTCCTGAGTTTGATTATTTCCTGCCATCTACTCCTCTTGAGTGTATTTGGTTCTTTTTGTTCTAGAGCTTTCATGTGTGCTGTCAAGCTGCTAGTGTAAGCTTTCTCCAGTTTCTTTTTGGAGGTACTCAGAGCTGAGTTTTCCTCTTAGCACTGTTTTCATTGTGTCCCATAAGTTTGGTTATGTTGTGCCTTCATTTTTATTAAATTCTAAAAAGCCTTTAATTTTTTTCTTATTTCTTCTTAGACCAAGTTTTCATTGAGTAGGGCATTGTTCAGCTTCCATATGTATGTGGGCTTTCTGTTGTTTTTGTTGCTACTAAAGACCAGCCTTAGTCCATGGTGAGCTGATAGAATGCATGGGATTATTTCAATCTTCTTGTATCTGTTGAGGCCTGTTTTGTGACCAACTGTATGATCAGTTTTGGAGAAGGTACCATGAGATGCTGAGAAGAAGGTATATTCTTTTGTTTTAAGATAAAATGCCCTGTAGATATTTGTTAAATCCATTTGGTTCGTAACTTCTGTTAGTTTCACTGTGTCTCTGTTTAGTTTGTGTTTCCATGATCTGTCCATTGATGAGAGTGGGGTTTTGAAGTCTCCCACTATTATTGTGTGGGATGTGATGTATGCTTTGAGCTTTAGTCAAGTTTCTTTAATGAATGTGGGTGCCCTTGCATTTGGAGCATAGATGTTCAGAATTGAGAGTTCTTCTTGGTAGATTTTGCCATTGATGAGTATGAGGTGTCCTTCCTTATCATTTTTGATAACTTTTGGTTGAAAGTTGATTTTATTCTATATTAGAATGGCTACTCTAGCTTATGCCCCTGGTCCCTTCTCTATGGGACTATGTGCTTGGAAAATTGCTTTTCAGTCCTTTACTCTGAAGTAGTGTCTGTCTCTCACACTGAGGTGTATTTCCTGTATGCAGCAAAATGCTAGGTCCTATTTAAATATCCAGGGTGTTTTAGTCTATGTCTTTTTATTGGAGAATTGAGTCCATTGATGTTAAGAGATATTAAGGAATGATGATTGTTGCTTCCTGTTATTTTTGATGTTATTTCTGTGTTTGTGTGGCTATCTTCTTTTGGATTTGTTGAAAGAAGATTACTTTCTTGCTCTTTCTAGGGTGTAGTTTCCCTCCTTGTGTTGGTGTTTTCCATCTATTATCCTTTGTAGGGCTAGATTTGTGGAAAGATATTATGTAAGTTTGTTTTTGTCATAGAATATTTTGGTTTCTCCATCTATGGTAACTGAGAGTTTTGCTGGGTATAGTAGCCTGGGCTGGCATTTGTGTTCCCTTAGGGTCTGTATAACATCTGCCCAGGATCTTCTAGCTTTCATAGTCTCTGGTGAGAAGTCTATGTAATTCTGATAGGTCTGCCTTTATATGTTACTTGACCTTTTTCTCTTAATACTTTTAATATTCTTTCTTTGTTTTCTGTATTTGGTGTTTTGACTATTATGTGATAGGAGGAATTTCTTTTCTGGTCTCATCTATTTGGAGTTCTGTAGACTTCTTATATGTTTATGGGCATCTCTTTCTTTAGGTTAGGGAAAATTTCTTCTATAATTTTGTTGAAGATATTTACTGGCCCTTTAAGTTGTGAGGCTTCACTCTCTTCTGTCCTTAGGTTTGGTTCTTTCATTGTGTCCTGGATTTCCTAGATGTTTTGGGTTAGGAACTTTTTGCATTTTCTTTGACTGTTGTGTCAATGTTGTCTATGGTAACTTCTGCCCCTGAGATTCTCTTTTCTATCTCTTGTATTCTGTTGATGATGCTTGCATCTATGACTCCTGATCTCTTTCCTAGGTTTTCTATCTCCAGGGTTGTCTCCCTTTGTTATTTCTTTATTGTTTCTATTTCCATTTTTAGATCCTGGATGGTTTTGTTCAATTCCTTCACCTGTTTATTTGTGTTTTCCTGTAATTCTTTATGTGATTTTTGTGTCTCCTCTTTAAGGGCTTCTAGATGTTTAGCTGTGTTCTCCTGTAAGGGAGTTATTTATGTCCTGCTTAAAGTCCTCTATCATCATGACAAAGCCTTGAGTTGGCCTCCCAGCACTTAAGAGAATCCTTTCTGAGGCAAACCATATAGACAAATATGAACAGTCCCAATTAATATTTTATCATCTCTATTCTGTTTTCTCCACATAGCCTGGCCATTTCTGTCCCATCAGAGCATCCTGCTCCTTTCCTCCCCAGGACATTTGCTCTGTTGTCTCCTATAGGACCTCTTGTCTTGCTTCCTTTTATGTGCAGATCAAACCTTATTGTTGCTGGGTTATTGCTGTCTACACTCTCCAGCAGGGGTTGGGTAGGCTGGTGGGAGTCCTGGAGCCTGCTCCATTTCAGTGTCAGCTCCAAAGGCTTTGTCTTCCCTTTTTACGCATTAAACAGGGCAGTCTGCACCAAAGAACATTGTGGGCTAGACAGTTCTGGGCTATAGAAAGGTGTATCTGGTGGGAAATGTACCAGGAAAATGAGTGGCCCCTGGCATGCATTGTGACTGGTGCAGTCTGTGCTCCTAGTACTTTGGTGCTTTCAGTCCTAAGGCTTACTAGCAATTCAGTGTAATTGAGCCCTGTCCCTGATGTATGCCTGCTCTGTTTGCATGTCATTTTCTTCAGTTAATGAATTCCCAAAATCATTTAAAATCTCAAAGCTGAGAGTTGACTGACTTCTAGATTGTCAGTGCCTTTTCTTTTTGTTGATTATCTTATTTCCCCAGAGCTGTCAGGGGTATCTAAATGATGAATAGTGGAGAATAGTTCTGACTAAAGAATTCACTTTAAGGCTGGAAAGACTAATCCCAACCTTGAAAAGGAGAAGGAGAAGGAAGTAGGCAGCAAAACTAGCCAGATCATGGAGCTCTGGGTTTGAATGAGAGGCTCTGCCTCAGTGCAAAATACTGGACTGGCCTTGTTCCTGGGGTACCCAAGCAATACCAGCAAGTCACTCAGGGGAGGCAGAACATAGTCCATAATAGGGGTCCCAGTCGTGTTTCCCCGTGTGAGAAATAGCAGAGTCTAAGATGGGTGTGTGGTTCCCAGACTCCTGTGTACCCAGGCACCTCCTGAGTTGGAAGCACCAGTCAGGAAGGGGAAGGCTGAGCTCTGGATAGGGGTGGTGGGTTAAGGAGTGAGGGGGTGGGGTAGGGGGAGTGTAGAACCCAGTTTGGTTCCCAGTGAGTGCCAAGAGTGTGGAGGGGCTGGAAGAGAGAAGGCCTTCTCTGAGAGATTTAGGTGAGGCTCTTTATGACAAAGACCTCCCACCACCACAATCCTTGATGAAAGAGATGGTCCTTGCTTGTTTTATTTGATGGTAAATGTGAATGCATATACCTTACTCAGGGTGAACCAGGGATTAAATGGGGAGGGAAGCTTTTTGGCTGAACACTTAGGGTCTATCTGGATACCTCATTAGCATGGAAACTATGTGGACAATTGTCATGGTCCTCTCAGGGGAGTGTCATTGTTACATGTTCCAGATCAGGTAGTTTGGCAGGGAGCTGGCTCAATGCCTGCTTTTCTCAATTCTGAGATTCCCTGGAGTTTAACCATGCTCAGCCTTACCAGTTCTTTTGTCTGATGGCATGGTCCACTTGCCCCACATGTGAAGATGGTTCTTGTTGTGCTTTATAAAATGATGCAGTATAAATCGGCAGGAGGGATCACCTCAGCTAGCCTGGCCAAAGTGCTCTCCTACTGTGTGTAGTTTTTGCTAATACTCACCTAAGCTCTAGGATCAGGCCTCCATACAAGCCCCACCCCCCCCCCCCACACACATACACACACACACAGAGTTGTTCGTTTTCACCTTGTCTTGTCTTCTTGGCACAATTGCTGGGTACTACTATCTCCTGCCTGGAAAAACATGCCCTTATCATTACTCTTAGCTCCACACTTCCCACCTGTCCTAAACTTTAGTGGCTAGTTCCATCTAGCCCCTGCTAAATGCCCCTGACCACCTGCCTGTAAGAGCAGCCTGTGTGGCCACTCTGTTTTGAGATCTAACCTGGCTCTTCAACACTTATCCATCAGAAGCATGGCAAAACTCTGTCTCTTACCAAATGATCTATATTCTAGCCTCTAACGTTGGTTTTCAAAGGCTGGCCTCAGTCCCTTTGTCATAGGCACCTGTCTGCTTTGCATTCTAATAGCCATCCTCCTTACTTATAGCCACATGTTAGTGCTCAGGGGGTAGGAATTCAGTTCCTATCATGAATAATTTCTGGAAAGGGTTAGAGTACCTGGGATTAGAGATAAGCTGGGGTGGGGGGGATGAACAAAAGAAGAGTGAGCAGCTTAGAAATGGCATTAGTGTTAGCTCGCTAATCAACTGTGGGGCCCTGCCCTCATAATTAGCAGCTTGTAAAACTAAAGACCAGAATTGCAGGACTCTAATTACCAGTCAGAAGTATGGGACCTGAGTCCTCTCTCTTGCCCTGGGAGATGTGACATCCCTAATTGCCAGGAAGGCAATATATTGATAATTATCTAAACCTAGATCTGGAAGCTCTACACCCTATAAAACGGCTGTCCAGTAAAAGGCTTTTTAATAAGAAAAAGGACATTCCACTTCCGCTCCTGTCAGAGTCAGTCTAAACAGGTATGTCAATCACATAAACAAATACAACCTTCAGGGAAGCTTTCTGTTTCAGAGGCTTTAAAACAGTGTAAAACCTGGGCAGGGGCTGAGGAGACAGCCAGCAGGTAAGAGTATTTGCTGTGCAAGCATGAAGGCCTCAGTTTGACCCCGAGTCCCCAGGTAACAAGCAGGGTGTGGGCAGCCTACTGTGGGTGGTGCCATCCTTAGGCAATTGGGTCTGGGCTATATAAGAAAAGTAGCTGAAGTGAGTGTAGGACCAAGCCAGTAAGCTTTGCTCTTCCCTGTTTTCTGCTTCAAGCTCTTGCTAGAGTTCCTGCATTGGCTTCTCTCAATAGTGAATAGGACTGTGACCTGTAAGCTAAACAGAACCTTCCTCCCCCAAGTTGCTTTTGAGTATGCTTTTCATTACAGCAACGGGAAAGCAAACTAGGACATGCTGAGTCATCCTTAAAGGAGCCTGGTGTTAGGGGGTTTGGGGGATTTTTGTATTGTTCTGCCTCCTAGTCCCTCCCTGCCTTACTGGGTGACTTTAATCCAAGGTATCTGCTATTTGTCCCCAGTTTTTTCCACTTTCTTCTATCTGTAAAACCAATCTCTCCTGCTTAGCCATTGGAATACTTAATTTGTTTTAGAGAAATGTTGCCTAATCCTAGAGTTGGAAATAAAACCAGTTATGACTTTAAGCTAGACCTTTGTGATCTTTATCTTCTGATGGACAAAACAACAATAACAACAACACTGACTCCTTTGAAGATATTTGTGATGGTGATAAATGGAGGGATGAAGGCAGACTGTTGTGGTTTGAATGTCAAATGTCCCTCACAATCTCATGTGTTTGACCACTTGGTCCCCAGCTAGTGGCATTGTTTTGAGAGTGAGCTTTGGAGGTGGACCCTTGCAGAAGGGAATGGACTGCTGGAGGGTGGGCCTTAGAGACTGTAGCCTGGCCCAGATCCCCTCAGCTTTCTACTTCTTAGTCTGCTGAGGTGTGAGCAGACAAGCATTCCCTGCCATGATGGACAGATGTAGCTACATAATTCTTTTTAAAAACTTGTTTTTCAATTATGTGTCTGTGTGTGTGTGTGTGTGTGTGTGTGTGTGTGTGTGTGTGTGTGTGTTACCCATGAATCTGACTGATCTAGGTGCTGGGGAACTGAATTCTGATTCTTGCAAAAGCAGTAAGTAGCCTTTATCTCTGAGTTGTCTCTCTTGCCCTAGATACATGATTCTTAATAAAGATGTCAATTTGAGCATGTATTCTTGTAGATGTGCTATTTTGCTTTATTTTAATTTTATGTGTGGGAGTATGTCCATATATGTGTGCTGCCATGAGGCCAGAAGAAGGCATCAGATTCTTTTGAGCTGGAATTTCAGCTTATGCTCGTGAGCTGCTTGACATGGGTGCTGAGAAGCAAGCACTGGTCCTCTGCAAGAGCAGTAAGAACGATTAACTGATGAGCCCTTGTTTTTCTTTCCTGATACAGAGTCTCACACTATATATAGCCCAGGCTAGGCTTGAACTCTAGAGCAATCCTTCCCCTCTCAGCCACTGCCTGAGATTACAGGCAGAAGTCACCATTCTTGGCAGAATTACTTTTCGTATAAGGTGTGATGGCTTCTGTGAAAATTTGTAGCCTTTTGGATATTTATTACTGAGGCAGGATAAAAGGATAGGAAATTCAGGGGACACAGGAAGGGAAAGGAACCTTACACTCAAGAAGCTGGTGGAAGCCTCTCACCAGTTGAGAGCCACCAAGTGCAGTACAATTAGCAACATTTGTTGTGATGCTTGCCAACATAGAGACAATATTCCTTTCACATAGTCATATTGCAAATAAGGAAGTTCAAATAGCAATGGACCATGCTTGAGGTCCAGACTGAGGCCTTCGAATACACACTACCAACTTGTGACATGTGGCTCTGCCTTACTGGTTTGCAATCCTGTCAGAGGCATCTAAGGGACTTCTCCATGACCTCATTTACTTGGGGGAAAAGAGGACTTCTAGAAACCTTTTGAGGGGCTGGAAAGATGGCTCAGTGGTTCCTCTTGCATTTGTAGAGAACCAGGATGGGAGTTCAGTTCCGAGTACCCAGAGCAGGGGCTCACAACCCTCTCTGTAGGGGATTTAATGGCAGCTTCTGAGTTTCATGGGCAACTGCACATATTTGCATAAACACACACACACACACACACACACACACACACACACACACACCGACACCTATTCATTGAGAGAGAGACAGAGACAGAGAGACAGAGACAGAGAGACAGAGACAGAGAGGAGAAACCTTTATAGGTATACATTCAGAAGCCACAAGCATTTTATATATGACTACTATAAAGATACTTGGTCCAACTCTCTCTTGAGAAGCTCACACTAGAGTGTGTACTAAGAACTCTCTTCCTAAGAGCCCTTGCTCTCTTGTTACCTTCTGAATAAACTCCAACTCTGTTCCATATTGACTCCTCTTGAAATTCTGTGAAATCTTCCTGAAATGCTATGGCATCACTTATCCAGGCTCACCAGGGTAGAGGTCTGCATCTCTCAGGTGTGTCTCTGGCCCCTACCCTACCACTGCTTACGTGGTCTTCACAGCTTCAGTATTATTTTCTATTAGGCTAGGACTGACACCGAAAACTCCCTTTTGATTCTGATGACTTTCCCAAAAGTCTATTTGACATTTTCTGTATGCCCCTGGTGCCTCCAGTGAGGGCAGACATGTAGGACCTAGCCCCTTAATATGTGGGATCTGGCATCCTCTCCAGGTGTAGGGTGTATGTACTGAATTTGCTCATAGAACCCCAGATGGGGTCCACTGAAGAAAAGCTGGTGTCCATGCATATTCTGCGGACATCTACACAGGAGAATTATAAGCTGGGTATATGAGTAAAGAGAAAAATGGTTGCTTTTTTCTTCAGAATTGAATAATGAAGAAAATGAGGAGGAGGAAGAACTAAGGGATATACAAAGAGAAATGTGGCCACAGAGACCATCCAGAGCCTAGTCCAGCTGAGCAATGAAGACAAAGTTTTGGTATTTCCCATTCTCAAATAGGGTGGTCGCTGTGCAATGGCTGAGTCTTCTCCGTTAGGAACAATGTTGCAGAGGAAAGAGGTAAAATGAGAGCCAGGGAGCCTGGGAGTGAAGAGCCTACGGAAAGTGGGAAGGACACCCACATCTTCTGCTGAAGTAGTTTTTGATTTGGGTATTTTTGATATTTTTGTTTGACACAACAGGAGGCCTTACTATGTAGGCCAGAATGGTGTTGGATTTATAAATCTTGTGCTTCGGCCTTCCAAGTGTTAGGTTAACAGTGTTTATTCTGCAGTCATGGGGTTTAGATCCAGTGACCAGCATCCCTGCAAATATCTGTAAATTAAGTGCCAAGGGGACAGAGACAAAAGGATTGTTGATTTTTTTTTATTGTTTCATCTTAGCTGAGAAAACAAGAAAACACATGCCCAAGGAGAGATCCTGCCTCAAGGGAATAGGTGGCAAGTAATACAGGAGGCTACTGGGCACACTCGAGTGCGCACGAACACACACACATGCACTCACACGTATACAAACACACTGACACAGATACACACATAAAGTAAACCTTTTAAAAGAAGAAAAAAAAAGAACTAGAATATCACAGTAAAAATTGAGAATACTTAATTATTTAGTTCAGTTGACTGATGTAGATCACAAATGTGGTAGGTCCCAGGAGTAAAGTGAACATGTGGATGTGTGCTTGTGATATTTGTTCTTGTATCACAGAGTTTATGGTCAGGCTAGACTTTTCAAACGTTGTTTATATTTTTTCTAGACCTTGGATGTTCTACACAGACATTTATTAAGTGGTCAAATTGGCAAATTTTATGTCAGGTATTATAAAAGGATAAAAAAACAACAATTTAGTTGAACCACATGAATTAGCTTTCTTTTCAACTCTAGAATTGGGTAAGCAATCCTTCTCTTTATAAAATGACGTGGTCTGATGGGCCAAGCAGAGAAAGTTGTTTTTAGACAGGGGATGGTTAGAAAGAAAGAAAATGAAAAGCAGAAAGAGGATTGCTCATTTTATTATATATTATGCATGATTTTTGGTATGTTTTTATTTGTTTGTTTTTGAGACAAGGTCTTGCTGCTTAGCAGAGGCTGGCCTTAAACTTTTATCTTCCTGCCTGTGTCCTCCAGTGCTGGAATTACAGGTGTGTGTGCCGTAAAACGTTCAGTCAGATTGCTGCTTTGTTAGTTTTTGTTTTATTTGTTTTATCGAGACAGGGTCTCGTGTATCCCTGGCTGGCCAAGATCTGGCTGTGTCACCATTGAACCTGTGATCTTGCTAGCCTCCCTCTCCTAAGTGCTAAGGTTACAGCCATGCTCCATCTTGGAAGGGTTATGCAGTTCTGGGGATAGGGCATGGGGAATGATGCATCCTTAGCCTGAGGCTGACATCTTAAGTCAACTTTGCTTTGTCAAGTGGGGAGACACAAGAATAGCAAAATAAAGGACTCTTTATTTCAGATTCCTTTTGTGTTAGGCTTAGGACCAGGGACCTCCACTGTCAGGCTCATCAATCTCTCTAATCCCAATCTCAGGAAGATCAGATAAAGAGTTTCACTTCAGCCAGATGATGTGGCCCTTTATCACAAGGGGTTCCATTTTGATTTTGAGCCTGATTTATGCGGAAGCTTAGTCTGGAACAGTGGCTTCTGTTATTTGTATTTAATAGCATAGATGATGGAATACATGGTTAAGAGCAGAAGCAGAGACAGTAAAAAGCCAGTGTAGGAGTTAAATAGATGAAAATACCGGCTTGAACTCAAATATTTATTGAATAAGTGAAAAACAAGCTCCTTGGAATTAGTGTTGAGGAAATGGATGGCTGAGGCTTTCAGACCCCTCTGAGATTTACAGCAGCAATGATCAGACTACCTGTCTTTCAGTTCAGAGCAAATATTTACCCTCAATATGAATGTGTGGCCGGAGCCATAGCAACTCAGGAGGAGCATCCGTCCTGGTCTGATAGAAAGCAAACGTTCCCGGATACATTGCTTTTGGAGAATGGGCCTCTTAAAACAAGGTTTCCTTTCTGGCAGGAGATTCCATTCAGACTGACTGAATGGCCAGGATTGTAATGCTTTCCTTTCTATAGACTGAGGGAAGTGGGTGCGGAACCACTTACACATTTGTTCCAGCTGTGAGGATCAGCATGTATGTGCTGCTCTGGCTCTTCTGTGTATCAGTTGGTGCTGGGAAACGAAGCTCTCAGGATCCAGGGGGGAAAAAGAAAGAAAGAAAACAGTAATTGCTCATTCAACAATGACATAAGTGCAGATGCTTCTATTTTCTCTACTATAATCGTTTTTATGTTTAAAAGGAAGAAATTTCTGTGATAATTTAGATTAGTGCAAACTAATAGTCTACAGGATACTTTTACGATATCCAAAGGGTTTAAAGACTTAGAGAATTTTATACTAAAACTTAAAAAAAAGAGTGTCTGTGTGAACATGCACATCTGTGCATGCCTGCACACGTGTTAACTACATACAGTGGTCAGAAGATAAATTCTAGGAGTTGGTTCTCATTTTTTTCCTACTGTTTGAGTTTCAGGTATTAAATTCAGATTTTCAGGTTTGGCATTAAGTGCCATTACCTACTGAGCCATTTCATCGGCCACAAATATACCCATAGATCACACTTTTGTCCTCCTCCTATATAATCCTAAAGTTACTGTCAGTGCCTTAAAGACAAATGTACCTGCTGTTTGGTTCTGCCTTCACCATTACTGGGTTATCTATCTATTGTGGTCAGACCTGCTCTGTTAGGACCCCAAGAATGAGATCTCTCTAGCCAGAACTCTGCCAACTCTGAATTTGTAGAATCTCATAAAATGGGAAAATAGCCAAGTATGGTGGTTCCCACCTGTAATCCCAGAACTTGGGAGGTGGAGGCAGGAGGATCAGGAGTTCAAGGTCATCTTCAGTTGCATAGAATGTTCATTGAAAGCCTGGGATACATGAAAGCTGGTCTCAAAAATTACAGTGGAGCACATGACCACACTGTGGCGTGGTTAAAGGGGCGAGAGAAAGAGAGAGAGAGGGAGAGAGAGAGAGAGAGAGAGAGAGAGAGAGAGAGAGAGCAAGAAACAGCCAGAGCCATCTGGAAAAGTCCAGAACAGAGAGAGAAGGTAGATGGAACATGGCCAGCAGCCTGGACCTTGCCATAAGAGAAGCAGGAGCAAAGCAGAGTAGAGAGAGAGGGAGAGGCAGACAGAGAGAGACAGAGAGACAGACACACACAAAGAGACAGAGGTAGAGACAGAGAGACAGAGACAAAGAAGAACTTAGAAAAGGAATTCGAGATAGAAAACACATATATTGAAAATAGCAGGAGAGTGAGTAGCTTCTGGGAGGGAAGCCCTTTAGCTGGATGGAGTTTAGGGTAGGAGAGGAGATGAGAAGGGCTAGGACACTAGCAAGGACTTTGAAATGTCTAACAAGTACTTGTGATGATACTGAAGAAGGCTAAGGCCAGCATTTGGTGTGATAATACGTACTACAGAAGGCCATTTGTTCCTCTGCCTGTAACAAGGTAGAGGGGAATGGGCTTCACAAGTTCCTGTGGAATTCTGACTTTTATCTGGAGGTTTCCAGAAATCCTCCTATAGCCCAGGCTGAGCCCATTTCTGGATATTTGGGCTGCCTGTTTGAATTTGGGGAGATGGAGTTTCCTTTGGACTGACAAAGGCCTCATGGCTGCCGTACTGTTCCATAAAGGCATAGGCCACCACAGGTTTTATTGCCTGTTGTCTTATGATGCATTCATCTATAGTTGATGTATGTATAGGCAATGGAGTTTGCAGTACTATACTATGACATTGACCAAATCATTGCACATTAACAGTAAGCTTATCTGATAATAGCCGGTAACAACAATTAGTGCTCTCCTAATAGAATGGGAGCGGTGGCACAGCTCAATGGTAAAGTGTTTACTCACTCTGTGTAAGGCCCCAAATTCAAGCCCCAGTGCAGGCATACATACAAAAGAAGTGATATAGTACTGTGACAGTGTTCCTTGGACCTGTCTGTTGGTGACATTAAGTGCCCATTGGTCAGAGGTGGTCTAATTCCATCTTGTCCACTGTATCCCATAGTGCATTAATAGCACAACATTTGACATGGGAGAACATGATTCAGCTCTTCTCTTCCACTTCTAATAGCGGTGATACACGTTTTCCTTCTGAGTCAGCATTACTGAAGAGCAGAGGCTGATCAAAATTAGGCCCTCACATTTTCAACATTATAAATGTTGAGTAATTAAGAATCTTCTTAGCACTGATTACATATATAGGTCACACATCACCTGTGTTTATCATTCTGTGATAGATGTGAAGCTGCTGTAGAGCCACGGTGAGACATGCAACAGCCTGCTCTCAGTTGTGCAAGCATTGCCATGGTATAATGAGTAGGTAATATTCTGTTGGGCTGATGAGTCATAGTATGGTAATCCAGTATTTCCCTTGCAAAGTCCTTGGGCTTTATACAAGCAAATCTCTTCTTGCATCCAAGTATTAACCAGGCCCTATCCTGCTTAGCTTCTGAGATCAGAGGAGACTGGTCACTTCAGGGTGTTATCTACACAGACAGGAAGCCTTCTCTAAAAACCAGAAGTGTGATTCTTAGAAAGGTGCCACTAGTGCCATGTTCTCACTGAACTAGTTGTAAGTTCTTGGACAATAATTTAAACTTTCCTTTTTTTTTTTTTTTTTTCAGCACTTCTTAAGATAGGGTCTCATGTGGCCCAGGCTGTCCTTGAACTACTGAACCTCCTGCTTCTACCTCTTAAGTGCTGGAATTATGTATGGACTTTCAGCACCATATATCTCTTGAAACTAAACTTTTCAACCTCAGTGTAAGGCAGGATTAAGTGTAAAAGCTTGCAGGCTTCAGAGACATCGCAGTGCGTAAAACTCTTGCCTGATTGAGCCTAAGGACCTGAGTTTGAATATATTGAACTCACATAAAAGCCAGACATACTTGCATGCAATGTAATCCCAGGACTCCTACAGGAAATGGAGGGGGTGTGGGGAACAGAGACAGGAGAATGCTAGGAAGCTCTCAGATTGTCCTGGTGTACCTAATGGCAAACAAGGTGGAAGGTAAGGACCTATCCTGAGGTTGTCCTTCATCTTCAACCTGAGTGCTGTGGCAGAGGCACTCCCTGCCCCTTGTCTCTCCCATCTTCTCAATCCCCTCTCTATCCCTTATCCCTTTCACACACAAATAAGCAAAACATAAATGTCTGTACGGGCTCCTCCAGGACCGGTCATTGTTAGTATTTATGGAAGATTAGGAAGCCTCTTGCTCAAGACCATTGTAAACTAGTGTGGTGTTTGTTCATAACCAAACACATCTCCCAGACACCTCACATCACCAACAGCTTACACATAATGCCTTGTACAATGTCAATGCCATGTAAGTAGTTATACAATGTTGTTTAGAAAATAATAAAAAATTGTACTCATTCACACTAATGCAAATTTCTATTTTATGGTGCTAGGGATTGCATATAGGGCCTTCCTTGTCCACGGCAATTGTACTAGATCATCTTATGTCAAATTGACACATAAACTAGACTAATCTGAAAGGAGGGAGCCTCAACTAAGAATTCCTCCATAAGATCTGGCCATAGAACATTCTGTTAATTGTTGATTGACAGGTGAGGGTCTGGCCCATTGTGGGTGGTACCTTCCCCGGGCTCCTAGGTTCTCTTAGAAAGCTCCTGGGTTCCCTGAGCTAGACGTCAAACAGCACTCTCCATGGCCTCTGCATCAGCTCCTGCCTCCAGGTTCCTGTCCTGTTTGAGTTCCTGCTCTCACTGCTTTTTTTTTTTTTTTTTTTTTTTTTCTGTTTTTTTGAGACAGGGTTTCTCTGTATAGCCCTGGCTGTCCTGGAACTCACTTTGTAGACCAGGCTGGCCTCAAACTCAGAAATCTGCCTGCCTCTGCCTCCCGAGTGCTGGGATTAAAGTGTGCGCCACCACGCCTGACTTTTTGTTTTTTTGTCTTGTTTTGGTTTGGTTTTGATTTTTTGTTTTGTTTTGTTTTGTTTCTCCTCACTGCTTTTAATGACAAACTGTTATATGGAACCATGGATGAAAGAAAGACTTTTTTCCCTGTTGGTGCCACTCCTCAAGTTGCTAAAGTCATTCAGAGTGCTTCACTGAAGCCATAGAAACCCAAATTAACACAGTAGGCAAGTACTCCACTACTGAGCTACCTTCTCAGCTCCAGATGTAATTTAAAGTTTCCTCATCCTATGTTAGTTGAATTAGAGTTAACTGTCTCTTCTAAAGTGAGTGATTCTTATGATCAAAAAGTTTTTCCATGTTTCCCTGTGCTGTGTTCTCAGAGGACACAATAGTTTTAAGAGAGGAGAAAAAAACAAATTTTATTCTTCTTCCCTCCCCATAACAGGAAGAAAGGTCTGGGGCCCTGTGCATAGATAGGATTTCATCTGAATGGCTGCAAACTATAGCAGCATCCTAAAACACATACTAGAATGTGCCCCAATTAAAAATTAGCCCCAGTCTATAATTTAGCTCTATCAATTTCTTTACTTTGCTAACACTGTGGAGCAAGATGGCCTACGTTTTCATCTTTGATGAAATGATGTAATCCTTTGTGGGGGAGGGTGCTGAAAAAGTCTCCATACATTTGCAACTTAAATTTTTTTTTAATAGTGTATTTATTTACTTAGTTTGTTGGGCAGGAGCATGGGTTTTCCACAGAGCACCTGTGGTTGTCAGAGGACACTTTTGGGGAACATGGCCTCTCCTTCTGCCTCATGAGTCCTGGGGATTGAAAGTGTCTCTTCAGGTTTGGCCTCTTTCCAGTCCCTTTGCAATTCTTAACTTCATCATTTTATTCAGTGGCATAGTTCAACAAATACTTAAGTGTCCTAGGCACTGTCAATGTGAAAGAAGTCTGAGGTTATTAAGAACAGGCCCTGCTCTCAGGACCCTGTGGTCTAGCAGACATAAGTAAATTGCATCTAGCACCCTTTACGTGCCCACTAGCTGTGGACAAGGCTGGGTACCATAGCCTGACAGGATGCGGTCACTAGAGAGGTGTGGGAAACATTCATCACTCTATCCCTTCCCAAAAGCTCTCAGTTCTTTTTTTTTTTTTTTGGTTTTTTTGAGACAGGGTTTCTCTGTGTAGCCCTGGCTGTCCTGGAACTCACTTTGTAGACCAGGCTGGCCTCGAACTCAGAAATCCGCCTGCCTCTGCCTCCAGAGTGCTGGGATTAAAGTGTGCGCCACCACGCCCAGCTAAGCTCTCAGTTCTTGATTAGGAAATCCTGACAGAAGGTGACTCTACTGTGCAACGGGGTAGATCATGTGACTGTGGGTAAGCTAATTAGTGCAATGCACACTCCTGATTGGGTTAGCAGTGTCCCTGTGACCCGCACCTGTCCAATTAGAGTGAGTCTTTTAACCTCTGCTTAGGGAACGGGGAACAGGCTGCTACTTATTTCTAGTTGGTGGCAGGGTTGGGAGTGGCGTAGGGTGTTTAATACAGAGGTGAGGCCTGCAATATGTGGACATTTCTGTTCATGCAAGGCATAGAGGGAAGTGTGGGAAGAATCTGAGAGAATGAGATACTTTCACAGCCAGCATATACCCAGGATGAAAGAGAGAGAGAGTGTGTGTGTGTGCCTGTGTGTGTGTGTGTGTGTGTGTGTGTGTGTGAGTGAGTGTGTGTGTGTGTCATACACACTTGTCTTAAGGTTTTGCTGCTGTGAACAGACATGCCATGACCAAGGCAAGTCTTAGAAGGACAACATTTAATTGTGGCTGGCTTACAGTTCAGAGGTTCAGTCCATTATTTTCAAGGTGGGAACATGGCAGCATCCAGGCAGGCATGATTCTGGAGAAGCTGAGAGTTCTACATCTTTATCTGAAGACTATTAGCAGAATACTGGCTTCCAGACAGCTAGGATGAGGGTCTTAAAGCCCACACCCCCAGTGACATACCGCTCCAACAAGGCCACACCCACTCCAAAAGGGCCACACCTTCTAACAGTGCTACTCCCTGGGCTGAGCATATACAAACCATCACACACACCTTGGATTTTCTAAACCCATCAGCTTCATGAATTATCAGAATATTTTTCTATTCATTCCGCAAAATCTAGTTCAGTTAACACACACACAGAGAAGTACACATATACACAGACACACACATGCACAGTGACATGCACAGGCACACACACAGAAACAAGAGACACAAAGATGAGAGATATATACAGAGACACACACAGAACTAGACAACACAAACACACACACACATTTGTGGTTTTGAGGGTTAAACCTTGGGCCTTGCATATGCCTGACTAGTGCCTGCTACTGAGCTATAACCCCAGCCCACTAAGAGGCAGGCTGTGGATATCAGGTTGAATTCAAGGCATGTCTGGGACATTTATACTAGTTGTCTTGACAACAGAAAGATACACAGATTCATCTGGGAACATAGACTTATTAACCTTTAAGTACTCTTTACTCAATTTCTATTGGGTTTAGGCTAACTCTTCTAGAGAGTAATGACCTATGTGGGTGAGGATGGGAAATAGAGGAAATTAAGTTTAGGACTCTTCAAACACATTAAATGTGGGTAGGGTACAAGGATACATTGCCTGAATTGAGTAGGACTTTGGAGCACTTAGAGATATTAGCCCCAAATGCAAGAGGAGGCTACTGAAATCAGTTATCCATAATACAGCCAAGTGAGTGCAGGCATACCTAATCCATCTTACTACATACTTCAGGCCAATTGAAGATCCCTGCTCTGACAGTTTGAGAGAGAATGGATCACAATTGTATCATGTCCCTACACTTGGGTACTTGTCAATGCCAATACCTATCTGAGGAGTATATCTCAGCATAAATTTTATAAAGGATTGTTATTTATTTTGTGGTGGGGGGTGTGTTTGTGTGTGCTCATGTGTATATTTACCACAGTGTTAGTATGGAGACCATGATCTGTTTTCTCTTTCTACCAAGAGGGTCCCAGGGTTTGAAGTGGGGTTGCCAGGCATGGTGGCAAGATCCTTTCCAACTGAACCATCTCATTTGCTGATAAGCCAATTTCATGAATGGAAAGCCTTAGAACAGTATGGATGCAGGTCACTTGGTTTCTCTCCATTCTTTGTGATTCAAAATGGAATGAAGGAGACAACATGGGAATCAGTCGTCTTTCTGATGTTCTTTTATGAATGTATCGTGTGCAGCAGGAACTTTGTCTATGGCTGCCAGATGTAGAAGTGTAGGTGCAATCCTGGTCTCACATAGGCTGTTCCTGAACTTGTACCTCCCTGGGAGCAAATGGCTAGTTCTGCAAAGCCTCACGCTGGCCTAAGCACAGTCTCACAGGGGTAGAGGGTGATGGGTGGGAGGAATGTGCTTAGTTCATTTTCTGAGAATTAGGACAATGCAACACAAGGATTAAGTGGCATGTTCACAGGTAGTGTCCTGGTCATCTTGTTAATGCTGCAACAACTCACTGTGATACATAATGTCATGCCTCGCATCCACTGTGTGTCATAGCATGTGGCATTGCTCTCTTGCTGTGTAAGGTTGTGCGATCCTACACCATTTCTTTTAGTTGTCATAATAGTACTCTCAATTTTTGTTTGTTTGTTTATGAGACAGAGTCTAACAATGTGACCCTAGATAGCTTAGAACTCTTTCTGTAGACCAATCTGGTCTCAAACTCATAGAAATCTGCCTGGTTCTGACTCCTGAATACTAGGATTAGAGGCATATGCCACCATGCCCAGGCGTATTTATTTTTGACCCAATTACTAGCCTGCCTGCCTCAAACTCACTGAGCAGTTGAGGATGACCTCCTGCTCCTGCCTCATGAACACTGGGATTATTATTATGCAGTGCTTGGAATTGAACCCAGGGTGTGTTGCACCCTAGGCAAGCACTCTATCAGCTGAGCCATACCCTCAGTCTAAGGGCATTAGAATTCTTTTTTTTTTAAGATTTATATTTATTTATTTATTCATCTATTATATGTAATAAAATGTAAAAGCTAGGGAGGTGGCTCAGCTATCTGCCCTGCAGCACAAGGATCTGAGTCTGCATCCCAGCATACACGTAAAAGTTGAGTAGAGTGAACCAGGAATCCTAATGCTGAGGAGATGGAGACGGGAGAATCCCAAGGCTTGTTGGCTTTGTAAGTCAGCAGACTCAGTTTCAGTGCAAAAGCCTGTTTTAAAAGAAGATAAGGTGGATGGGGCTGGACAGAAGGCTTGGCAGTGAAGAACACTAGTAGCTCTTGTAGAGAGCCCACGTTCAATTCCCATTACCTACGTTCAAAACCATGCAAGCTTCAGTTCTGAGGAATCGTCTGACTCCCTCGCCTGATACCCAGGTGCAGTGCATACACACATGTAAGCAAAGGACTCACACACATACCATAACCAAATAAGAAGATGAGCCGGGCGGTGGTGGCGCACGCCTTTAATCCCACCACTCAGGAGGCAGAGGCAGGCAGATCTCTCAGCTTGAGGACAGCCTGGTCTACAGAGGGAATTCCAGGACAGCCAGGGATACACAGAAAAGTCCTGTCCTTGAAGAAAAAAAAAGGTAGAGTAGTTTAAGATGAAACCCAGCACCAATCTCTGGCCTTTAAATGCATGTGTATATACATATGCACAGTTATACCCACAAAAACATATTCATACATATACCACAAACCACACACACACACACACACACACACACACACACACACACACACACACAAAAGACAAAGAGAAACTTAGGACTGGGTGTAGCAACACATGCTTTCAATCTCAGCATCCTGGAGGTTGAGGAAAGAAGAGCGAGAGAGTTTGAGGCCAGTTTATGGTACAAATTGAGATTCTCTCTCTCTCTCCCTCCCCCTTCCCCCCTGTTTGTGTGTGTGTTTGTGTGTGTGCCCCTTCTACCCTCCACATGCAGCAGGAAAAAATAAACAGAAATTAAACGATACATCACACAGGGTACCTACCATAGCTGGCAAGTGGCAGGGTCAGGGGTTCATACAACCCAGTATTCCATATTTCAAAGCCTGTATTTTTGAAAACCATGCTATTCTGATAAGCTCTGTATCATTCACATTTGAAACTGTCAACACACTGGATAAAGTATCAACTTATCAGGGTGATACTGCAGTATTCTCTGTACTACCAGCTACTAAGGAGGGGGCAGCCACTGTCTTCAGTTGTATACATGTTGGTGAGGCCACCAAGCTCCAATTGTTCCACACTCATGGTCACATAACCCTAGTTAAATGCAATGAATTTTGTCATAAGATAAAACAGAGCGATATGAATATGGAGTTGGGATTCAGGGTGTTGAGGGTTGGCAGGGTTAGTCAGAGTATCCAGAATGCATTTTATACATGTATAAAATGTCATCGAACAAATTACACCAACAAAAAGAACAAATTCCGTTTTATGATTGTTGTAAGCCAGCCCGCATCCTACATGAACCGGGTACACCTGGGAGGCAGGCTGGGGCTGAAAGAGACTAGACTGGAAGAAAAGATAATGAAGCCATGACAATTTTTCTCTGATCAAGGCCCAAAGTTTACTAAGAGTCTGTGCTTATAAAGGGGGAAGGCCCATCCCCCACCAATCCATTCTTGATGCCTGCTGCCAGCCTGTAGGTGGATCTGCCAGATGCTTTCTCTGGAATAGCTCAGGGGCCTCTCAGCAGGTAGCAGTGTCTTGGAGAAGAGCAGTGGCAGGTGACAGAACAATAGAGCCATCTAGGTTGGAAGGCTCCACCCCAGGTGGTCTCATTCTCAGTGGCAGCAAGGTCAAGTCTGAATCAGCCTGCTTCAAGGCTGGGGGAGGCTACATCTCCTCCCTGATTATATAATAAAAATAGCTGGACAGAGACATAAAATTTATTTATGCTCCATAGTCCTGCCTGGGAGTTATGGTGGCTGGCGGCCGTGCCTAGCCTAGAAAATCTCAGATTTTCCCGAGCCATTCTTATCTGTCAAGGAGATTATATGCAGCTTGTTTGTGTTTATTTTGCACAAACATGGCTCTGTGGTGTATTATTAAGAAACCACGGCCTCTTGGCATATACCTCTGTCTTAGATTCATATGGCTCTGAAATCTGGTTGCCTGTCATTGGCTGTCCAGCCCTCATAGCACACCTTGTTCCCAAATCAGACCAAAGCCACAATATATGCTTAATATGCTTCTTCATATTGATGAATTTCTGCCATCTGCGCTTGCTGGAGGTGAGGCTGCATGCTTGCTAAATTCAGGCCATAAGGAGAGACTGACCTGCTTGAAGAACAAAGTTGAGATAGTTGAAAAGCAACAGGATAAAAGCTTCTTTGTGGAAGCCCTGGTACTTTATTCAGTTGCAAATTAGCAAAGATCAAGCTCAGACTCTGATCTCCAGGTGTGGGGGAGCTGGCTTTGAGAATTAGCAGAAAGGCTGTTTCTCATGTAAATAGGATAAGCTCCAAGTTAACTTTGCTAGGTAATTAAGACTTTTAGCTATCTTCAATAGGAATCTCTAATATTGAAATTATTACTAGACCAGTCCAAGATTGAGCTAGAATAACTGGTCACATAGAAGGAAAGAGAAGAATCATTAAGTTATCTCTTTCTTATGACTAATCTTTCTAAGTCAGATTCCACAGTCTCTAAAGTTCTATGTCCCATAAGGTTAAAAAGCTTGAAGCAAGGCACCTTAGCTTGTCCAATCTGGGACAAAGGCAAGCAAAGGTGGGTCAAAAACATATACCTAATTCAGCTTTCTTGTCACCACAGTCAGGGTACTCAGCGAATTCACAGGTCAGCTTGTCACACGAATCCTTCTGACAGTTGTCATACTTCTGCAGCATTCTGTGGAGAGAACCTAAGCTTTCCCCTTTCCCCAATAGGGTAGCTGTTCAGGACCAAGCCATATGCCAATAAGTAGATCCTTTTCATCTCACCTAGACATGATTATGTCTAGTTTTAAGATACTATAAGGCATTTATTAAGTTCTTTGACATCCAAATTTCAAAATTCTTAAATAAAAATATGATATAAATAATGTGCATGGGGATATAATTCCTCCCCTTCTTTGCTTTTTAAGAAGCCATAGTTTAGGGCTGGTGAGATGGCTCAGTGGGTAAGAGCACCCGACTGCTCTCCCGAAGGTCAGGAGTTCAAATCCCAGCAACCACATGGTGGCTCACAACCATCCGTAACGAGATCTGACGCCCTCTTCTGGAGTGTCTGAAGACAGCTACAGTGTACTTACATATAATAAATAAATAAATCTAAAAAAAAAAAAAAAAAAAAAAAAAGAAGCCATAGTTTAATACCTTGTTTATTAAATTGTTGACAAAACATCTCAAGTACTTGACTGTTATAGTCAGTTTTAATATAACATGGGCAGTGACTAATTACACTTTCAGTTGTTTCTCTTGAAGAGCGGTTGTAACTAGGTTTGAAAAGTTATTAATAGCCACATGTGCATAATTTATTTATTTATTAATCAGAAATAAGAGTATTCATTTGCAGCAATTGATTAAGTATAAGTCCTTAAGAATTAATACCATTATGTGGAAACAGGTAGAATCTGAGGACACCAAGAACAATTTTTTTTTCAATTTGACATGCACATTCTCTAAAAATACCAAAATATTATACCAAGCCATTACTGTTTTGAATATATAAAGAATGACATTATTCTTATGTAAGGCCTGTAATCTGCCTGAGATATAAATCCAGCATGGCATTGCCTTAAGGGGTCTTGTCCAGGCAATCTAGAACAATTTATTAAATGTCCAAAAACAGTCTTCTAAAAAGAGCAGCATTTTTTTCTTATGAGTTATATATGCATAAACCATTGCAAATTTGAGAATTTATAGTATCTGAGGGATGAACAATTTTAAGCAGTTCTAAGCTATGAGAAATATATTGATAAATATACAAATTAAAGCTTGATTATTCAATATTTTAAAACACCATCTACAGTACACAATTTAATTATCTGTGCTGAAACAGGGGGAAACTCAAAAGAATAAGTGTGTGATCCAATTTACATATACTTTTCTCCCATAGATGGGCTGTTTTTAAACACAGTAAATGGAATGCATGCATGAATGAATTTATAGAAGGTACAAAAGCATGCATAAAAACAATTTTTAACTCATCTTTAGGATAGTGATTATCAATTTTATTTAAAAGGATGTTATGCAGTAAGCCAAATATCAATATTCTGCAATAACCAATTTAATTGCTGTTTGGAACAAGAACAGACACTTTGTCAGGTTTTTAAGACACAATTTTTTGTTATAGGTTTTTTAAAATATATGAATTTATCTTACAATTCTTTATTAGCACCTCAGCAGCCTTAATAGGATGTTAAAACTTTGCTTTGAGGTAAAGAAAGATGATTTTACATTAATGTTTTCTTTTGCCAAAGAATTGCTGTGGGCACACTTAATAACCATAACTAAAATAAGCGGCTAATATTTAATTACCATTGATTATAATTGGTAACAATTATAAAAGGTTTCTTTATTTTCTGGAAAGCTTTTTGTTCTTTACCAGTTAATTTGTGTCTCTCAAGATAACATCCGACAAAGGTTTAAGTCACTTTAAGACCTTAAGGTGAGGCCTTAGCCAATTAACATCTCCTGGAAGCTTTTGAAAATAAAATTTTGAAGCAAATCAATTTTTCATTCTTAGATTTTCTGTACCACAATTTTCTAGTATAACTAAAATCCTAAATATTATAAAGATATTGCCTCTAAATCTTTTCTGGAGCAACAGCTACTCCCGAGAACTTTAAAGCTCATTGTGTGAGAGCAAAAATTTGAAGTAAACTTCCCTTGAGAGGCATTAGCTAATAAAATACTTTCCACTTAGAAAACAATATACACTGAAAGATTCAAACTCTTAGCTTCTTGTATAGAAGCAGAGACAATAAAATTTTTTCTTACATAATGTAAAGCTATATTAGCCATATCTAGAGGCAAAATTTTCTAGTGACTACCAGTTCACTAGAAGCAAACCCTTTACGATTATCAGAATGCAAAGGATAAAACAAACTTTTAAGTCTATAATAACTTTACATGAAGTAGGCAAGCCAGATTGTAATGCCTTTATAAGTTCTACAGTCTGATTGACCCTTTATAAACTTTGAATTTGAATTTTATTTAGAACAACATCTGGATAGATCTGCAACACTGTTCTTTTAGCTAAAAGAAAATTCCCCTGGAGGCAAGGAGAGGCAAGTTTCAAGAACTTCCTTAGGCACATTTGCAAAACAAAGAAAGTCACACAAGCCCCACAGAGGCTGCTCTGAGCTTTGTTCCTCTTACCATGAGGACAGATTTTAGAATTTTTAAGTTTCTTTTGCAATATTAGACTATAACTACAACTTTGGGAAAGCAAAACCCAATTTTAAAAATCAATATTAGAAGCATTACTATCATGTTACAAAGTTTGGCTGCCAATTTATACCTATGAATGCATGACAGTACAAATTTTAATGCTTCATTAAAGAGACATTGGCTTAAATCTTATCTTTAAGTCTACCTTTCAGGATAAGAATCACATTAAATATTATCTCAACTAGAAGTATCCTTAGAGGCCTAGTTTTTTGGCCTGCTTTATGCCACATGTTTGAAAGACTCCAACCCTGAGTTACCAATTTAAATCTTTCTTGCTACCAATGTTAAATCTTTTAAATCATACCCAATAACTTATAAGCTAATATTCTATGATGAAGACACGCAGAGCATATTATACCTTTAAGACCAGTAAAAAACCAAATTAAGTGGCTACAGGAATCTTATAAATTTAGACGAATCAAAGAATTTTAATTTTTCTAGCTATATTTATGAGATAAAAGAAGCACTTTGTCATTTGCTAAACACAATAATCATGATTGCGGAGAATTTTCTAGGAAAAAAACAACTATCAGCTTTTTTTGCCTTAAAACTAAGAAGCTGCAGACTCCTTTTCTTTAAAAGCAGTTTTTCCAGCAGTGGCTCCCCTGCGGTGCCTGATTCTTGGCTAAAGTGTGGGCCACTCTCAGGCTTTGCTGAACCAGCAGATAAAGTCTTAGCCATTTTTTATTTTCCAACATGAAACATAGAACATTCAGTCATTCAGACAACGAAACAAAATACACATGGATTAACACATAAATGTATTGGTGCACCAAACATTAGACAACACGAAGAGGGCAGAGAACTTCTGGTGTAGGGGCCAGAGAGAATAACACAGGGCGTCCCCCGATTTCTGTCTGTGGGAGAATTTCAAAATTCATTTTCCTCTATTTTATTTTATTTTATTTATTTATTTTTTAACGTTATTCCTCTAGCCTGATGCAGTTCTTGACTACGGACAACCACCTGATTTATTATTTTAAAACCTATTCCTCTCGCCTGAAGCAGCTCTTGAAAGCTATGGACAACCACCTGATTCGAAGTTTCTAGTTCCATAATTCGCTGCTAACCTAAGTGGATCCAGCACTGGGTTAGCACGTTCCAAACTTAGCCCGTATCCTACCACACCTCCAGCAACACTTTAAAAAATGAAGTTTAAAACCAGTGCTAGCATAAATACCTGTTGCTCATTGTGCCCGATACGATCTTCTTTTTTCTTTCCTTCTCGTGGAGCTCCATAGAAGATAGTGATTCCCTCAGTGTTTTCCTGCCACTTCCAAGATTCCTGGTTCAGGGCGCCAATCTGTTGTAAGCTGGCCCATGACCTACATGAACCGGGTACACCTGGGAGGCAGGCTGGGGCTGAAAAAGACTAGACTGCAAGAAAAGATAATGAAGCCACGACAATTTTTCTCTGATCAAGGCCCAAAGTTTACTAAGAGTCTGTGCTTATAAAGGGGGAAGGCCCATCCCCCACCAATCCATTCTTGATGCCTGCTGCCAGCCTGTAGGTGGATCTGCCAGATGCTTTCTCTGGAATAGCTCAGGGGCCTCTCAGCAGGTAGCAGTGTCTTGGAGAAGAGCAGTGGCAGGTGATAGAACAATAGAGCCATCTAGGTTGGAAGGCTCCACCCCAGGTGGTCTCATTCTCAGTGGCAGCATGGTCAAGTCTGAATCAGCCTGCTTCAAGGAAGCCGGGGGTAGAAGCTACATATGATTAGAAAAGTGATACATATTATTTCATAGGAATATCGGAGAATACAAACAAAATATTTGTTAAGACATTTATAGGTAACCATTATCAATATTTTGCTGCTTGTCGTTTCTTTTCTTGGTGAAGTGAGCAGTTATGTAAGCATATAAAGTGAAGAATCACTGCTGGTTGAGGGGACACACACCCATAATCCCAGCACTCAGGAGGCAGGGGACCTCCTGAAATTCAAGGTCATCCTTAGATACCTAGCAACTTTGAGGTCAGCTAAGGCTGCAAAGACCTGTCTCAAGAAAAAAAAAATATATAAACAAAAAATGTTATTTAGTTTCTACCACTACTAGTCTATGAAATAACAGGATTGAGATCATAATGTACATTTAGTGTTAACCAAGGTCAAGAACAAACAGGATCTGGGTGCACAGGCCTTACATTCTAGCTCTTGTAGAGGCTGAGTCAAGACCATCAAAAGTTCTAGATTTTTCTAAGATACACAATGAATCCAAAGCCAGCCTGGGCTACATAGTAAAATGCTAAAAGAAGAAAGAAAGGAAAGAAGGAAGGGAGGAAGAGAGGGAGACAGGAAGGAGAAAGAATAGAAAAAAATAAAAAACCACAAAAAGATATTTGTTGATGGGTCCCAAACAATTTAAACATTACTGAGCATGTGGAAAGATTCGATGTTGCACATTCCTGGTGGAAAAGTAGAATGTTTTGGCAGTTTCTCAAAAAGCTAAACAGAGAATTACCAGATGGTTTGGGAATTCTGCTTCTAGGTACATATCCCAAAGAAAATAAACAGGTACACACACACACATACACACACACACACACACACACACACACACACACTGCTATAGACAGCGCTTATACTAGAACTAGTCACAGTAGCTAAAAGGCAGGAACACTCAACTGTCCATCAATGGCAGAATGATAAATGAATTGTGACATAGCAAATAGTATTCAGTCATAAGGGAACTACAGGAGCACATGCTTCAATGTGGATGGACCTAAAAAAGAGTGGATGAAACCAAAACAGGTAGACACAGGAGCCCACGTGTGAAGGCGCCTTTCCTATGAAATACTCAGAACATGAATTCTTAGGAGAGGAGAGCAAGAGTGGTTGCTAGGAACTGGAGGAGAGCGGAAGGTGACAATACAGCTTCCTGGGTATGGAGTCTCTTTAATGGGTGGTGAAGTGTTTTAGAATTTAGAATCAAAAGTGCACCCTCTTCAAAATATCTTTTCATTGTAAAATACTGAAAGCACTCTTCCATAGTGTCTGTCCGGCTTTTTCTTTTTTTCTTTTTTTTTCCCACAGCACATGCACTTTATTGAATGAACAGATATGCAAGTGTAACATTTGCATATGTATGGGGTAAATGGTCAGGACTAAGACTAGGGTTTGGGACAGCGATAGACAATAGAACACATAGCAAGCCCGGAAGGCCCCAGAATCTGTTATCTACTGTGAGATGCTACAAGATGGCTACCTTCTAGTGGCAAAGAAAGTGATGAAGAGGATGACCATGACGACGGAGAGGATCAGGCAGCTGATGTTCAGGCACCTGGCAGTGGAGGCGAAGGCCTGGGCCCCAGTCATATCACCCACCATCTTCCTGTCCCTAGACTTCACAGAGTAGGCATAGGCTATGAAACCCAGGCAGCAGAAGTTCATGAAGAGTGTATTGAACAGAGACCAGACCACATAATCAGGCTTGGAGATCTCAGGCATGGTGATTATGGTGGTTGTCGAAGAAGTTGAGGTGTGGGGTGTCCCCATTACAACCACCTCATGCTGATCCTTAGGCATCTCTTGGTTTTTGAGGCTGGAAGAGTTGAGAATAAGGAAGGAATGAGAATGGTGGTACAAGCTGAGAAGTCCAGAGCCCTTTGCGCAGTGGCCTTTTCTCCAACAGGGTCTGTTTCATCTGTCCAGCTTTTTCAATTGTGTTTTTCTTAGTTGCCTCCTTCATACACTGTGTGTGTGTATGTGTGTGTGTGTGTGTGTGTACAGGAGGAGTTCATGCCATATAGAAATCAGAAGATAGTTTATAGGAGTTAGTTCTTTCCTTCCATCATTTCTATCATATGGATCCCAGAGAGGAAACTCAGGTCATCAGACTTGGCAGCAAGATCCTACCCACTGAGCAGTCTCGCCGGTCCTATTTATTTATTTTTGAAACAAGGTGTTGCTGTGTAGCTCAGGCTGGACTTGAAGTCACAACCTTTCTGCCTCTTCCTCCTGAGATCAGGGCTTACTGGCTTGTCTTATTTCAATTCTTTACCAAAGAACTATTTTTATTTTGTATGTATGGGCATTTTGGATGTGTGTCTGTGCACATGCACTCAGTGCTCTTGGAGGCCAAAAGAGGCATTGGGTCCCTTAGAACTGGAGTTGCAGAACATTGTGAGCTGCCATGTGGGTGCTAAGAATGGAACCCTGGTTCTCTGCAAGAGCAGCCAGTACTCAGAATAGCTGAGACTCTGGCCTCTTTGTTTCATTTCTTATGCCTCATTAGTAAATAAAATAAAATAAAATAAAATATTATTTTTATGCTTTTATGTGATTAGGTTAGAGCCTCTCAGAAGTGACCACATGGTGAAACCCCATCTCAATTCAAACTCCCAAACAAAACAGAACAAAACTTGTTGCTATAATCTAGGTTTACATTTTAAAACTTTTTGAAGCTGTTTAGGAGTTCACTGTAAACAATAACCTTTTTAAGTGGTAAAGTCATTTTCCTGGAAAACTGGACTGTTTCACATTTCCAACTCATAAAAATAGACACCAGTGTCCCAGGTGGCATCAGAAGATAACTATTAAACAGCACACCAGCATCCCCTGACCTAGAGCCTTTTTGTTCCTCTCCCTCCATACAAAATATAACTACAGTTAAGGTGCTGCAGAGATGGCTCAGCAGTTAAGAGCAGTCATGGCCTTGGCAGATGACCCAAGTTTGGTTTCCTGCAGCCATATCTGGTGGTTCACAACTGCCTGTAACTCCAGCTCCAGGGGATCCAATACTTCTGACGGCTGAGGGTGCTTACATTCACATAAACTTCCCCACATGCATCCCAGCTCATGCACATACATATTTTTTAGGCTCTTTAAATATAACTAGACAAGGAAATCAAGACAATAAGAGGCAGAATCCGAATTCATACAGTCTAGCCTGATTCAAGGGCTGATGAGGTCCCCGGCAGTTTGGAGATACGGTAAGTGATCTCTCTGTACCTCAGTTCTATCTTCTGTAAAGCAGACAGGAATGGAGTGTGAGGTTTCACAGAGACATTGGGAAATGGTCTATGTTTAGCAGTAATTCAAAAAGTAGTATTAACTTTTATCAATAGCTGCTGATAACACTTCATTCGTTCATTCATTCATTCATTCATGGTTTTGTGTAACCTAGGCTGCTATACAAACACCCTACATATCCAAGGATGAATTTGAATTTCAGATCCTCTTGCCTCTTCTTGTGTGCTAGAATCACATGCCTGGTTCATGTAGTTCTAGGGATAGGACCCAAAGGCTTTGTGCATATTATGCAAGTATTCTGCCAACTGAGCTGCATTCTCATCCCTTAACTTTATATTAAAACCAAAAAGTGTGCATGTGTAAGCCAGAAGTTGGTATAAGGTGTCTTGGGGCAAGCAAGCCCTGGGGTTCCTCCTGCCTTCACTCCTAGCATTGGGACTAGAGCTGTATCTGCTCTTTTTTTGTTTGTTTGTTTTTTGGGTTTTTTTTTGTTGTTGTTGTTTTTGGTTTTTCGAGACAGGGTTTCTCTGTATAGCCCTGGCTGTCCTGGAGCTCACTTTGTAGACCAGGCTGGCCTCGAACTCAGAAATCCGCCTGCCTCTGCCTCCTGAGTGCTGGGATTAAAGGCGCATGCCACCACGCCCGGCTGTATCTGCTCTTTTAATGCCTGCTCTGTCCTGTAGATCAGACTTGGACCCTCATGCTTAGGCTGTGAATGTTATACCAATTGAGCTCTGTTGCCAGTCCTGACACTGGTTTTTTTTTTTTTTTTTTTTTTTTATTGCTGTTATGTTTGGTCACAATTATTTTCCAGGTTTGTAAAGATCAGTGTTCTGAACAGCTTTGTTGGCCTTATATACAAAATATTTGCTTCTCTTGTTCCTTTCCATACAAATGCACAGGATTGACACAGGTGTACATACACACACACACACACACACACACACACACACACACACACACACACACACACGTAGCTGCTGTCCCCCTTTTATATTCAAAACATGCACATAACTGCAAACAACAGAATCTGAAAGCAGCGGTCCATACTTGGGCTTGTCTACAAAGAAGGATCATCACATCTACAGATACTGTTCTGGCTCACCAATCACGCTTGAAACCTACCAGCCCTCTAACAGATCCCCAGTCACCCACAATGCTAGATCCATCCACAGAAAGCCTATCTACTGGTTTCAGTGTGGGCAGGTGCCTTATTCTTGTTTCATTTGGGGGTGATTTTATTTTAGTTGTTTTTGTTTTTGTTGTTCTAGAGAGTTTATCATCTGTCCCTCTTTCTCCCTACCCAGCCCCCAAACCTCCCCCCTCCAGCTTCCATTGCGCATGTGTTATGCATCCCTCCCCCATCCTGGGTACCAGTTGGGAGCTTTCAGGTGCTGGAGATTGAAGAGATGGAGCAGCTTCCTCAGCAACGCCGGGCCCATTAAAACACTGCCGATCTGAGCTGCCTTCCTCCCCGCAGCCTTCAGCAGGGATGGAGTGAACCAGACCCCTGGACCTGCCCGCGGGGAACAGCAATGGAGTTAAAGCAATCTCTGTCTGTTCATCTGGAAGCCGAGAAGCCTCTCAGGCGTTATGGGGCGGTGGAGGAGACAGCATGGAAAGCGGAGGGACTGGGAAGTGAGTGTTCGGGCAGGGAACGGGTGGGGACAGTTGGGGACTCGCGTGCTGAACTGGGGCCCCCTAGAGCAGACCGGAACGCAGGCTGGCAGACGGGAAGCGCCCCCGCAGCTGGGCTTCCAGTGTTGCACAACAGCAGTTTGTAGGTTCTCCCTACAAACAAAAGAGGGGACCCTCCAGGGCTGGGCTGTACTGGGAGGCTCCTCTGGAAATCGCGAGGCAGCTAAGCTAGGAGTCCAGCTGTACTGGACTAAGGAGTCCGAGATCCGGCAGCCGGAGGCAGCTTTTGCGAAGGACCGTCTTTCCTGCATCCCAGGAGGAGGAACGCTAGAGTGTTAGGATGCTTGAGGGCGCAGGAGCCAAGGGCAGCTTTGAAAGCCCCACATACAGAAATGGGGGAGTGTCTGTGTGCTCTTTCAGCCTTGAGGTTCAGAGCATAGCTGAAATTCCAGCATTGTCCCACCTCCTCTTGGGTCAGAGGAGAGATGAAAGAGCAGGCAAAGGGCAAGGTTAGCGCTGTGCAACCCCCCTCCCCCACTCTGTTAGCTCTTGACTCAATGATACGATTTGGTTTGGTTCAGCTCTTGAAAGCGGTTTTGAAGCAGACCTCTGTACTTACTGGCTCTCTCTTTGGTGTTTTGGTATCAACAAACATCTGTAAATGAATCCAAGACTTTTGCTTTCAATTTGTTGGACACAATACTTGAAACTCTGCAAACAGTGGAGGCTATCTGGAAAGTCTAAGGTCATTGATGTCCCTGACTCTAGGAGCTTCCAAATGTCCTCCACTCTGCCTCCTGTTCTGGTATGGCTTGCCCAGCAGACCTGGTATAGCCTGCAGCCCTCTTGCCTTCTAAGGAACCCTAAAGCTACCTGCTCTGACTGGGTCTCTAGGCTTAGTGCTCTTCCCCAGCAGCAGCCATTGAGCTACATGTACTTAAAGCATTGTCAATCAGCTCCTTTTCTACCTCACTTGGGAGAAAGTGTGAATGTGTGAATGTGTGTGAATGTGTGTGTGTGTGTGTGTGTGTGTGTGCACACTCGCGCACATGCCTTTGTGATTGTTTTCTCCATTCTTGTAACTATGGACTCAAGCTATATTGTGTTTCTATTTCAAGTTCAAATGTCTTCGTTCCTGCTATAATGGGTGTTCTGATGCTTCCAACCTCTTTCTTTCTTACATTTTCTTTCTCCTTTTAGACCTAGGTCCTTTCTCCTGCTTCATCCTTCCTAAATCCTTTAGCTTTGGCACTTTGAGGTAACCTAGAGGTTGCAGGTCTGTGGTTTATACGCTCTAAATAATACCACCCATGGCTGCCTTGTATTGTTAGATTGCCATGTTCTGAAAGCTTCAGAAACATCTCTTATTTATCCCTGGTACAACCTTGTGTGGCACTGTAGTGCTTTTTACATATATGAGAAGGCGGGGGCTTGCTAGGTAACTCAAATGGAAATGATGGAACCAGGATTCAGACCCAGATGAGTTGGACTCCATACATTTCTCATGAAGGTTAACTGCTTCCTGGGTCTGTTTCAAAGATGGTTGGTAATTTTATAATCAGATAGTAGCCATGTTGATCCCTGAAGTCCACAGTGCTTGATAGACAGTTGGGTCCCCATAGAGTAGAAGCCACGTAGAGTCAAGGAACCCCTGGTTTGACTAGGGCTCTGGTCTTTGGCTGACAATGTGACAAGATGTGTTTCTGTTCTCTACATTTGCTCTCTGAAAATGGGGATAGTAATATTGTATACCATGTGGCTTTCTATCATGAATATCAAATAAGATGGTGTGTGCAAAGCTCAGGTAAATTCTCAGGACATGGCTGTTTCAGGAGTTCCTCTATTTAGACATTCAAACTTAGACATTCAACTGCATAAAGCAAGCCTATGAGTTAAAACTGCAATATTGGGCATAGCTCTGTGAGTTCTAGGCCAGCCAGGGCTACAAAGTCAGACCCTGTCTCAAAACAAAAACCCAAAGCAAACTAAAATATTGAGCACTTCCCTAAAGCATTCTCTCCTCTCTCTCTTCCCATCTTTCTCTGCCAGCCTCTCCCCATCCCACACATAAACAAGGTCTCATACAATCCAGACTGGCCTCAAACTCTCTATAGCCAAGGATGGCCTTGAATTTTTCTGCCTGTCCTCCCAAGCACTGAGACTCAGGTGTGTGCCAACACACCCAGTTCCTTCTCATTTTCCTGCTTTTTTGGGGGGTCCAAATTTGAGCACATATTGAAAACTGAGGTAAGAATTCACTTTAAACCACATTAAGTCCCTGAAAATTTTGTACTTCTGAGTCCTGACTGTAGAGGCCCTGATCTTTTTGCCCCAAACCACCATGATTGAGACTTGCTTCTTGTTTCAGTGCCAGATCAGTTTCTTATGTGCCTTGGCACAGATCTCCAAACCAACCCCCAGCTCTTTAAGCTATTCACATTTGAAATCCCAAAGCAGGAATCCAGGGACCCACTTTAGATACTTGACTCTGGCAAGTTTTGGCATTTTAATTCCTGTCTCTAATCAAGCATTTTGGGATTTTTGTTTATATGTAAACATCCTCTCAATTCACAAGGGATTCATAGAGCTATCCAACAGGTCTGAGCCTCTATTCATTTATTAATTAAGTCTAGAAATTAGTAATACTGGGGCTATGGCCAAATACCTGCCCAGGCAGTACTGTGACACCAGACATGCTGAAGAAGGAAAGAACCCATTAAAAAGGTTCTACTTCACTTCTGCATGTATTTAAAGATTTTTCTCAAGAGCGCAAGAGGGAAAAGATGGCAGACTTGTTTGATTTTTAGCTGAGAGTGTATTAACGGCTTCCTTTCAATTCAGCTAGAGTATTTAGAGTAGAATATTTATGTCCTCTGACTTATTTATAGATAGGGTCTTATGTAAGGCTGGCCTCCAACCTGCTATATAGCCAAAGATGGCCTTGTAATGTTTTTACATGTGTGTGTGTATACATACTATGTAACACATGTAGAGGTCAGAGGAAAATTTTTAGAAGTCAGTTCTCTCCTTCCATCAATCAAACTCAGGTCATCAGGCTTGGTACCAAGTGTTCTTGTTGGCTAAACCATCAAATTAGCTCTTGACCTTGAATTTCTGATCTTCTTGACTCTACATCTAAGTTTATGGGTATGCACCACCATCCTGGGTTTGCAATGCTGGGACTCAAACTTGGGGTTTTGTGTATGCCAGGCAAAGTGCTCTGCTAACTGAGCTATATCCATCTCTCAACTACAGCATTTATTTAACCTACTAGCATTCTTATTTGTGGCATTGTGCTACTGAACATAAGCACATGAATGCTGCACAAGCACTCTTATCACTAAGCCACATTTTAAAGTCATCTAGGCCTTGAACCTACACTATAGTCCAGGTAGGACTTGAACTTGGAACCCTCTTAGGCCTGTACCACCTGCTACTACATCAGTTCAAATTTTTAGATGAGCAGATGTGATGTACAATAGTTACAGTAGGAAAGAACAGGAGTGGGGTGTGGAGGAACAGACCTGACATGAAAGTACTGAGCCAAAGAGGCAAGGGGGTCTGGAGTTGAAGGTCATCCCTGGCTACAAAGAGAGTTTGAGGCTAGCACATGAGGTCCCATCTCAAAATCAAATAACTAAAAAGGAAAGAAAAATTAAAGAATAGGAGTTTGAAGTCAGGCGAAATAAGTTTAAACTAGCCCTTGCCCTTTCCAGCTTTGTTACCATGGGTGTATAGTTGAACTATGTTACTGGTTGCTTTTTCTGTGAAATGGGAATAAGTGGAACTAGTCATCTCTCTAGTTCCATTTATTCCCATTTCACAGAAATGAGTTAAGAGCACTTGACTCAAGTTCAGTTCCCAGTACCAATGAGGGTGCTGGGAACTGAACAGAGTGTAAGCAGAGAGACACCCTTAGTGCCCTGTCTCCTGTGCCCGTTTTCATTTCTAGGGATTCATTTCTAAGGCCTCATGAATGCTAGGAAACCATCTAGTATCTTCTCACTTAAAACAGATTCTTTTTTTTTTTTTTTTAAAGATTTATTTATTTATATGTAAGTACACTGTAGCTGTCTTCAGACACTCCAGAAGAGGGAGTCAGATCTTGTTACGGATGGTTGTGAGCCACCATGTGGTTGCTGGGATTTGAACTCCGGACCTTCGGAACAGCAGCCTGGAAGAGCAGTCAGGTGCTCTTACCCACTGAGCCATCTCACCAGCCCTTAAAACAGATTCTTAAAAATTGCTTCTATTAATCCTTTTCTTCTTCAACCTTTACCAGGTAACCCATGTTGGCCTCAAAGTTGAGCTCCTGGTTTTTCTACTTCACCTCCCATTTTCCTGTAAGCAATTGGGATGTTTTTGTAATAACTCAATTGGAAAATGCATAGTGACATTTCACTGTGGCAAGATCTATAAAAGTATTGCTTTCAACTGACTGTAATTAATTAAGGGAGACACAAAGACAAGGTGCCTTTTGAGAAAGCTCAGGGCTTTTGAAGATCACAGTGGTCTGTTGTTGGGGCTTTGTCTTAGCTGATCTGAATGTCTTAAAGGATGTTCAAGAAATGGGGTAGGGGATATGAGGGGAAGATGGCCTAGAATGTGGGTTGGAAGAGGGGGTTGCCAAGAGCATCCAAGGTAGGAAGGGCTTCAGTAAAGCAGCCAGCCCAGGCAGCAATCTTCCCAGATGCTCCTGGAAGATGACCATTATTTACAAGTCTATGGATGTGAAATGACCAGCAAGCAGATCATTAACTGACCAGTATCCATGGTTAATAAACAGTACGGAGCTTGAAGCAGTGTGACTTGCTGCCTATTTGTGAACCCTCTGTTGAGGGGAAGGTTTCTGCATCCTTGTCCTTGATTTGACTGATTTCCTTTGACTTTTTGATTAGGGAGGATAATTGTATTATTTCTGACTTTACTTTAACATTATTATGTCCTCCTAATTATGAAAATAATATACTTAGTTTTTGTTGTTTAGAGACAGGATCTCATGTATCCCAATATGGTGGTTTGAATAGGTTTGGTTCCCATAGATTCATGTGTTTCAATGCTTGGCCATAGGTAGTGGCACTACTAAGCGGTGTGGCCTTATTAGAGGAAATGTGGCCTTGTTGGAGGAAGTGCATCACTGTGTAGGAGAGCTTTGAGGTCTCCTATGCTCAGGTTCCACCCAGTGTGGATGATGGTCTTCTTCTGGTTAACTGTGGATCAATATGTAGAGCTCTTGCCTCTTCCAGCACCATGTCTACCTGCACACTGCCATGCTTCCCACCATGATGATAGTGGACTAAACTGAAACTGTAAGCCAGTTACATTAAATGATTGTCTTTATAAAAGTTGCCTTGGTCATGTCTCTTCACAGCAATGAAACAGTACCTAAGACACCCAGGCTGTCTTCCGTTCACCATATAGCCAAGGATAACCTTGAACTCTTCATCCTCCTACCTCCACCATGAGAGTGCTGGGATGGCAGACAAGTGTCATCACTCTTGGCAATGTTTTAAGAGATATCCATACAGTACTGAACAAGGCAAAGGCCCTCCTCTGTGGAGGGTTTATTTAGGGGACATCAGGACATTAGGAATGAGGGTATCAGATTAATATCTAAGCAGTGTTCTAATCATAATAGATATTTCCTGAGCATTTTTAAGGAGGAATACTGCTTATCTGGTCATCAGGGAATAACTGTTTGAAGAATATGTGACATTTTAACATGTAAATAAGAAGGAATCCAAGCTCTAGATGTAAAGACTTTTGGAGTATTCGAGGAAGAGGCAGGTGGCTAAGGCAGCTGGAACCCAGTGAGTCAGGGCAGGGCGGTTGATTAGTCAGGAAGGAGGCCGGCCAGATATGATCTGTAGCTATGGTTTTAAGAAAAGTCTGAAGCTTATTACCATGGTAAGGCATGCAGCTGGGCCACGCTTTTCCATATATTCTTTGCATTTATTTATCCTCTGTGAGGAGGGCGTGTAAAGGTCAGAGGAGAGGAATCTTCTCTCCCCCCACGGTGTGGGTCCTGGGGTGGTCAGTCATGGCAACAAGCCCCTTTACCCACTGAGTCATCTTGCAAGCAAGGGACAAACTGAGGCTGGCTTTTGTTTGAAATGGCCTCACTGGCTGTCAGGGGAGAAGAGAACCAGACAAGGACAGCTGTGACCACACAGCGGTGCGGTGTGTGAGCAGCACTGCAACGTTCTTAATAGCATCCGTTCTGAGCAAATGGGGAGTGCTCTTGAGCATGAAGCGTTGACTAGGGATAGAGACAGTGTGGCTGGCCTCTAGGGGGTAGATTCTTGACTGGTAGGCAGCAAACTGAAGTTACAGCTACTATAGAAGCAGGGATATGGAATTACGAAGATGCTGATATTAAAGAATTTGTTTTGTTTCGTTTTTATGGCAGGCTTCAAACTCTTAGTGATCCTTTTGCCTTAGCTTCCTGACTATCAAATTTACAAGCATGTGCCATCATCCTTGTATCTGATGGGTCATATTTTATGGTTTCTTTTTGTGTGTTAAGTGAAGGAGGAAAGTCTACAGTGTTTACTCTTGGTATCTGTGTTTCCCTGTGTAGCCCAGGCTATCATGGAACTCACTCTGTAGACCAGGCTGGCCTTGAACTCAGAAGTTTATCTGCCTTTGCCTCCTGGGTGCTGGGATTAAAAGTATGTGCCACTGTGCCTGACTCTTGGTGTCTGAATGGCTATTAAATGCTTGTTAATAAAAAACAGTCCCTGGAGCTCAGCTGTGAACTCAAAATCTTTCATTTATCATGGGAATCTATGATATAGGCAGGTTGTAATTCCCATTTTATGATTGGGGAAAATGAGGTGTAGGGAAATTAAATAAGTTGGTGGAGGTCTTTTTTCTTAAAAATTTTATTTATTTGAGATTATGTAGGTCTGACTGTCTTGAAACTCAGGCTGGCTTTGAACTCACAGAGATCTGCCTGCCTCTGCCTTCCAAGTGCTGGGATTAAAGGCATGTGTCACTATACCCGGCCTGATGAAGATCAGTAACTGGCTGAGCCTAACCAGATTGTAGGCCTTTCTAACTGGAAATGTTTTTTTCCAGAGAGGTCTGTTACTTCCTGGCCCAGTGCAGAGGATGCAGAGATGGGAAATAAAGCAAGCCATAGCCTGGAACCTCAAAAAGTATACAGTTATGGGGAGAAGGGATTCAGTTACAAGAACGCCACAACAGTGTCTGTGGAATAGACCAGTACTTTCTGTCAGCAAGAGCAGGAGATGAGAAGAGACTGGTGCTCCTAGGGGACAATAGGCCAACAGCAAAGAAGAGTGTTTGCACTGGGCCTGTGAACTAAGCTGTTTCTAAAAGTAAAGAGAGGTAAGGAGAGCATTTCAGGTTAACTGCCAACTTGAAGAGAGGGCATCTTAGGTAAGCCATCAGCTCAAGGCAGGGAGGAGGCAATTTCAAAGGCCAGAGTCCATGCACTGGCTTTGGGTTTTGCTTTGATTTTTTTCTAGTTTCTTTCTTCTTGGCTTAATGAAATATGCTTCCATTGGTATATGTGTTATGGGACTGTGGATTCATGTGGTCCCTTATCCCAGTCATCTGTTTCCTTCATGCACACGTGGTCTGGAAGCTAACACAGGCAGAGGCTCTCATGTCAGTCATGTTTCCTGCATGCACATGTGGTCTGGAAGCTAACACAAGCACGGGCTCTTCTGGAATAGCCTTTCAGAACTCTGCTTATGAGCACCCCTGAAGAGGCTAGCTACACTGTCCTCTCATTCCCTCACCATTTACCTGCTGGACAGGATGAATGCCTACTGTGTGCTAGCTTCAGAGGCACAGAGTAGATAAGGGCCATGCCTACTGTGTGCTAGCTTTGGAGGCACAGAGTACAGAAGGTAAAGCCTACTGTGTGCTAGCTTCAGAGGCACAGAGTAGAAAAAGGCCATGCCTACTGTGTGCTAGCTTCAGAGTGGACAGTGTCTAGGGAATGACAACAAGGTTGACTGCTAGCACACATGCACATATCCACAAGCTTGTACACACACACACATACATTTATTTTGAAAAATGACTGCTAGTTTGGTGGAGCTGAATGCCCACATTATCCAGCACTTAGACCCTTCTCATTCAATCAGTAGGCACTGAATTGGGAGACTGTTAATTCATGAGGCTGAGATGAAATGATTTCATTGTGGTTTTTTTTTGTTTGTTTGGTTTTTTTTTTGTAAACCTTTAAAATCATGAAACTGCGAAGGGAAGACAGTCTTGATTAGTCTGCATTGGCTGCCCATCTCCTTGACACAGTTTATTCCCAAGGCTATGCTTTTCTGCAGGAAGGGAGATTTTAAGATTACAAAATATAAAACTGAAGTGGCACTGTTATTGGGAACCAGTAACAATGGCAGCATGACTGTGGGTAGAGGTTGGGGTAGGTTTCTACAGGTAGCAGATTCCCAATTCTTAGATGCTACCCCGGAGTGTTTTTAGAATTTCACAAATACACAGAGACAGAGGGTGTGGGGGGAGAGAGGGTGAGAGGGGGGAAGAGATCGAGGGAGGCAGAGAGACAGGCAGACAGACAGGTGTGGGATGGGAGCGTGTGTGTGTGTGTGTGTGTGTGTGTGTGTCTGTGTGCGTGCACACACACACACCGGAAGATGGGGGAGCCACATTTAGCAAGCTGGTCCAAGCTGGTCCATGGCTTCTTGGCCTTTTGGCTAACATCAAGTACAACATACTGGTCCATTCAACAGGCATTTGGATTCATGCAGGGAACTGAGACATGCTGGTAGAATTGTGGCATGTTGCAGTCCTTTTGGAATGTAGTCAGATAATAGCTCAACATTCAAAATACTCATATAAGGGCTGCAGAAGTAGCAGTAAAGCATCTGCCATCCATGCACGGGACAAGCTGGATGCATCAGTCAGTTCCTGTAATCGTAACGCTGGGGAGATGGAGATGGGAGGATTCCTTCAAGTTCCAGATTTAGTGAGAAAACCTGTCTCAAAATATTAGATGGAGGGTAATAGGGAAGGCATGTGATATTTGCCTGTGGTTGCTGTAACCTTGTGCACATTCCCTTGCTCCTACAAAGACATAAGTATGTGCATATACATCACACACACACACACACACACTCACACACACACACACACACACACCCCTCATAGGTTTTGACTCAGCAACCTTACTGATGTTAATTTTTATTAAATACTGAGACATTTATATGTTCTGGAGAGAAACATAAAGAGTCTGTCCACAGGAAATAGAAACCTTAGTATACAGAAACCCTTCACTGGACACAAAGTGAAGGTATCTAGGAGTTATTGTTTATCCACTATGGAATGCTACACAGCTGTTAGCAAGGATAAGTTGTCTCCCAGGTTATTTCTGAGTGACAGGTGAGATCTAGACAGTGTCTGTGATAGGAGCTCATGCTTGTGAGATAGAATTCATGCTCCTTCTTCAGTTTATTTTTGCTTCCCTTTCTCACTGTCTCTGCATATACAGTATCTATATGCCCGTGTTTGCATTATAATTTTATTAATATGGAGAAAAATCTATTAATCAGCTTTGCACTATGACAACAAAACACCTGAAGCAGGAAGCTTGTATAGGGAAAAGCTGTATTTAGCGCTTTCTTTGGAGATTCAAAGGCTAAAATCAGTTGGCTCTATTAGTTTGGTTTCTGGTGGGGTCAGCAGGAGTGTGTGTGTGTGTGTGTGTGTGTGTGTGTGTGAGAGAGAGAGAGAGACAGAGAGAGAGACAGAGAGAGAGAGAAAGAGAGAGAGAGAGAGAGAGAGAGAGAGACCTAGTTAGGGTTTACATTGCTGTGAAGAGATATTGTGACCAAGGCAACTCTTATAAGGACAACATTTAATTGGGGCTGGCTTACAGGTTCAGAGGATCAGTTCATTATCATCAAGGCAGGAGAATGGTAGCATCCAGGCAGGCATGGCACAGGAGGAGCTGAGAGTTCTATATCTTGTTCCAAAGGCAAACAGGACAAGACTGGCTCCCACATGGTTAGAAGGAAGGTCTCAAAGCCCACCCTCCACAGTGACAAACTTCTTCCAACAAGGCCACAATTCCTAATAATGGCACACCCTAGACCAAGCATATTCAAACCACCACAGTGTGCATTTATGTGTATAAAATATATATCATATCAGATATAGTGTAACCCAATCTCTTGAAGACTTCCTGCTAGGCCCCACCTCCAGAAGGTCTTTTGTTCACCACAGGACTTTTCAATATTGCCATGTGGAGAGCAAGCCCTTAGTCGCCCTGGGCCTGTGAAGAGACAATGGTCATCTTCCAATCATAGCAACATGGAAGAGTGAAGACTTCTCTCAGCTGGATGCCAGGGGATTAGTTGAGAGGGATGCAGTGGGCAGAAAAATGAGGATATAGTGGGGAGCCAGTAAGATCAAGAGTTTCACTGGGAAAATACACATAAAATCTTAATTGTGTATGTATGATAAACTGTTTGTAGGCTGGGAGAGGGACTGTCACTTCAGAAATGTTCAAACCATGGGTAAGTATATATGTATGTGAGTGTGTGTGCTGATGTGGGTCTCAGATTGAGAAAATTTAGTGGTATCTGACAGAATCCTTCTTATCCCAACTCTACAAGTATTATTTGAGTTTTTTTAATTATACATGAAAATCAGTTTTTCAGACAAGGTCTCACTTGCTACCCTGACTGACCTGAAACTCTCTTATGTAGCCCAGATTGGCCTTGAACTCACTAAGATCCACCTGTCTCTGCTTTCCAAGTGCTGGGACTAAAGAAATGAACTACCATGCCCCCATACTACCTTACCTTTTGATGCAGCCTCCTTCTTTCACCAGTTTGGTAGACTAGCTGGTTAATGAGCCCCAAGGACCATCCTCCTGTCTGTACTTTCACAGCTCTGAGACTACAACTCTATGCTTTTTTGTGTGGGAGACAGACAAATCTAGGTCTTCATGTTTGAGCAGTAAGTGGCTTACTGTCTGAGACATTGCCACCACTTCTGGAATCTGCTATAAAGACAGCCTCCATCCATAAAGGCTCTTTCCTCATGAGCTCATAATTTTTCACAAAGACACACTTCCTTATTCCCTCATGGTGGGGTTTAGGTTCAGTGTCTGAGTTTCAGAGGTTCATGAACAGTCTGTAATGGGCTCCTTGGCAAAGGCAGGAATGAACACAAGTGAAAGCTGGAGATGTGACCATGTTTCTCTCCAGGGGTGAAATACTTTCAGCTCTTAAGAGGAACTGCCATTCTGACAAGGAGCAAAGATGCTGGGATGATTTCCATTTGGTTCTTATCATTCCCAGATCTCCAGGGTGAGGTAGAATGTCCAGATTTACAGGTCTGTGTAAATCTGGAGACCCAATATCCATTGAGGTTAGACCCATCTGTCTCCAGCCTCTTTGGATAGACACTATGAAGGTGTCAGTGGAGCTCTTCCTGGTGGTTACAACGAATGAAAACTTGTCCTGCAGAGCTGTCTGCTGGGCCTCAGCAGCTGGGGTAGGTGCCAGGGGTTGAGCAGCCCAACTCCCTGGGGATCAGGTCTGCCTTCATTATTTCCCAGAAGCTCACCGGATGGGAGACTAGACTAGTTCAGTCATCTCTACTGACATAGCTCTTTTAATAAATGGAGGTATGTTTCACAAAGTTAGCTATGACCTTGTGTCCTGATTATTCTGTTGCTTTGATAAACTACATGTCAGAGCAACTCAAGGCAGTTTGAGAGTCCAGTCCATTATGGCAAGGACGTCAAGGCGGCAGGTGTTTGAGTGGAAGCTGCTTGTGCTGTATGAGGTCAGAGAGCAGAGAAATGTGGATGCTGGTGCTCGCCTCACTCCTTTCTTTTGATTCGGTCCAGGACTCCAGCTCAGGGAATGGACCTGCTCATAAGTAGATGTAAGAGCCAAAGTTAACCAGGAAGTTCCACTTGCCCAGGGACAGGATAATTTCCGGGAACACTACAGCAGGTGTGCTTGATCCCGTGTAGGTGGGAGGGACATAGGCAGGAAATACATCAGGATGTGTGCTTGTCCCTGATTGAGCCTGATGGGAAATGCACTGACTTATGGATTCTGCTGTTTTAAGCCCCTACAAAACATAACCGTATCCACTCCCTGGGACCCCAGGGTGGACCTGACCAGGGTCTATCCTAGTCGGTATTTAATTAATTAAAGCCTTGCTTCAGATTTGGCTCAAAATTGTGGAACTAGTTTTTCTCTTGAGAATCTCAGTATTAACCACAATTGAGGCAGATTTTCCTTCCCATATCTGTTTATCTAATCCACATAGTGCCTCACAGGCTTGCTCCGAGGCTAGTTTCCTACATGATTTTAGTCCAGGTCAAGTTAAAAGTAGTAACTGGCACAATTCTTTTCAAATTTGCTTTTTTTTCCCCCTTTTTTCTTTTGAGACAGGGTCTCAGGCTGCCTGGGAACTTGATAGGTGACTGAAGTCAGCCTTGCATATATGATCCTGTTTCTACTTTCTGGCATTGAGATTAAAGCACACTCTCACATGTGGTTTATAAGGTGCTGGAAATGGGCTCCAGGCTTTGGCCCAGCTACGAACCACCCCAACTGAGCTAGAGCCCCAGACCTTTTCCTAATGTATCACCACTTAGTGCATTCATAGAGTGGGGCAAACATTAGCTGCCTCATTCTGACACATTTGTTCAACCCTAAAGAAAACTGCTGGGATTACAGGAAAGAGATCTTCTCTATCCTATTGCTAGGTTCATGACTGACAGCCCAACAACAAGTGATGATAACAAGAGAAAAGGTTAAGAATTTATCCATATGGGTTGAATATCCCTTATCTGGAACATCTGGAACCAGAAGTATTTTGAATGCTGATTTTGAAATATTTGCATATATTTGCATATGCACAATGAGATGTCCTGGTGATGGGGCCCAAGCCTAAACACTAAATTCAATGTTTCAGATCTTCCATATACATACAGACAAATCATTTACTACCATATTTTTAGTGTATTTCTGTATCGATTAGGACTTGTTACTCCATCCACACTTGGTATGGAATTTTCAACTTGAATTGGTGCTGAAAAGGTTTCAGGCTAGGAATGTAGTTCAAGAGTAGACTGCTGACCCAGTATACATAATGCCCAGGTCTCCATCCCTTGCACTATAGGAGGAAAAAAAAAAGGATGATTTCAACCATTTATACGCTGGGATATGGTGTCTTATACCTATAATTCCAGTACTTTGAAGGCTGACACAGGAAGATTACTGTGAGTTTAAGGACCATGTCACCGTAAAATATTCCAGGTGTTTAAGCATTTAAGACTTTTGAGCTCTCTTGGGACCGTGTGGTGAAGTGTCATAGGAGTATGTGGAGGTCAGAAGTCGAGCCCAGCTGTTATTCCTCAGACACTGCCCACCTTGTTTTTGTTCATGTGTCAGGGTCCCTCACTGACGTAGACTGGCTGGCTAACTAGTCAACCCCAGGGACCCGCCTTTCTTGGCTTCCCAATACTGGAATTACACGTCGCTGACTTTTTTCATGGCTTCAAAGAATCAAAATCAGGTTCTTGTGCTTCTGCAGCAAGCATTTTATTGATTGAGCCCTCCCCAATTCCCTGTGTGACATTTCTGTCCTTTGGGTGTAGGACAGGACACCTGTCACTCAGTCTTCAGGGTATAAAAGCATGAGGAGGTCCAAGTACCCTCCCTATTTCTGCCATTTCCTCGAATGCCATGGCGCCCTATGTTCCCACTTCAGGCTAACATGTTCTAAGCCTCGCTGTGCCTCTTCCCCAGGTCATTAGTGCCCACTGTGCTCTTTTCCCTTCGGATGCATATTTTTATATAAATAGAATTCATCCAACATGTGATCTTTTGTGCCTGGCTCATTTCTTCACATCATCTTTTCAAGGATCCCCTGAGTTCTAGCATTTCAAACCTTGCTGCTAAATGTTGCACTTACAGGAGGCTACATTCTGTGTATACACCCATCTGTAGATGGGTAACAAAAACTAGTCCTCACTCCATCACTGGGCTCCACCCCACAGCCATAAAAACCTGAGTTTAGGATGCAGATACTCCAGTCTAATAATATTCCTATCTCCTTTCTTCATCTCCATCCCTCTGTCTTTAACTGCCAATGTCTCAGTGTTTTGTACACGTGTGTGTACACACATATGTATGTGTACAGGCACATGCTTGAGTATGTGTGCATACACACACACACACACACACACACACACACACACACACACCACTGGCCACCAAAACTGTTGCATGTGCTCAGAGTCAAGCCAAGGTAAACACGATTAGGAACTTCTAGAAGCAAGAGAAAACTTCCCTACAGAATGACTTTGGTTTCCCTCCAAGTTTTCCAGCCTAGAAAATTCACTGCTTTCAACAAATTGAAGCAAAGGGGAAATTGTCACTTTCACTTACAGCCAAAAATATTTCAGGTGGCTGACTTGTAGTACCCTGTACATACGAGCCCTGGCTGGGGCCCCTAGTCAGCCCAGCCAGTTGCCTCAAAGCTATCTCTGCAACAGGATCAGTTCCCAGGGACAAAATCATGTCTCTGTATGGTCACCTCCTAGCACCCTGGGTGTTAAACGACATCTCAGCAAGTGTGTGTAAGAATGGCACAGGTCATCTGTGGAGGTCACAGGAGAGTTTGCAGAGATGGTTCTCTCCTTCCACATGTGGGTCCTGGGCGTTGATCTCAGGTTGTAAGGCTAGCTATCACAGGCATATGCGAGTTCTGGGGATAGAACACAGGTCCTCATGCAAGTGCTTTCCCAGGATAGGCCAGCTTCCAGCCTCATTTCTTTTTCTTTTCTTTCTTTTTTCCAAATTGAAATTAGCATTTCTTTGATGAAGTGGAGGAGAAAGAGGAGGGAGAAGAGGAGGAGTAGGAAGAGGAGGAGGAGGAGGAGGAGGAGGAGGAGGAGGAAGAGGAGGAAGAGGAGGAGGAAGAGGAGGAAGAGGAGGAGGAAGAGGAGGAGGAGGAGGAGGAGAAGGAGGAGGAAGAAGAGGAGGAGTAGGAAGAGGAGGAAGAATAGGAAGAGGAGGAGGAAGAGGAAAACGAGGAGGAAGAGGAGAAGGAGGAGGAAGAGAAGGAGGAGGAAGAGGAAAAGGAGGAAGGGGAGGAGGAAGAAAAGGTACCAATGGCCGATCCTGCTAGTATTCTGATATATTAGGTGCTCCTAAGCATTTAGAGGTCCTTTATCTTCTCCAGTGGCACCTTATGCATATTCTCCACGTTAATTCTCAGTTGCTTCTATTACTGCTATCAGGCATAGAACTTAAACAGGGATGCTGAGGTACACTTATCCGTACAGGGTTGCCATCTCTGGCTGCACTTTGGAGTCCCCCAAGTTGAATTTAATACAGTCCTCTATTTTCCTTTCAGAGTGGACTAGAGGCCTGCAGTTTAGAGGGAAGACAATATTCCCAAGGTCTGGGCAGTAACAGAAGTCAGTCTGAATGTGTGTGTGTGTGTGTGTGTGTTGAAAGAACCAAAAAGCAAGGCTAGGATGTAGCTCACTACGTTTGCCTAGCACACACAAAGCCCTGTGTTCTATGCTTCGCACTGTATAAACCAGGCATGATGGTATGTGCCTATAATCTGCCTGAGAGACAGGCAGAAGGTCAGAATCCAAGACCATCCTCCACTACATATGCATTTGAGGCTAGCCTGGGCTATGTAAGACTCAGTCTTTAAAGAAAACAATCAATCAATCAATCAATCAATCAAACAAACAAAAAACTAACTTGAATTAAAAAAAAGTCCCAGGGCTGAAGAGATGGTTCAGCAGTTGAGAACACTGGCTACTCTTCCAGAGAACCAGGGTTCAATTCCTAGCACCCAGATGACAGCTCACAACTGTCTGCAACTCCAGTTTCAACCAATCTGATCTCTTCACACAGATATTCATGCAGGCAAAACACCATCGCACATAAACTAAATAAATTGTTATAAGAAAGAAAGCAAGAAAGAAAAAGTCCATTTTTCAATCTAATCACAGCGTGAAACCCTCAGGAAACATCTGATCCAGATGTCTACCCACTGTTCCATGGGATACCATGATTAAAAGGACCGGAAGGACCCCAAACGACCATGTAGTCAGGAACCCAGGACCATGTGGTTTATGGGGATGTAGGGATGGATGTTCCCAGAGGGACTGGCCTCCTGCAAGACACGACAGAATCTGCATGTGGGCCAGAATAATTTGTATGCTGTTACCTCTTCCCCATCGGCAGCTGTGACCTCCAGACAGTGTTTTCCACAGACACACAAGCTCCAGGGAAGCACACACCTTTCCTAAATCATTTATGTGCATTCCGGAGAAGCCAGGGACTTAGTAACATCTTAGGCTCGCTTCAATTAGCTCTGCAGCGCCAGGCATGGTGGCGCACGCCTTTAATCCCAGCGCTTGGGAGGCAGAGCCAGGCAAATTTCTGAGTTCGAGGCTAACCTGGTCTACAGAGTGAGTTCTAGGACAGCCATAGCTACACAGAGAAACCCTGTCTCGAAAACAAACAAACAAAAAACAAACAAACACCCCAAAAAAACCCAACTAACTCTGCAGCAGGGGACGACCTTGAACCTCTAATCCTTCCACAGGTGTGTACTGCCTGTCTTTGCAGTGCTGGGTCTGGAACCCAGACCTTTGTACTAGTTAGGAACACTATTAAGTAAGTCACATCTCCAGACCCAAGAGTGATTTCATACAAAACCTGGTCCGGTGAGCAGTGATCCTTGAAACCCTGGAGTCTAAAGGGTGCAGAAAGGTAACTGAAACCCCAGATATTCTCACTTGCTCCTTAGTGCCTGGTGCTTTATTCGCTTTGTAAAAACCTCAAATAGATGTGAAGTTTGATGTGAACTGAGACAAAATTCACCCCATACTTTCTGTTACCAAATTTAGCTGTTCCACAAACTAAAAATGTCCACTGTGGGCACGTATTTTCAGCTCAGGGTCACAGCTTTGACAGCCTGCCTGGCTGGCAGGTCAGATAATCCTTGTGTTAACACAGGTGCTGGCACATCATAGGAATTCTCACATACCTGATGATTGCATAGAGATATTTGATTCCTAAGCAACCATGAAAATTCATGTGTCAGTTCCTAAAGAGGTCGGGTTACTGGGCATTAACAAGTTTCTAAAAATGTCTAACCCTCCGTGTGCTTCTGCTTACCGGCCTGGTACATGCTGATCTAAAGGTACCACAGAGAAGCCTATCAGAGGCAGAGTTTAAACAGAATTTCCCGGTAGCAATTTGCCTTTTTCTGAGGCAGTGTTTTGTAAATCTTTTTCTGAAGAGTCACAGTTGTTAATAAGTTTCTAAGAAAAAGAGGCGGAGAGTGTAGTCAATGAATTTGCAAATGACTGTATAAACACACAAGGAGGGCGTTTCTTGGCTGTTTCACAGCTCTGCAGTGTTGGCCCTAGCATGTGGTAGGCAAGCACACCATGCCTGAGCTGCAGCTGTGCCAGAGCTGCAGCTGTGCCTGAGCTGCAGCTGTGCCTGAGCTGCAGCTGTGCCTGAGCTGCAGCGCTACCTAGCTGCTGCAGACTGGAACTCTTTGAGTGCATAGAGCCTGTGTATTGAGGCAAAGCTGACCTCAGCTCTGCTCTAGCTGCTGTTGACTTTGCATTAGATAAATGACTGAACATGACTTTGAACTTCTGATCTTTCTGCCTCTAACTGAATGCTGGGATTACAGGTGTGTGCCCCAGGCCTGCTTTGTTGGTTTTTGTTTTTTTGTTTTCTCTTTTGTTTTGAGTGATTGTGCAAATTGTCCATGTCCCTTTATTTCTGGCCCTCCTGTTCCTACCTCCTAAGTTGGGAGATTATGAAGTCGATATCTATTTTTTTTTTTTGGTTTCAATGTTGAAGATAGAATTCAGAGTTTTTAATATTCACCAATTGAGCTATATCCTAGTCCTGGGACCAACATTTTACAAATGGAACAAAGATCACCATGTCCAAAGAGCTTGCCTCTGAGGTACTGAGGGGCAGAGTCCAGAGTGCTCTTCTTCATTCTCCACCCCATGGCAACCTTTGTGCCTCTCCTCTCTCCACACTCTCCTACAGCATGGCTCTCCTCTTTCTCTTCTCCCAGTCTCAAGCCCGAGAAACCCTAAAATCCCACCTCTGTCTGTCCTCCCCAACTACTAGGTGCTGACACCTTAATTTACCAAACAGAACCAACTCAGGCAGGGTTCTAGAAGCTATGTGCAGACCCTCTTGTGCAAATAGTTTTGGGGAGAACATAATTTGCATTTGTAATACAAGCAGCTACAAAGGACATTGGTGGAGGTGCAGCTTCAGTGGCAGTTGAAGGCCCAGGACTAAAGGGGTCATGCAAGGAAGTTGAGACTTGGCACTGTGAAGAAAGCCTATGAGAGGCTATTGGTGAAAGTGCAGCCTAGTGGCAGCAGAGACCCCAGCATATTGTAGATACCAGTACCACGGAATGACTACCAAGAACAGCAGCAGCAGAGGAGGAGAGTCAGCCAGAGCCTAGAGTGCTACAGAGGGCAGAGCTGGCGAAGTGCCCCAAGCCCTTTGGAGGATCTCAGAAGATCACGTGTGGATCCCAGACACTGGAACAAGAAGCTGTGAAGTTAAAGTTGCCTTGGAGACTCTCAGATGTTAGCGATGCCAGAGCTGTGGAATACCTGCCAAGGAAAGCTGCTAACAGGAAGTTGAACATGCCCAAGATCAAGAAGTGTCTTGCTGTCATTGTAGCTGGAAGGAGTTGGACATCAGACATGGAAATGCAGAGTTGGAGTTTGTCCATCTGGTTTTCAGTCTTGCTTTGGCCCAGTATTTCCTTACTATGACATTTTAGAATGTATATTCTGTGCCTTGATATGTTGAAAGTATGCGATCTGCTTTTTGATTTTGATTTTATATGTATTACAGTTAAGAGATCACATGAGTCTCAGAAGAGACTTCTAACTTTGGACTTTTAAACATTATTGAGACTGTGATAGACTATGTAGACTTTTGAAGTTGGACTAAATGCATTTTGCATTATGTTATGGCTGTAAGCCTATGGGATGTGGTGGTTAGAACAGGAATGGCCCTCATAGATTTCATGTGTTTGAATGCTTGCCCCATAATGAGTGGCACTATTAGAAGGTGTGGCCTTGTTGGGGGGAAAAGTGTCACTGTGGAGGTGAGCTTCAAAGGTCACACATATAAGCTCAAGCTATACCCAAGTGTAGAAGACAGTTTCCTCCTGGCTGCCTTTGGATCAAGATGTAAAACTCTTGGCACCTCCAGCACCATGGAAGTCAACCCCAAATAAATGTTTTCTTTTTTATAAGAGTTGCCTGGGTCATGGTGTCCCTCACAGCAGTGAAACCCTAACCAAGACAGAGGAGTTTATATATTGGTTCCCCTTCTATTCTGAGTGGGAATCATTTGGCATATTGGCCTAGCATTTGTCTGTGTTCAGTTAGTATCCTTTAAAGGCACGAGAAAGAAATGCCCATGTTAATGAAGCAATACAAGGAAAAAAAAGGAGCTGAAGCCATCGGTTAGGGTTAAGACAAGTGGTTGCTGATAAGATGCTGAGAGCAACATGGAGTGTTGTGTTGGGCCTTTGACAGGGAAAGGAGACATAAGTGGGGATCCTAGAAACTTTGAGGCATTATATTATTAGTTTTATATTTTCAGATTTTATATTCTTAGTTTTGATAGGTGCCATTTTCTGTATGGTGTTCATGTTTGTGGCAAAGGGAAGACTCTAGGGGAGCTCTCTCTGCTACCATTACAGACATTTGGTAAATCCCAGTAAGAGCTCAGCCATTTAGTTCGTGCAGAAGTCCTCTGACATAACATCCTTTCTCACCGTCCTTTAGAACTCCTTCTAGAATGCTGGCATTAGCTATGACTCTCTTTGTTATGCGTGTCGGTTCATGTGTGTACAAGTGCACATATGTGTGTGTGGTGTATATGTGGAGGCCAGAGGTCAACAGTGGATGTTTTTCCTCAGGAGTTGGCTACCATGCTTTTTAAGAAAGGGACCTTCACTGGCCTAGCGCTTGCTCAGCAACACCCAGGGATCCACCTGCCTCCACCTTCCTGGGTCTGTGATCACAGGTACACACTGTTGCATCTGGCTATTTATATGGGCCCTAGGAATTAAACAAAAATCCTTATGATTTACTGGCTGAGCCATCTCCAAAGCTTTCTTTTTCTTTTTAAACAAACAAATAACTGAGTTAATCACATGAAAAAAATTGGGGGTCCCTGTAAACTCTACTGCTGGAAGAGAAATGAACCTTAAGAGGCAAGAAGGCTCGGCACAATTTAGTAAAGTGGGGTTGGTTTAAACTTCATGATCTGGCCCCAAGGAGATTATTGTACGCATATTTAAGCACAGTACAATTTAGAAAAAAAGGTTCCTAGTGTAATACAACCCTGGGTACACAAGTAGGCATAATTACATAGAAACTCAACTGACAGTACATGTCATTTCTTCTAAGAAGAGGGGTTCTAGAGATAGATTACAAATACTAGCTTAAGGGCTTAGGGGAGAATCTGGTGTGAGCTTAGTCATACAGATAGTGTAGAGGTCTTTTGGGTTGTTAGCCACCTCCAGCCCTGACTGTGGGAGCCTAGAGGAGCCCCTGGCCATACAAATAAGGCAAAGGTCACTGCGAATATTAGCCACCTGCGGTCCTGCTTGTGGGAGCTGAATACGGCCAGATCCTTCAGATCATGCAGATCACCTGGCTATTAACTGCCTCCATTCACAGCTTTTTGGGTAGAAAACAGATTATATATCTTTTTTTTCACTGAAAAGACAACCCTGCATGTTTAACATTCCTGATTTCCTTAGTGGTCTGTGGGCGAAAGGATCTTTGTGCTCCCAACAAAAAAGGAGAGGAAAAATATGAAAAGTTTTTTATCTTTGTATGTTGAGTTCTATGATTTCTTCTTGCTTGGGCTTGATCAAACATAGTTTGTATTTTTCAAGAAAAATACCAAGACCCTCTTTTTCTTTTGTTACAACTTGAAAAGAGAGATATGGGGTAACAGGATGGTAGTTTTCTCAAATGTGCAAGGGGCTTGATTGTCAGCAACACACATGGTCATGCTTCTCCGGCTCTGAAACTTGGCTTCCTATTAATTGAATAATGACAAATTGTTCTCCTAACATCTCAGGGGTCTTCAGTCCAGTCTAGAACTTATTAAGGACCCACTCAGTGTAAAGCGCTAGTCCAGCAATAGTGGAAACTGGGTCAAGTGTCTCTGTAAGGAAAGGCTTCTCAGTTTCAGAGGAGAAGACCTTTGGAAGCTAAAAGCATTTTTAGGCTTGGAAACAGAGCTCAGTTGGTAAGAGTACTTGCTTAGCACATGCAAGGTCCTGGATTTTGTACCACATAACTGGGGGTGGATGCAGACACCCAGCATGTGGGTAGTAGAGGCAGGAGGATCAACAGTTCAAAGTCATCTTTAATTACAATAATAAGGTCATCCTGGGCTATGTGAGACTCTGCCAGAAAATAAGACAAAACCAAAAGAAGCTCCCTTAAAGGGCTGGAGAGATGGCTGAGTGTGCAAGCCTGGCCACGTGGATTTTGGGTCTGGAGACAGCAGCACAACGTCGGTAATAATATCAGTGGACACAGGGGTCAGTCCTGGGGTCACTTAGCTTGGCTTACACGACAGCAAAGAGATTCTGACTCAGACAAGGTGGAAAGACAAGGACTGATGTGCTTTGTAATGTGTGTGCCCACTTGCATGCTCACACACACTTTAAAAGAAAAAGAAAAAAAGTCTCCTCATTCCAAAATTTAATTACTGTTCAGGCAAATGCATATGGCTAATAAGATATTTGAACATATTTTATAAAGTCAATTTATATTGAAACCAGACCACAGTATCCAACTTATGACTCATTCTGCTAATACTTAACTGATTTTTCCTCTGTTCTCTAACTTGTAATCATTATAAGATGATCTATGATCTGTGATTAATTCTTAACTGCTTAGGTACAGAGCAGTGGTGACCTCACACAATGATGGGGCCTTCTCAAGCCATCCATTGGAAAGAACCCAAAGAAGCAACCATATTTCATACCCTTCCTGTCTTTCACAGAGTTTTTCTTCCCTGATACCTACTCAGACTATCACTGCAAGGAAGCACCTAAGACCAGAGAGACCATTACTAATGGCTGGGAGTAAGCACTGGTGACTAGACATAACTCCGTGCTAAGGCCCAAGACCAAGAGGCTGGGGAGATAAGAAAGCCCACCTGTTAAACTACCTTACAAGCACAAGGACCTGACTTCACGTTCCACAGCTCACATAAGAAAGCCAGGCTAGGCATGGTGGCATTTTCTTGTAATCCCAGAGCCAAGGGACAAAGACAAGGCAATCCTTAGAGCTTGTTAGCTAGCTTTGTGGCCTACTTGATGAGTGTTTGGTTCTAGTAAGATACTTTATCTCAAAAGACCAAGATGAGGAATGATAGCTGACATTGTTCTCTGGTCCCCATATATAGGTGCTCATACAAGCACTTGTACCTGCACTGAATAGACACACATACACACCTGCATGCATACACAGATACATACATGCATGCATGCATGCACATGCACAGACACAGACACACAAAGACACACATGTAAACACATGCAGACACACAGACATGCATGTGCACACATGTGTGCACATACATGCACACACACATCGACCATGAACATGCACTCTTTCACACACAAGAAAGCATCCAGATGGATACTCTCCCATGATGTGAACAGACTGACAGACTGAGCAGGAACGAGGCAGAGTGACAGCAGAAAGCTGCACGCACAGCCCACTTTGAGCACAGCAGTGATGGCAGAATTAGACTGTAATGGGTATGTGATGAAAGGCACCTGTAAGGTTCTGAAGCATTCAACGGCCTCCTCAACAGGGGAGGTGGAGATGAACAGTGGAAGGGAGTCGAGAAAGACATCTGAAAGAAGACCCAGTGACAGCCATTGATAGCCAGTGCTGTCAGCCACTCTCCTTAGCCTGGGACTCTCCTGGTGTCAGCACAGAAAAGTGGGGTCTCCCAGAAGCCACCAATGTTCACCAGGGCAGCTCTGGTGAAGCACACTCGATCCAGCACTGCCCGGCTTTGTGTAGAAGAGTTGAGATTTACAAAATGTTAAGGATCAGACCCAGGGCTTTGTGCATGCTAGGCAAGTACTTTGCCAGTTGAGCCACATCCTTAGCTCCAGGCTTCATTTCAAAGAATGACCTGTTTCAGAGGTCTTCACTGTCAAGAAATTGAACCTTCGGACTCTTGCCTGACCTTCCCATTGTGTACTCTGAAAGGACCATAGTTAATGTCTGAACCTTTTTTTTTTCTGACTGTTGAAAATGTCTACGATTATTGCTATTTTTTTTCTTTCCATTTTTTATTAGGTATTTAGCTCATTTACATTTCCAATGCTATACCAAAAGTCCCCCATACCCACCCACCCCCCACTCCCCTACCCGCCCACTCCCCCTTTTTGGCCCTGGCGTTCCCCTGTTCTGGGGCATATAAAGTTTGTGTGTCCAATGGGCCCGATTATTGCTATTTTTATTATGTTATCTTTTTAATATCTTCAGTGTTATTAGTGTTCCTGGTTTCTGACAAACATCCGGCCAGGTCAAATTAGTGACAAACATTGTCCTTTGCTGAGATGCGTTTTCCTGTGACAGTCTGCTTCTAGTTGAACATGAGAATTTAAATGCAGAATTGCACTGTTGTGGCTGGCCCGGTATGATATCCAATAGGCTTGGCAAAAGTAGGAGTCAGGAGGAGCGGGTTGCAAATCAGTGAAGAGTGTCCTCCGGGCAAGCGCATAGGTGATTCAGCTTCAGTGTTCCCCATAGAGAGGGACGTCCTCGTTATGACCGGCTGCAAATGGGCCACAGGCCCACCATTTCCTATTGAAGCTGAGAATGGAGGCCAAGTCCTCCTCACTCAACTGGAAGTCGAAGACCTGAATGCTCTCCTGTACTCGAGAAGGTGTCACAGGCTTGGGCATCACCACCACATTCCTCTCTATGGAGCTGAATCAGAACCTGGGATGCAGTTTTCTCATGCTTTGCAGCCATCTCTTTGATCTTGGGACGCTCCAGTAATTCGGGCTCCTCTGGTTTGGCACTAGGCCTGTCTGGGGAGCCCAGGGGACTATAGGCCGTGATGGTGATGCCCTTGGAGTGACAGTACTGAATCAGTTTTTCCTGGGTGAGGTAAGGGTGATACTCGACTTGGTTGGTCACTGGCCTATGTTTTAGTCCAGGCTTGTTCAGGAGCCTTTCAATCTGGAAGTGGTTGAAGTTGGAGATGCCCAGAGTTCTCACCAGCCCCTGGTCCACCAGTTCCTCCATGCCCTCCCAAGCATCCAAGTTTGTATATTTACTGCTGAGAGCATTGCCTTTATCATCTGTGGGTAAAAAGACATTTCCAGATTGAAATCCCTGTGGCCAGTGGATTAGATACAGGTCCAGATAGTCGAGCTTCAGATCTGAGAGGGTTTTCTGGAAGGCTTCCTTTACCAGGCTTTTCTCAAAGAAGGTGGGCCACAGCTTGCTGACGGTGAAGAGGTAGGTCCTCCTGCCTCACAGCCTTCTCCTGGATCTTCTCTTGGATGGCTTCTCCCACCTCTTTCTCATTCTGATACACATAAGCACAGTCAATGTGGCGATACCCAGCATCAATGGCCGCCTTCACAGCTTCCTTGACTTTATCTGGGGGAGACTTCCAGGTACCCAGGCCCACAATGGGCATCTTGCTTTGATAAGGAGCGTCAGGAAGGCGACCATGTTTGCTGCAGAAACAGTTCAGAGGGAGCAGATGGGAGCCTCTGCCTAAATTCTAATGTCTGATTCTTAACAGCAGTTTCTGGTTCATCAAGTTGACATCTTCCTTCCCTTTCAGTGGCTGGAACTTATCTGCTGAATTAATTCCATGGCATTCTTGCAGGGACTGCACAGGAACTGTCAGGAAGTCTCTATTACATCACTTTGAAGTAATAAATCCTCATTATAAAAATTTAAACCATACCAAAATGTCAGGAAATAAGTCTTTCTGACCGGCATGTGTTTGTCCACACACAAGTCTGGTCTATGAACTCCTACATTCTTAGTGGAGGTTTATGTGTGTTTTATTGAGACAGTCTCATATAGCCCAGGTCTGCCTCAAACTGGCTATGTAATTGATGATGACTCTGAACCTCAGTTCCTCTTGCCTTTATCTCTGAGATTATTGGTGTGGACCACCACACCCAGTTCATAGGGTCTCGAGGATCAAACCCAGGGCTTTGGGCTAGGCAAGCACTTTACCAATTGAGCCATATCTCTAGCCCAGGCATATATTGATTTGTGCATTTTAATTTTTAAATTACACTTATCTATTTATGTGCGTGTGTGTGAGCATGTGTGCCATGATATACATGTGGAGGTCAAGGACAACTTGCAAGAATGGGTTCTCTCCTTGAACCATGTGGGTCTCAGAGATCTAACTCACGTCCTCAGACTAGTGGCAAATGCCTTTATCCACTGAGCCACCTTCTGGCCTGTATGCTACAAGAATTCTTTAAAGTAGGCTTGCTGGGCTGGCGAGATGCCTCAATGGGTAAGAGCACTGTCTGCTCTACTGAAGGTCCTAGTTCAAATCCCAGCAACCACATGGTGGCTCACAACACCCATAATGAGATCTAACACCCCCTTCTGGTGTGTCTGAAGACAGCTACAGTTTACTTAATTATAATAATAAATAAATCCTTGAGCTGGAGTGAGCAGAGCCGCCCAGAGCAAGCGGGGTTGACCAGAACAAGCAGAGGTCCTAAAAATTCAATTCCCAACAACCACATGAAGGCTCACAACCATCTGTACAGCTACAGTGCACTCATATACATAAAATAAAATACATAAATCCTTGAAGTGGACTTGCTAAGATTCTCAGTAAGGCTGAAATGTTGGAGGCATGTATGCCTCACTTCATTTTATGGGAGCTCTTTTTTTTTTTTTTTTGGAGTTGGTGAAAATTTCTTGAGCAAGAAACAAAATAATTCCAGTGGTGCTGTGGAAGAGACCGCAGACTGGGAATCAGGAAACCATGGGTGAAGACCCTGTTCTTCCAGCTGCTGAAGCCCCCAATACTTTCCTGGGCATTTGGCTCTTGTCTTGTGGAGCGTGGAGCAAATGAATAATTGACAAAGTCATCTATTAATTAGAAAAACCTGTTCACCTGTGTTTATATGTCCTTGTGGTGGTCAGAAGATAATTTGGGGTGGCAGGTTCTTGCCTTTCTGCTTGTTCGAGGCATGATCTCTTACTGTTTGCTCTTGCGTATGCCGAGCTAGTTTCTGCAGATTCTGCCTTCCCTGCCCCCCATCTTGCCATAGGAGAGCCAGGATTACAATCACAGCGACCACACCAGATTTTACTCTGGGGATCTGAACTCAGGTCCTCACACTTGTTTGTCAAGTGTTTTATCAACTGAACCATATCCCTACTGCGACAATGTTATCTGCCACGCAAATATGACCGTCCTTGAGCCCATTAGTTGACCATTGCCTTCAGAAAGAAGCTAAAATGGGTCTGCATCAGCCCACTGTCTGGCGTCTCATGCCCAGCCAGGGCCTTTGATCCCACTTCCCTGCCTATCTGTTCACAATCTGCCACATCTGCAGGTGTAGCTTCAGACTGTGCCCGTTCCTCTCACCGGCATCCTACTCAGGCGTCTTTGGAAGCATTCCCTGAGCCCTATGGGCTGAAATGAGTGTAGCACATCATTCTTGGTGGCTTTAATCACTGTGTCTGAGTTCCTGATCTGGAGAACTCCCTTTATTCATTTACTCATTTTCTCATTTACTTATTTATCTATTTATTTATATTTGAGACATTTTCTCTCATAGTTTAGGCTAACCTCAAGCTCACTATAAACAAATATGGCCTTGAATTTTTGATCCTCCTGCCTTGTGGCCTAGTGCTGGGAATAGCACGGGAGCGCACGTGCATGCGCACGCGCTCACACACACACACACACACACACACACACACACACACATACACACACATACACACACAAACAAATGTAGAGAGAGTAAGACAGCATGTGTAAATCAGCTATATTATTAATTATATTAACTGTAAGTGGGGCAAAGCTAGGTGTGGTGGGCTTCATTCCTATAATCTCAGCCCTTAGGAGGCAGAGGCTGAAGAAATAGGAGTTCAAGGCCTAGTTAAGCTACATGATAACCCTGCCAAAAGAGAGAGAGAAGAGAGAAGTAGAGCTTGAGACAAAGCTCAGCAGTAGACAGTGCTTGCATGCACATTTCATATTTAAAGACACAGATAAAAAGATGATAGAGGAAACAGTTGCCACACAAATGGAAGACTGAGGAGGTACTGTGCGTCTATGGGAAAAGATTATAAGCTTTCTAAAAAACACAAAACAATACAAACAAATGACAGCACCAATAAAACCCACGCTACTAGAGGCAAGGAAGGACATTTCACAGTGATGAAGGGGCTGGAGAGGTGGCTCAGAGGTTACATGCATTTGTTGTGCATCCACAAGGACCTGAGTTTAGATGTGAGGACCCATGTAACAAATCAGGCCTGGCCTGTATGTGCTTGTAACCTTGGTGCTGTGGGAGACGTGGAGGCAAGAGGGATACCAGTATTGTTGGCTGCCAGCCTAGTTGAAAAGAAAGACAACCCCCAAGTTCAGGAAGAGACTGTCTTAAAGGAATCAGGCAAAGAGTGACAAAGACATCTGATGCCCTTTTCTGACCTCCATGGGGACTTGCACACATGTTCTTATAGGATGACAGTTACATCGTATATTCACTGAACCACAAAGATAGAAAGAAACCCTGGGCTAGCTGTGTGTGTCCCCAGATACATCCTTTACAGACTTCCCAGATTTTTTTACCTAGTAGCCCAGTCTCCATTCTAGTCTAAGGTGTCATCATGTTCAAATAAACCCTAGTGGCAGCCTTAATAGAGAAAGGAAAGCCCACTGTCTGAGATAGGGCATGGTTAGCCTTGGGCACCGGGTGATGTTTAAATGCTCATTTTGATAATCCAGTTTTCTGGTGCTTGGAGTATTGTCTACTCTAATTAAGTCTCTTCCTCTCTCTCTCTCTTTCTCTCCCTCTCTCTCTCTCTTGTTCAAAAATCTTTTTGTATGTGTTAAGTGAGGAGTGTGTGTATACATGTTCCTATGAGTGTACTATGTATGGAGGTGTAGTAGTTTAAATGTGCTTAGAGGGTGTGGCCTTGTTGGAAGAAGTGTGTCAATATGGTGGTGGGCTTTGAGAGCTTCCTCCTAGCTGCCTGAGGAGGAACAGTCTCTCCTCCACATTTGATTTGTAGTCAAATCCAGATGCAGAACACTCAGCTTCTCTAGTACCATGCCTGCCTGCATGCTGCCATGCTTCCCACCATGATGATAATGGACTGACCCTCTGAACCTGTAAGCCAGCCCCAGTGAAATGTTGTCCCTCATAAGACTTGCCTTGGTCATGGTGTCTCTTCACAGCAATGAAACCCACACTGACAGGAGGCCAGAAGTTGACTGGTTGTCATCCCCAGTGCTCTCCCTCCGAGTCTATACTGGGGTCTCCACACCTGAAATCAGGACTTGCTGATGGGTGTAGTCTAGCTAGCTTGTTCCTGAGGTCCCCTGTGACCAAGTTCTAAGTGCAGGGATTGCAGGTGTACCACCATGCCCACTAGGCATTTATGTGGGTGCTGGGGACCTAAACTCCAACCCCCATGCTTGTTTTGGAGCAACATAAAAGTATTCAGACAAGAAGGAGCCCTGGGCTCAGCCAGCCAGGTGAAGCACTGCCTGCAGCTTTTCAGAAAGCAGCACGGTACATTCTGGGGCTTCAGCACAACTCACTCACTGCCAACCTGCCTGCTGCTTTGGCTCTGCTGTTGCCCAGTCCTCCGCCCCATCTCCCTATCTCCTTCTTTTTTACACCAATCCATTCAACTCAGAGATCTCATTCCTTGTCACCTGTGTCCAGAGTGCTAGGAGCTAGAAACTAAGCCGGGAGAAAAACTCTACTCAGCCTCTATTTAGAATGAATCACACAACTAGAAAAATAATTTTAAGTTGTAGTTAGATCACTGAAGGAAAGGCACAGGCACAGATGTCACATTTTGGTTTTTGGTAAACAATGGGTAGCTTGAAAAGCTAAGTATGTCCCATGCAATATTTGAGATATACTGTAAAATGTTGCTTATCTAAAACAAAAGGGAACCGAGCGAACTATAATTTTCATGTGTTTAGTCTGGCAGCCACAAGTCCAAGATGTCGTGTGACTAAGGACCCCAGCCAGTCTGGAGCTCAGGGGAGAAGGTGTGGCAGAAATGAAGAGGTGCGATCTGGGGTGGGGCAGGGCAGTGGTCTGGGAGGCCTCCCCTGAGCTCCATCACTGATATTTGAGAGCTGAGCTCCCTGGGTAGAGGCAGTGAGGAGTGAAGCAATTAGGAAGAGCATGAATCCATTTCATATTTCAGAAGGGACACTGCACAAGTGTCAGGTACAGTGACTGAGGGTGTTGATCCTAAGAGATACATCGGTGGAGTGGGCCTAGGACACGCACAGCCCTTCAGTTGCCAGCTGTCAGGATATTCTGAGGCAGAGCCCATAGGCAGCACAACCTTCCAGGCGTCATTCCCCAGAACATCTGACTGTGCTGGTCAGCGTGCAACAGAGTTTCAAAACCTGGAAAGGTTTGGGAGTTAATTTGTGTCTGAAATGTGTTTGTGTGTTGTGGGGCTAGAGATAACGGCCTAGGGAGGTAAGGAGGGAGGCTCACAATCGGGCATGATGGCATGTGTTTGTTGTTGTCCCCCCTGGAAAGGTGGGCCAGAGGAGTATCTTAGGTTTTTCTGGCCAGTCAGCATGCCCCAACTAGTCATTTTCAGGTCCTAATGAGAGATCCTGCCTCAAAAACAAACAAACAAACAAACAAACAAGCAAGCAAGCAAGCAAACAAACAAATCACAGCAACAAAACAGAACCAAGGTGAGCTGAGTGTGGTGGTGCATGTCTTTAATCCCAGTACTCAGGAGACAGAGACAGGAGGATCTCTGTGAGTTTGAGGCCAGCCTGTTCTATAACCAGCCAGGTTACAGAGAGACCATGTATCAAAAAGCCAAACAAACTAACAAACAAACAAATTAACTAAAACAAGGTGGATGGCTCCAGAGGAAGATGGCACCTGATTTAGATCTTATACCAACACGTACAGAAACAGACACCCACACAGAAACATGTGAACCCACACACACACACACACACACACACACACACACACACACATTAAAAAAAAGAAAAGTAGCTTAAACTTGGAGTGCTTGAGCATGAAAGGTCTGTGTGACAGACTGGTTAGAACTGAGTATTCACAATGGGTGGGTGATTACATGGATGCATATAGGATATGATTACAGAGCTGAATTTACACACCCATGTACACACATGAATACGTGTAAAATCGGGAAGTCATGGGACTGTGTTGTGGGGTGGTGGGCTGTGCACAGACAGCCTGGTCCCTGGTCGAGTAAAGGTCTGGAACCCTGGAGCCCCAGTGGGCAGTGATTTCCACCTGCATGGGATGGAAGGAGTTCGGCCACGCCTCCTGGGCACCTGGCTCCTTTCCCCGTAGCTATAGCCTACCACAGCTCCTCTGAAGAGAGGTATGTGGCGTCAATCAGTAGCCGCACCAAGCCCTCCCACATGCAAATAAGGTTCCCACAAACTCTCAGTCCAAGCCAATGAGAGTACCTGCTGTCAAACCCTGAATTATCCCCAAAACTGTATATAAGTCCTATCCAGGGAATAAAAGGTGTGAGAGAACTACTCCGTCGTCTGAGCCATTTGTCCTAAGAGCTGAAACACTTGGGAAGAGATCTGCTCTCCTGAAGTGCTGCCTGAGGCCCTGCCGCACTCCTCACAGGCTAGTCGGCCTCTCGTGGGCCCAGCCTGACTTGACTCAGTGTAGGGTGGCATGGAATTACGGAGCAATCTGGAAATCACGGCAGAGATGGAGGTAGAGTCAACCACCGCAGCAGAAGCAGGGAAGCGACTTCCCTGCCCTGTCCGCACTCGCTTCCCTTCACCAGAACCCTCGCACCAAGCTGGGCCAGAGATGTCCGTGGAAAGCCTCTGGTACGCCAGCCCACATTGTCTCATTCCTTCTCACCTCCCTGTAGTGAGTTTCATCTTGCCTTTTTAAGAGTTTGTGGGTGTGCTAATCCCACTACTCGAGAGTTAGACCACTAACACAATTCTTGAGGCAAAATAGAAGCAAGTTTATTAAATACTTGCTAGGACAATGGACACTGCCCACATCCACATCCACACATGGGATTCCCAGTTAATGGCATTGAAATACATTAGACAGGGGCTTATAAAGGTAAAACCCGTAAAACTGAGTACTTCCCACCTCAGTCTAATCAGGGGCAAACATACATCCTGATTTTGTTGTGGTAAATCTCCAACCCAGATATGCCCCAGCAATGAAAACACAACTCAATTAATATGAATACAAGCTGTGTACCTAGATTGGGCAGATCTACCACTACACTACCATCTTCCCCGTCTACGAGACCCCTTGTAACTTGCAGTTTCTCCAGGCCACGTGCTTCTGCTCCACTTTCCTTCCACCTCCTCCTCTGTCCTCCGTTGTCCTCTCTCCCTTTCTCTGCCGGAACCTTCAGCTTCACCTTCTCCTTTTTCCCTACATCCCTACTACTTGGGATCAAACATGCTGTGCAGTTGGAACAACCAACCTTGTTTACCGAGGTGAAAACACCCTGTTACATGCCTTTAATCCTAACACTCAGGAGGCAGAGGCAGGCAGATATCTGAGTTCTAGCCTAGTCTGGTAGAGAGAGAGAGAGAGAGAGAGAGAGAGAGAGAGAGAGAGAGAGAACCAGAATAGTCCAGCATAGCCAGAGGGCTACACAAAGAAAAACAAACAAGCAAAACACACCCCCCCCCCCCCCCCCGCCGCCAAAGTAAAAACAACAATAACAACACCAAACAAACAAACAAACACCTGGCTTGTTATCTTACATAAATAACAGCCCCCAGCATTCTAGGAAGTTATTTTCCTCGAGAAAGTGCAACATATAGGTGAGAGGTATTTTTGTTTTATAGCTCCCTTAGGTCCAATACTTTACATTTGGAACATAACTTCAGCTCTCACAGTTGCTCCGAGTGGGTGCGATCGGTCTCAGACTGTTTATGATGCTCACCTAAGTCTACAGGCTCCTCTGGGGTTGCTCTCCATTAGGTCCCTTTATCCATCTTCTTCCTTTTTTAGTGGGACTAGGGACGAAACTTGGGGCCCCTTACATGCTAAGAAAGCATTCCATTCCCATGCTACATCCCTGGTTCCTTTTAACATGTTTTCGTTTTGAAACAGGGTCTCACTAAATTGTTCAAGCTGGCCTTATACTTGTAGCCAGGACTGGCCTTGAACATTCAATCTTTCTTCTTCAGCTCCCAAGTAGCTAATATGACAGACCTGCACCATCAGATTCCAAATACATTGATGACCACAGCAGACTGTGGATCTGCTTTAACACTTCTAATGGACTGCCACACCCAACTCTTTACTTCTTATATTATTTTTTCCATCAAATATGACTACTGTATACTATGTTTCAACTTTTAGACATTTTGCCTATGCAATTAAAATGTTACAAACTAGTAGGGATGGTTACAAAATAGTCAAACTCTTGGTAATTAGTTAATTATAATAACATGTTTTCTAGGCTATTCAGATACTAAATAGCTAAGAATAAGTTAGTTTATATATGTTAAAATTGACGGTTGATTTTCAAAACCCTCAGAAATCCACAAGAAATGACACTTAAAATTATTTCGTTATTAAAAGATCTTTTGAATATGAGACAGGTCTAGTCCTGACAATAGCCCCCCTCATTCCACTTTAAAGAAGGTGATGAACATCAAATCTTCTATATGGAATTGCCTCAATTGTGGAAAGCTAGCCATTGGGCAAAGAAAATTCCCTAATTTCATCTGCAGACAAAATGCTGCCCAGAAAGGACAGACACAGGGAAGTTGACTGCCAAGCTCTGCCAAGATAGAGTAAGCTATTCCTTCATAATTCCTGCTTCACAAAAGATCTGTCAGATATTCTGGGCCAGAAGGCTGAATATAGATGCCTCAGTGTTATAGAGAATATTGAGGAGTGTCCAAGAGGCCAGTTTTATCTGCCATTTCTATAATTTTGGAAGTTGTGTACCTGTGCTTCCTGTATACTCAGGTAATATTTACTCCTTCTCAGGTTTCTTATGGGATTGAAGACCAGATAGTTGTAGTCTTACTATAAGCTTTAGTAGTTTATGATTTAAAAAGATATTTTTAGGATGGTAATAAAAGTTAGGATAGAAAATGATTTAGATATAGAATTCTGAACTCACCAAGATAGAATAGATGATAAAATACTTTAAGTTGCCAAACATAAATGGACTGAACATTACAAATACATATCATACCTTATAGTTTTCATAATTGTTTTATAATTGTTATAATTGTATTGAATTTATATTTGAAAAAAGGAACCCTTTATTGTACTAAAAGGGGAATTGTATTTTATGTATGGATGGATGTCTCACCTGTCAATTAAAAAGCCTCTGGCCTATGGCTTAGGCAGGAAATAGAAGGTGGAACACCCAGAAGGAGAAAACATTTTGGGATATAGTCAGGTGCAGGGCGATTAGCCTGGGAAGATGTGAGGAGACAGATACGTGGCACTAGAGCACAGATAGCCATCCACATGGTAGAATGTAGGTTAAAATAAATGGGGAATTTTAGTTATGATCTAATCAGAGTAGAGCCTAGCTATATGGCTGAAGTACTTGTAAATGTCTTTTGAGTCTGAATCTTATTTCTAGGATTGTGGGGCTGGGAGCCAGATCCTAACTTTTACATAGGACTTAAGAAACACATTAGAAAAGCAGTCCATACTGTTGTGGAAATATTTAATCTCAACCAGGGTTTCTACCCCACTTTGATCATCCAGTTTACAGATAAAACACACACAACTTTTACATTTATGATAAGCATTAATCAGCACTAGAGCTGGGCAGATATTTACCCTCTATGCTATTATGTCTATTTCCCTGCCAATAACTCCACAATATGACTTGCCATGTTCCATCTGGGCTGCTCTTAACTCCAATGGCCACGATTTTAACTCCCTGCTGTCTTCTCCTCTCTCCACCTTCCTCTCTCTCTCCCTGTCTCCTCAGACCCCAAGCCTGAGAACCCCAAACTCCATCTGAGTCTCTTCTGCCCAACTATTAGCTGTTGGCAGCTTTTTTTAACCAATAGTTGTAAATTAAGGAACAAGGTCAAATTGTACGTGCAGATTCTGTCTTTCCTGGGAGTAACCGGGCCTTGGGAGCCAGTATTTATCATTACAATACAAAAGATCAAACCTAAATACCTTTCTGTGGGCTCCTATTTTTGTCCATGTAACATCTTTCTTTCCAAAGTTTCCAGTTGTAATCGTGTCCTGTCTGTTTAGACAACTCTCTTACTATTCTTTAAAGGCAGACTCACTACCAGTGAAGTCTCATGTATTGCCTTAAATTCCTAAAATATCTACAGCCTAAATACAAACTGTACAATCCAGGAAGCTCTTCTGTCTGCTTGTGACACATTAGGAGCTTCCTGCAGTTTGCCATGGTTTCACAATCTACCACACTGAGATGTGTGCTCCTCTCTAAGCAGCACTCCTTCCTCTTTGGATTAATTCATTCTTTCAAAATCTTTTCCTTTGTTGACCTTTAATGACACATGTTGGTGAAATTTCTTTGGATTTAATTTATTTGGCATTTTTCTCTGCATAGCCTATAGAGTCTATAAATTGACTTCTTGTCATATTTAAGACTTTTCTTAGACTTTTCAGTTCTTTGCTCTTCTTGCTGACTTCTGGATCTCAATGATAGGAACACTGACTATTTAGTTATCTTTTAAGAAATATTATATCTGCTTTTTGTGCACGTGTGTACAGAACATGTATGCCACAGTGAATGTGTGAGGATCAGAGAACAGTTTAAAGGAGTCCTTTCTCTCCCTCCACCATGTGGCTCTTAAGGATCAAACTTGGGTTGTCAGGCTTGGCAGCAAACACCTTTATCCACTGAGCTAACTCATGGCCCCCATGTATGTATTTCTTTATTTCCTATCTTGAAGCACTTACTCTTGTTATTATCCTATGGGGGCCTGAGACTGATTACTTACTTCTTTAGAGACAAGGTCTCAGTTGGGAGCTTAGATTTGTTTGAACTCACACTATGCTGGCCTTGAACTCTTAGTCCTCCTGCTACAACTACCTAAGTGCTTAGATTACAGGTGTGTACCTCACCTGGATATTTGTGTTCTCTGTGGTTAGATTGGCTAATACTGCTCAACTTACCTTAAGTTCATTGATTTTTATCCTGATAAATCTACTGCTGAACCCTTCTGGTGACCTAATTTTGAGTAGGTGTTTCATTCTTATAATTTCCTTGTTTTAAAAAAGTACAGGCTCTCACTCTGTAACCAGGCTGGGTTCGAACTCACTGTGTAGTCCAGGCTGGCCTGAAACTCATGACAATCCTTCTGTTTCGTCCTCCTGAGTGCTAGGATTACAATTGTAAGCTACCAATCAGGCTTCATTTTGTTTTTATAATAACCTTTTTTTCCCCTGGAGATTATTTGTTGGGACTTTCTAGTTTTTCATTTGTTTCCAGAAAACTTGTAGGCCTGGTGTGTTGGTGGACATCTTTAAGGCAGAGGCAGGAGGATCTCTGTAAATTTGAGGCTAGTCTGTCTACTCTGTATAGAGAATTCTGGGTCAGAGAGTACTACACAGTGAGACCTTGTCTGAAAGACACACACAGTAATAATAAATAAAAAATAAAAGTCAGATGTCAGCCCTTTATTACAATCACTTAGCAGTGAGACAACCTCTCGTACATCTCTAGATTGCCTTTAGGCAGGTGAGAAGGATGAATATTTATAAAATAGAAAACCTGGTGATGGACCATAGAAATGACAACACCAGAATCCTGCCAGCACTTAGCTCTCTGACAGTACAGAACTAACAATTGAAAATACAGAGACATACCTTCACACAGAGTAAAAAAGGTTACCCCCAAAAGGCAGCATAGAATCATTTGTAATTAAGGTTTGATATAGCCTAATCTTTGAGAAACACAGATTTAATCATAAATAGGAATGAGCTTAATTTGTTTTTACTATAAGGTGGCTTTTAAGCATAGAGACATGCTAGTCCAGTATTCCCCACTTGTCTTATGTGCCCCTCTCAAATCCTTGATAAGGTCTTAGCATTCTTTATCTATGGGGTGGAGTGGATGAAAAAAATTGTAATGCATAGAAAGACCTGTGAGCATCCACTTTCTGTTTTTGCCAGGCACTGGCATAGCCTCACAAGAGACAGCTATATCAGGGTCCTGTCAGCAAAATCTTGCTGGCATATGCAATAGTGTCTGGGTTTGGTGGTTATATATGGGATGGATCCCTGGGTGGGGCAGTCTCCGGATGGTCCTTCCTTCAGTCTTAGCTCTGACTTTGTCTCTGTAACTCCTTTCATGGGTATTTTGTTCCCCATTCTAAGAAGGAACAAGTATCCACTCATTGGTCTTCCTTCTTCTTGAGTTTTATGAGTTTTACAAATTGTATCTTGGATATTTTAAGTTTCTGGGCTAATATCTGCTTATCAGTGAGTGCATATCATGTGTGTTCTTTTGTGATTGGGTTACCTCACTCAGGATCATACCCTCCAGATCCATCCATTTGCCTAAGAATTTCATAAATCCATTGTTTTTAATAGCTGAGTATACTCCATTGTGTAAATGTCCCACATTTTCTGTACCCATTCCTCTATTGAGGGACATCTGGGTTCTTTCCAGCCTCTGGCTATTATAGATAAGGCTGCTATGAACATAGTGGAGCATGTGTACTTATTACAAGTTGGAACATCTTCTGGGTATATGCCCAGGATTGGTATTGCTGGATCTTCCGGTAGTACTATGTCCAATTTTCTGAGGAATCGCCAGACTGATTTCCAGAGTGGTTGTACAAGTTTGCAATCCCACCAACAATGGAGGAGAGTTCCTCTTTCTCCACATCCTTTCCAGCATCTGCTGTCACCTGAATTTTTGATCTTAGCCATTCTGACTGGTGTGAGGTGGAATCTCAGAGTTGTTTTGATTTGCATTTCCCTGATGATTAAGGATGTTGAACATTTTTTCAGGTGCTTCTCAGCCATTCGGTATTCCTCAGTTGAGAATTCTTTGTTTAGCTCTGTACCCCATTTTTAATGGGGTTATTTGACTTTCTGGAGTCCATCTTCTTGAGTTCTTTATATATATTGGATTTTAGTCCCCTATCTGATTTAGGATTGATAAAGATCTTTTCCCAATTTGTTGGTGGCCTTTTTGTCTTATTGGCAGTGTCTTTTGCCTTACAGAAGCTTTGCAAATTTATGAGGTCCCATTTGTCAATTCTTGATCTTACAGCACAAGCCATTGCTGTTCTGTTCAGGAATTTTTCTCCTGTGACCATATCTTCGAGGTTTTTCCCCACTTTCTCCTCTATAAGTTTCAGTGTCTCTGGTTTAATGTGGAGTTCCTTGATCCACTTAGACTTGAGCTTTGTACAAGGAGATAAGAATGGATCAATTTGCATTCTTCTACATGATAACCACCAGTTGGGCCTGCACCATTTGGGAACCAAAGAGTTTATTGTGAGGGGTTATTTACAGGGGAACGGGTGACCCCAAAGCAGGTTGACCATCAAAAAGTCTCATCCAGCATGGATGACAACTGCCCCATAGGTGCACTGACACCATACTAACTTCAGCTAAACTTCAAGCCTCTGTACACTCCAGCACCTCCCAAGATGATAATGAGGCTGCAGGCACTTATTGCATAATTACACACAGCTGGCTGAGAGGTGCTGGCTGGGGTGGCTAGAATCTTAAGTGAGAGGCCAGTGGACCCCCCCCCCCCTCACGCACACACACACACACTCTTTCCTATAAAGGAGCATCCACAGGGCCAATTTTGAGGATCTTTTGCAAATTAGTTACAGCTGTTCTTATGATTTTTATACTGAAGGAGAGTGTTACAATAGCAGGAGAGAGATATGGAGGTAGGTGCTGAGTTTGCCTCTTATCTTAGACTTGGCTAATTTTCCCAGCCTGAACTGGTGCTATGATAGAGAGAAAGGAAGCAGCTGGTGATAGAGGATTCTGATTGGTCAGATTCTGTGTCACCTCTCATTCCTTAAAGGAAATGGATGCAGGGAGAGGTGAGAGAATAGATAGTCTCTGGGCTGGGGAGCTGCACTCAGAGGTAATCTAATGACCTGGCCACTCAAACATCTGTAAAAGGACATACCAACACTGATTCAAACCTCAGTTATAACCACTCCCCCACCAGTGTCAGGAAGCCAAGCCTCTTTTTTCTGTCTACTTTCTTAATTCCATCAGAGAAAGACCCTAGAACTACCTCCACTTTGAGAGGAAACTCTCCAACAGCGTTTGTTGCTACTCTGGTCATTTCTGTAATTGGCTATGAGACACCATCTCCCCAAGACCCCTCCTAAGTAGAAGACAACCAGCTGAGTCATTGGAGGGAAATGGGGTGGATCTTTTCAGAAAGAAAGTAAAGGAAGCAAACAAGAATAAAAGAAACCTAAGTGAGACCCAGAGGCAATTTGTTGCCCCCAGATTGTCCTGAGAACCATTCTAGGAATTTAAACCAGTCTATTCATCTGCAAGCCTGTTGTCATGGGAGCCGGCCTAGTTTATGCCCAGCCAAGGAAATAAGCCCAGCAAAGCCATCATGTGAGGAACCCATGTGGGTGATTCAGGGAATATGAAAATGGCCAGGTTGTTTTGCTTTTCACTGGGCAATGTATGTGCCCCAAGGATTTAAGTTTTAAAGGCTTAACTGGTAGTTTCAGGCACTTTGGGAGGTGGAGGAACACTCTCACAGACATTGCCAGAGGTTTGTCTCCTAGGTGAAGCTGACTCTTGTAAAGTTGTTAGGATAGTAGTCATCATTCCAGGGATACAGAACCCAGTTCAGTCTGAAGTACTACTGCCCAAATTAAAATGAGCAGAAGAATGCAAAAGGATATGTTGTATCATGTAGGCTTAGATTTTTCAAAACCTCCTTTAATAAGGGTTCTTAAATGATTTAACCTCCCTTCTAACCCACCACTTACCAGAGACAGGGGAAAGGAAAGGTTAATAGGGCAAAGGAAGATGTGACCTGTTTAGAAATGGTTCTTTGGGGCAGTTCCCATCTTTGTTGTCTGGATATCAGTGGATCAGTTCACAGGAAGGAGCAGTGGTAGCTCCATGCAGTCACTAACACCAATTACAAATCAGCAATGGCAGTTCAACCCAGAAGAAATCCAGAGGCTCTGCCCGTTGGCCCGGGTCCACACAAGCAGCAAGAAGCCACCAGAATATCATGAGAATTTCTCTCTATGGAGTCACAACAAATGATGATCAGCAAAGAAGTCAGGGTGAACCAATGCCACAGCATTGTCAGTGAAGACCAGTGTCAGCAAAGCCCAGTGAAAACAAGCAGAATGGCAAGGCGAGCTAAGGCCACTGTATCGTCCACTGCCTGTTAGGTTATACTTACATCCTTTCCAAGCATCACACGTTCTCTCCAGAGTCCATGCTACCCAAACATTACCCTTTTCTCGGGCAGCTTCCAGAAAAACACTACATGCCTGTTCTCAGCAAAACATCCTCTCATAAGACAGTTTCCAGAAAAAAATGACATGATGCAACCGAGTCTCCAAAGAAACCATAATTTTCTACTTCGGGATCATGCTACTAATTACGTTTCAGACTAGAGCAGCCTCCAACGTTGACACTGTCTGCACCATCGTAGAGTCTAGTTTCTAGGTGATAATGCAATGTGAATATCGCTTCCAGCATTCACTGGCCCTGAGACATGACATCATCTGCCTTAGTCTTGTCATGTACAAAATGGGCCAAGAGAACTGTCTGCTCACATAGCAACCCTGCCTGATTAGGGTTGTTAAGTGTACAGAGAAACAGAAAGTGCTGATGGTGCTTTCTGGAACATGGCAAAGGCTTTAAGAAGAAAATCACAGCAATCACAGGGTTAGTGGGATAGCTCAGGGGGTAAAAGCTTGCTTCACAAACCTATTGATCCAAGTTCAGTTCCCAAAACACACATAAAAGTGGAGAGAAAAATCCACTCTATAAAAGCTATCTTCAGACTCCATACATGTGCTATTGCATGTATGACCCTTATTATGAGCACACACACACGCATACATATATAACAAAAAGGTAATTAAAAGTAGTGATTGCTATGAGTATTGTCAAAGTCATTTCAATTAGGGCTTAGAATATTTTTAAGATTATGCAGAGTACAGCTGATGTAGTTTGTGACACCATAAGAATGGGGTTAAGTGACTATTATAAAATTGAATATTCCATCACTGTTGCTGTGGATATTATTATTTACATTCTAGGTGGCACTTTTGCTTCATAACCTTAATAACCTCAATCAGAAGGCTTATATGAATACTAGCAATCCTGCCCATTTGACCTGGCAAGAAATATCAGCTGTTTCATTGTTTGCCAGTGCAGTATGAATGGATTTTTAAAAATTGTTAATACCTTAGTTTATAAGAAACAATTTAGAGGTGGTTATGTGTACGTGTATGCACATAGATGTGTATTTGTACATATTTGCACACGTGTGTGTCTCTGAATGTGTGTGTGTGTGTGTGTGTGTGTGTGTGTGTGTACATTTGGAAGTCAGAGGTCAACCTCTCGTGTCTTCTCTGTTGCGCCCCATTTTGGTATTCTGAGGCAGGGTAGTTTTCACTGGCCTGGAACTCACTTGTTTGGTTTGGCCAGTGAACCACAGAGAATCTGTGTCTGTCTCCCAGGGCTGGATGATAAGCCCATGCTACCACCTGCCTTCCTCAGTTGGGTTCTCGGGGTGGAACTTAGGTTATTTTATTGACTGAACTAGCACCTCTTCAGTCTGTGATGGATGTTCTTGAATATAGAATACAATGACTGGCTCACTTAGGAGAGGGACCTTCTCTTCAAGACTTGGTAGTAAATAGTTTTGCTTCAGAGTATCCCACCGAGATACTCTGCTCTGTTGTAGCATAGAACAGCAGTTAAGACGATATATGACAAATGTGCATGGCCCTGTTCCATCGACACTTCCTTTATGGGCACTAAAGTCAGAATTCTGTGCCATCTTCACATCTTAATTGTTTTTCTCCCTCAAGCATTTGTGATTCATAGGTTGGACAAGAAAGACAGGTGGTGGGTTGGGTTGGATCAGCCTCTAGGTCAGAGTGTCCAGACCCCACTTTCACAGGTATTGTCTCCTCCCCTCTCCCCCACTTGTCTCTTTTTGAGACAAGGTCGAATATAGTCCAGTCTGGCCTCAAACTTGCTATGAAGTCAAAGATAACTTGAACTTCTCCTGCCTCCATTTTCAGAGTACAAAGTTTATAGGTGTGTGCCACCATGCATGATTTTATACACTTATGGGAGCCAAACTTCCCAGCTGGACTCAAAATAGCTTTTTCTGACATGGGCTCTCAGTAGTTCATGCTGGAGTTTTCTAGACTTGGGTATTGTGGGCAGCATATTCCACTCACACCCACATCAGAGTCTAGGCTTATCCACCCTTCCCCAAGTGTAACCAAGCACCTCCAGTGTAACTCGTCCTTTCAGCTCATTTTGTTTTTAGTAGGGTGATGGTGGTGCTTTGTTTTTATATGTGCATGTGTGTACATGTGTACATGCACAGGTGCACACTGAGAGGTTAAGGTCAGGTGTCCTTCCTCATTTTGTGCTTCTGAAACAGGTTCCAGAATGAGTGACCCTGCTTGTCTGGCTGGCTCTACCTGAGAACACAGACAAGCATGTGCGGCCATACCCAGCATTTATTTCTTAAGGAGTTTCTAGGGCTTAGTCATGTCCTTGTGTTTGTGTCAAGGCACTTTGCTGACAACCCATCTCCTTGCCATTCTGATGCTAGTTTTACTGGAAATGACTTCATCGTCTAGACTCGGTATCTTTTCTCTCTTTGCTCTGTTAAACTGAGACAGTGACACCCCACAGTGACAGGTAGTCACCTCAAGAAGTACCAAGCAAGGCACTCTTCACTCAGACCTGGACCAGAGCTTCAGATCCAGATTTAAAAGTCAACTGTGATGCTAGGGTGTGTGTCGAGAGGTGCTCTTGCTTCCTGGGGCTCAGCCCCATCCATTCATCTATCCAGTGGCACTGTGTGAAAAAAAGCTTGGCAGCACCTCCTTCTGCACAGAAACACAGGAAGCAGAAGCTATGAAGTCATTCACGCCTAAAATGTCTAAAGAAACTGCTAATCTCTCTTTCAGAGTCTCTTTCTCCCCAGATCCCCATTATAGCCCCACCAAGCACAGTTTTCTGAGGTACTATTTGGTTTCCTAACCTTCCCTGCATGACCAGGACCTTCTGCTAATTCGTGAGTTGGTATGCAAATTGGAAATTGGGGAGTTGTAAAAAATTCTTGATTCACAGCTCAGGATGGATTTAAAATTGTCTGGATTCATGAAGGAAATTGAAAAAAAAACATGAGTAATACAGTGAACCATCATGTGGTTAGTTGTTTATGCTGTCCTAATTGGCCAATTATCTTATTATAGGGTTGTTTCCACAGTTTTAACTAAACAGCCAGAAGAACATACTCTCTCTTTTTATTTCATTTACTTTGTTTTTGAGGTGGAATCTCAGGTAGTCCAGGCTGGCCTCAAACTTTCTTCCTGCCCTCACCCACCTAAGCCTTGGGCTACAGGCACACACCACCATGTCTGGTTAATGCTGAGAAATTTGCATGATGGATGAGCACTCTACTGACTGAGCCAGAGTTAGCTGTCTTGGACATTCACTTGCATGGTCCCAACTGACCTCAGGAATCAGTCTGAGCCCCTCTCACTGGACCTAGAACTGTGACAGAGTGGCCCAGTGACTCACTGAAGGTCATCTGGAAATGTTGGGGAAAGGAAGGACATTGAATAATGCAAAATGACATTACACATGCTCCAAGAATCCACCAGGACTCAAGCGTCATCTCATTTAGAGTGCCAGCTCAGAGGTAACACATACATTATTCACAAGAAGCCTTTTTGGAAATCCCACTTGGGAGCTGCACCTTCTGTCTGCCACAAAATCTTAGGAACATTCTACGTGGTGATAAATCTTTGCCCTGGAGAGGGTGTTCAGAACAAGCCAGACCTCGAATCATAAATGTCACCAAGATGTCATGCAACCAAAGAAATAGGCAGACAGATATGGTACCACACAGAGTTCAATACTGGGGCTTAGCAAGCAGGTCATGTTAGCAGTTACAAAAATTCAGAGAGGATTTGGGTCCAAGTCTTTTCCCTCTACCCTAATTACAATGCTGACTATACACTCAACCAGTTTTTTGTTATTGTAATGAATATATGAGGCAAAGCAACTTATAAAGAGAACAAAATGGGAACTGAGAAGATGATTCGGTGTTTGCTGTGCACGCATGAGGCTCCAATTCTGGATCTTCAGCACAAACATAAAAAGGTGTGTAAGGTTATATTGTTAAGATTATAATCCCAGCACTGGGAGACACAACAGTCACTGGGGCTCTCTGGACAGCCAGCCTAGCCTGCTTGGTGAGTTCCAGGACAAAAAGAGATCTTGTCTCAAAAACCAACACAAAACAAACAAACAAAACAAAAAACAAGGTGGGAGTGGGAGAGATGGCTCCGTAGGTATGAGCTTCTCTTGCACAGAATCGGGGTTTGGTTTCCACATAGCAGTTCACAACCATCTATACCTCCAGTTCCAGGGGTTCTGACTCCCTCTTCTGGCCTCTCTGTGTGCACAAGGCACACATTTGGTACACAAGCAAGCAAAATAACCATACACATAAAATAAGTAAATCTAAATAAGAATATTAAAACAAGAGCTGGGCGTGGTGGCACACGCCTTTAATCCCAGCACTTGGGAGGCAGAGGTAGGTGGATTTCTGAGTTCAAGGCCAGCCTGGTCTACAGAGTGAGTTTCAGGACAGCCAGGGCTATACAGAGAAACCCTGTCTCGAAAAAACAAAACAAAACAAAACAAAACAACAACAACAAAAAGAATATTAAAACAAAACAAAGCAAGGTATGTAGCTCCCGAGAAACACCTGAGGCTATACTCTGGTTCCCATGTGTATGTTCATATGTGCACACGCACACACACACACACACACACACACACACACACACACACACACACACTCACAGAGACTTTAGTTTTATTTTAGCTCAGTTTTGGAGGGTCAATGTGTAGTCATTGCCTTGGGCTTATGGCCTTCTCCTTGTGGGTAAGAAGCAGATGGAAACGAAGAGGAAAGACTGGGGTTTCACTACCCCACCCACAGTCTCCAATCCACAGCTCTACTTCTTTTGTGCTCACTGACTCCCGATAGCACCCTTCTGGGAGCCAAGCCTTTAACACATGGGACTTCAGGGGACACAATGCACCTGGATTCCCTTGATGTGCTTGGACAGGACAGATGAAGCTGAGAAACTAGAAATTCAGAGAAGCTGAAAAAATGTGCTTCAGGCTGAGATAGACACTAACAACTTCTGAAAGGGCGTGGAGGCCTCATGGCTCTGCAGCCACAGTCTTCCTTACAGGCCATAGAGTCCAAAGATGAATTTTGGACTGCACTCTGCTTTCTTTTAGGCTCCAGCTTCGTCCTCCTTCTCAAGACAGGCCTCTGGAATATTGCAGCTAAGAGCTTTGAAATTAAAGGCAGTTACTTCACCTTTTTGGAAAAGAATGATTCATTAAAACTCATCTGGCTGCTTGCTTCTCATTCAATTAACACCAGAGAAAGAGAGGATAGCTGCTCAGCACCTGCTGTGATATAATGCTTGGGGCCTAAAATGAGCTTCTTTCTCACTTGGGTGGCTGACAACAGTAAAGAGTAGGCTGCTACCAGGGTTTAATTGGGCTTAGATATGCATTCTCTATGTACCCTCTCATGGGTCAAGGTCAGGAAGATGTTCCCATGGAGATGTGGGTTTAGGGACTGAAGTTTAATTAGGTTGCTAAGTTTATTCTTAAAGAAGATGATGAGCTGGGCTAAAGAGGTGGCTACAAGTGCTTGCTGCTCTTGTAGAGGACGGGCGTCCGGTTCTCAGCACCCATGTGACGCATGGCTCACAATTACCTGTAACTCCAGAAATAGGGGATTCAATACCCTCTTCTGATCTCCATGGGCATCTGCATCATGCATGTACATTTAAAAATTTATAGTTAAAGATTTTTTTAAAAAACATTTTATTTAAATGTGGTAAAAACATTTGCCAACCAAATGTGCGTCTCTAGGCTCCCCACACCCTAGCACCAAACCCAATAATAACTGCAAACACTTAAAAACAAAATAAAACAAACCTGAAAACCAAAATCAAAACCAAAAACCGCACCAAGGCAACAACAGAGTCAATGTAATAAAAGCACTAGTAAGTATGTGGAAGTTTCACCTTGACCACCTGGCCCTGTTGCTTTGGACTTGTGTTGCAGTGACATGTCCAACCTGGTAGGAACATGTGACTTCTGCACAGGGTCTAGAGTTTTGCTAGTTCTTCAGTCTAGCACAAAGGCTTTCTAATCAAGTCTGGATTGGACTCCCAGCCCTGCCATGCATTAGTTGTCCTTGACATATCACTCATGAGCTCTCCAAGTCTTTAAGATTCAACTAGAGAGAGATGGTTATGATGAAGGCACCCACTTCCCAGATTGTTGAGAAGAACAACGAGCCTTCATCCTGTGTAGCAGCTATGGAGAGTGAGTGGCTGCAAGATGCACGCAGAGCCTAGCCACCTGAGCCTGAGCTTACACTAAGGGAGAGTTCTTCGGACTGTAGCTATGTATTCTCCTAGCCTGTGTTTATAGACGTTTCAAACTGAGAGTGACTCATGTTTGACATCCCAGCCCAAGGGAGGCTGAGGCTAGAGGACTAAAAGGCTAACCTGGGCTATACAGTGAAAGCCTGTCTCAAAAACTCACTCAATCCAGCAGCAGTTTCTCCATTGTTAATTTCTCCTACCCACTGCTATCTCATTTTTTCTGTTCCTGGGTAACAAGATTCTCAAGATAAATGGCTGAACCTGTGGGCCCATCCCAGCCGTCCCTGGCACTCAGGTCTTGTTTGCTGCTGCTGCTGGTGCTTGTGAGGCACGTGTACCCCTGGGGTGGCATTTGGGGATAAAAAGATGGATTTAGCTGCTTCTTCCCCCAGAAGTGACTCAGCTCCTGGATGCTTTGTGACAGTAATACTCATCTAACAGTAAATAAACTCAGTTGTGAAATGCACCCATTTTCCCTAGACAGCCTCTAAGCCTCCTTGGTCTCTTCAGATGATTTGCGCTCCTTAAGCGTTGTTGGCAGCTGATGGATGTCTGCCTTCAGGGAAATACCAGGAGGGGCTGTCCTAGGATGTTAGTTTCCATCACACATGCTCGGACGGAGCAAAGAGCACCCTGTAAGGTCTCACCTCAATACTTCCTGGATCTGCCTTTCTGAGGTTTGAAGTCTTCTTTTATGTAAACAGGCATGAGCTTTAACCCTGGTTTAATCCAAATCCTTAGTGTGCCCTTTTTATCAATCTTCCCAGACAACTAATGTCTTTTTTTTTTTAAGAAAAAAAATTTATTTACATTTCAAGTGTTATCCCCTTACCCTGTTTCCCCCGACTCCTGGAAACCTTCCCTGTCCCATTACCCTCCTCCTGCTTCTATGAGGGTGTTCCTCCACCAACCCACCCACTCCCTCCTCCCCATCCACAATTCCCCTATACTGGGGCATCTATCCAGCCTTCATAGGACCAAGGACTTCTCCTCCCATTGATACCTGGCAAGGCCATCCTCTGCTACACAAGCAGCTGGAACCATGTGCACTCTTTGGTTAGTGGCTTAGTCCCTAGGAACTCCGGGGGGTCTGGTTGGTTGATATTGTTCTTTCTGCAAACCCCTTCAGCTCCTTCAGTCCTTTCTCTATCTCCTGCATTGTCCCCACACTCAGTGCAATGGTTGGCTGCCAGCATCTGACTCTGTATTTGTAAGGCTCTGGCAGGGCCTCTCAGGAGACAGCTATATCAGTCTCCTTTCAGCAAGCATCTCTTAGCATGCACAATAGTGTCAGAGTTTGGTGAGTGAATCTCCAGGTGGGACAGTTTCTGGATGGCCTTCCCTTCAGTCTCTACTCTGCACTTTGTCTCCATATTTGCTTCCGTGAGTATTTTGTTCCCCTTTCTAAGAAGGACCAAGCACTCACACTTTGGTCATCCTTCTTCTTGAGCTTCATGTGGTCTGTGAATTGTATTTTGGGTATTCAGAGCTTTTGCACTAATATCCATTTATCAGTGAGTACAAACCATGTGTGTTCTTTTGTGATTGGGTTACCTCACTCAGGATGATATTTTCTAGTTCCATTCATTTGCCTAAGAATTTCATGAATTCATCGTTTTAATAGCTGAGCTGTGTAAATTGTTTAAATGTACCACATTTTCTGTATCCATACCTCTGTTGAAGGACATCTGGGTTCTTTCCAGCTTCTGGCTATGGCAAATAAGGCTGTTATGAACATAGTGGAGCATGTGTCCTTGTTATATGGTGGAGAATCTTCTGGATATATGCCCAGGAGAGGTATTGCGGGATCCTCCGGTAGTACTATGTCCAATTTTCTGAGGAACTGCCAGACTGATATCCAGAGTGGTTGTACAAGCTTGCAATCCCACCAACAATGGAGGAGTGTTCCTCTTTCTCCACATCCTTGCCAACATCTGCTGTCACCTGGGTTTTTGAGATTAGTCATTATGACTGGTGTGAGGTGGAATCTCAGGGTTGTTTTGATTTACATTTCTGTGATGACTAAGGATGTTGAACATTTCTTTAGGTGCTTCTCAGCTCTTCAAGTTTCCTCAGTTAAGAATTCTCTGTTTAGCTCTGTTCCCATTTTTTAATAGGGTTATTTGGTTCTCTGGAGTCTAATTTCTTGAGTTCTTTCTATATATTAGATATTAGCCCTTTTTCAGATGTAGGATTGGTAAAGATCTTTTCCCAGTTTGTTGGTTGCTGTTTTGTCCTATTGACAGTGTACTTTGCCTTACAGAAGCTTTGCAATTTTATGAGGTCTCATGTGTGTATTGTTGATTTTATAGCATAAATCATTAATGTTCTGTTCAGGAAAATTTCCCCTGTGCCCATGTGTTTAAGGCTTTCCTACTTTCTCTTCTATTAGATTCAGTGTATCTGGTTTTATGTGGAGTTCCTGGATCCACTTAGACTTAAGCTTTGTACTGGGAGATAAGAATGGATCAATTTGCATTCTTCTATATGTTGACTGCCTGTGTAGCCAGCACCATTTGTTGAAAATGCTGTCTTTTTTTCTCACTGAATGGTTTTAGCTCCTTTATCAAAGATCAAGTGACCATAGGTGTGTGGGTTCATTTCTGGGTCTTCAATTCTATTCCAGTGATCTACCTGCCTGTCATTGTGCCAATACCATGCAGTTTTTATCACTGTTGCTCTGTAGTTCAGCTTGAGGTCACGGATGGTGATTCCCCCAGAAGTTCTTTTATTTTTGAGACTAGCTTTCTCTATCCAGGGTCTTTTGTTATTCCAAATGAATTTGAGAGTTGCTCTTTCTAACTCTATGAAGAATTGATCTGGAATTTTGATGGGGATTGCATTGAATCTGTAGATTGCTTTCGGCAAGGTGGCCATTTTTACTATATTAATCCTGCCAATCCGTGAACATGGAAGATCTATCCATATTCTGAGGTCTTCTTTGATTTCTTTCTTCTGAGACTTGAAGTTCTTGTCATACAGATCTTTCACTTGTTTGGTTAGAGTCATACCAAGATACTTTATATTGTTTGTGGCTTTTGTGAAATGTGTTCTTTCCCTAATTTCTTTCTCACCCTGTTTATCCTTTGAGTAGAGGATTTGTTTGAGTTAATGTTATATCCAACCACTTTGCTGAACTTGTTTATCAGCTGTAGGAGTTCTCTGGTGGTGGAGTTTTTGTGGTCACTTAAGTATACTATCATATCATCTGCAAATAGTGATATTTTGACATCTTCTTTTCCAATTTGTATCTCTTTGACCTCCTTTTGTTGTCTAATTGCTCTAGCTAGAACTTCAAGCACTATATTAAATAGATAGGGAGAGCGAGGGCAGCTTTGTCTAGCTCCTGATTTTAGTGGTGTTGTGCCAGGGAAATATTAGTGATCCCCCAAAACAAACAAAGGAGCCAATCTGATGCAACTCACAGCAGGGTCTTTATTCTTTTCGAGCTAGCTTGCCCCGCCCCCCCTCCCCACCAGTGCACTGCCATCACACAGGACAGTTTAAGTGGTGGGAAGAGCCCCAAATGTCTATTGGGTCAAGGCTTTATAGTAAGCAGCAAGCAGGGAATACCTGTGCAAGCATCTAATTGGAAAGCTCTTGTGGCTTTTAACATAATTGGCTGGTGCTGGGGGGTCACATCATAAACTTAACTTCTGCTCCCCTCTGCATTGGTGGTTGTTAGGCAAGGGATGGGCTTGTAACCTGGGAGGTGCAGGTTTGTTGGGGGAATAACCTGGAGACACTGGTCTTGTTGGAGGTGTAATCTGGAAACTCTCCTCTTGTTGAGGATTAATTAGCCTAGAGACTAGAGCTAGGCTCAGGTTCTGTTGGGGGACAACTTGGAAACTAGTGCTAGGTGCCAGCCTGTTAGTCTACCTGAGTTCAAACTTAGGTCAGATTCTCTTAAATAGAGTCTGAATTTAAAAGCTTTGGCATCTCAGTGGAATTGCTTCAAGTTTCTCTCCACTTAGTTCGATGTTGCCTACTGGTTTGCTGTATATTGCTCTTACTATGTTTAGGTATAGGCCTTGAATTCCTGATCTTTCTAAGACTTTTAATATGAAGTGATGTCAAATTTTGTCAAATGCTTTTTCAGCAGCTAATGAAATGACCATGTGGCTTTTCTCTTTGAGTTTATGTACGCCATTACATTGATGGATTTCCATATATTGAAACATCCCTGCATCTCTGGGATGAATCCTACTTAATCATGGTGAATGATCTTTTTTGTTTGTTTTTTTTTGGTTTTTTTTTTTTGTGGAACTCTTGTATTTTGATAAATCCAGCAAAACTTTGTGCATACACATATAATTAAAACTGCCCTCCTGAAATAAACATTCAAATTTCTTCAAAAATGAAATTAAAATTTTATATTCTTTCCAAGGTACTAGTACAGGTATTTGGTAATGGCAATTCTAACTCTTAGCATTACCTGAAAATAGTTGACCTTCTTTATAAAAGCAACCTAAAGAACTACATCAAAGTTGTACCAAATTTTTTCTTTTGGAATTCTCCTACTCTGCAATATTACCATGTATAAGAATAAAATTGAAACTCAAAGATTTAATGTATAACTTACACACAATGATATTCACAAAGTTGCAAGTATACATTTTATATTTTGCACTACTATAATCACAAAATGTATAAAGGTGTCATGTTAGGCATTTTGCAACTAATAACCTGTATGACGATGATCCAAGATTGAAAGATGCTAAAGAAAAGCACTGTTTATAAAATATCTGATAAAAATATTTATCTCTACTAACATTACAACAGGAAGATACATGTTACCTAATTATGATCTCACAGAGGGCTGTTTTAGACAACACTCAGAGGCTCCTCTTTCTCTCCATCTTGTTTGAAGTCTTTGTTTCCAGCTGCTACTGCTGCTTCTTCTTCTTCTTCTTCTTCTTCTTCTTCTTCTTCTTCTTCTTCTTCTTCTTCTTCTTCTTCTCCTTCTCCTTCTCCTTCTCCTTCTCCTTCTCCTTCTCCTCCTTCTCCTTCTCCTTCTCCTTCTCCTTCTCCTTCTCCTTCTCCTTCTCCTTCTTCTTCCTCTTCTTCTTCCTCTTCCTCCTCCTCCTCCTTCTTCTTCCACCTTGTTTTCATCACTCCTTTCACCTGCATCATCCTCTTGCTCTTCTTCCTCCTTTCTACCCTCCTCTTTTCTATCATCCTTCTCCTTTCCATCTTCCTCATGCAGATCTTCCTTTCCATCTTCCTCATGCAGATCTTCCTTTCCATCTTCTTTGATTTCCTCCTCTTTGCACTTCCCATCCTCCTCCTCAGTTTCTTTCTTCTGTTCTTTTACTTCTTCCTCTGTTTCAGAGTCCCCCTCTTTGTGATCTTTCTCTTCTTCCTTCTTCCCATCGCCTTCCTCTCTGCCATCTTCTCCTTTTTCACTGTCTCCTTTCTCTTCATCATCTTTGGCATCCTTTGCATCTTTGCTTTCAGCTGCACCTGGTTTCTCTTTTAGGCCTCTTCTTCCATTTTTTCCACCTTCCACCTCCTCACCTGTATCTTCGTGCTCTTTTCCATCTTCATCTTTCTCTACATCTTGAATGTTTGCTTCTAGCTTATCGTCTTTGTCTTCTGCTGCCACTGCTTCCTTCTTTTCTCCTCCATCTTCTTCAGTGTCTTCATTTACATGTTCCTTTACTTCCTCAGCTTCCATTTTAGGAATGGGTGCCTCAATAATCTTGGCTTCTCCATTTTCAGCATTTTCCACGTTGCATTCTTCTTTAACATCTTCTGGCTCAGTTTCAGGAATTGGTATGGTACCTGCATCTTTGTTTTCTTCCATGACATTTGTGGTCTTGTTTTTCCTTGAAGTTGGTGCTCTTTTATGTTTCAACTCCAGTGTAAAGGTTACAGGCATAGGAGACAATCGGGCTGATCTTCTCTTTGGCTCCTGGCTTGTATCACCTGCAATCTTTCTTTTGGGCATTGTTGCAGCTCTCTGTAGGAGATCCTCAGGCAGGAGGGAAAAAAACCCAAGAGGAGTCTCTGCCTGACCACTCTGCTAGTGACTCATGAATGATCATTTTGGTGTGTCCTTGGATTCAATTTGTGAAAATTTTATTGAGTATTTTTGAATCAATATTCATAAGGGAAATTGGTCTGGAGTTCTCTTCCTTTGTTGGTCTTTGTGAGGTTTTGGTATCAGCATAACTGTGGCTTCATAGAACAAATTGAGTAGTGTTTCTTCTGTTTCTATTTTGTGGAATTGTTTGAAGAGTATTGGATATTAGGCCTTCTTTGAAGGTCTGATAGAATTCTGCACTGGTCCTGGGCTTTTTTTTTTTTTTTTTTTTTTTGGTCGGAAGACTTCTAATGACTGCTTCTATTTCTTTAGGGGTTATGGGACTGTTAAGATGGTTTATCTGATCCTGATTTAACTTTGGTATTTGTTATCTGTCTAGAAAATTGTTTGTTTTATCCAGATTTTCCAGTTGTGTTGAGTACAGGCTTCTGTAGTAGGATCTAATGGTGTTTTGAATTTCTTTAGTTTCTGTTGTTATGTCTCCCTTTTCCTTTTTTATTTTGCTAATTTGGATACTGTCTCTGTAGCCTCTGGTTAGTCTGGCTAAGGGTTTATTTATCTTGTTGATTTTCTCAAAGAACCAGCTCCTGGTTTGGTTGATTACTTGTATAGTTCTTTTTGTTTCTACTTGGTTGATTTCAGCCCTGAGTTTGATTATTTCTTGCTGTGTACTCCTCTTGGGTGTATTTGCTTCTATTTGTTCTAGAGCTTTCAGGTGTACTGTTAAGCTGCTAGTGTATGCTCTCTCTAGTTTCTTTTTGGAGGCACTCAGAGCTCTGAGTTTTCCTCTTAGCACTGCTTTCATTGTGTCCCATAAATTTGGGTATGTTGTACCTTCGTTTTCATTAAATTCTAAAAAGTCTTTAATTTCTTTCCTTATTTCTTCCTTGACCAAGTTATCATTGAGCAGAGCGTTGTTCAGCTTCCATTTGTATGTGGGCTTTCTGTTGTTTTTGTTGCTATTGAAGACCAGCCTTAATCCGTAGTTATCTGTTAGGAGGCATGAGATTATTTCAGTCTTCTTACATCTGTTGAGGTCTGATTTGCTACTGATTATATGGTCAGTTTTGGAGAAGATACCATGAGGTGTTGAGAAGAAGATATATTCTTTTGTTTTAGGATGAAATGCTCTATAGATATCTGTTAAATCCTTTTGGTCCATAACTTCTGCTAGTTTCATTGTATCTCTGTTTAGTTTGTGTTTCCATGATCTGTTCATTGATGAGAGTGGGGTGTTAAAGTTTCCCACTATTATTGTGTGAGGTGTAATGTGTGCTTTGAGCTTTAGTAAATTTTCTTTTATGAATATGGCTGATGTTGTGTTTGGAGCATTGATGTTCAGAATTGAGAGTTCTTCTTGGTAGATTTTTTTTTCTTTGATGAGTATGAAGTGTCCTTCCGTATCTTTTTTGATGACTTTTGGTTGAAAGTCAATTTTATTTGATATTAGAATCCAGCTTGTTCCTTGGGACAGTTTGTTTGAAAAATTGCTTTCCAGCCCTTTACTCTGAGGTGGTGTTTGTCTTTGACACTGAGGCGTGTTTCCTGCATGCAGCAAAATGCTGGGTTCTGTTTACATACCCAGGCTGTTAGTCTATATCTTTTTATTGAGTCCATTGATGTTAAGAGATATTAAGGAATAGTGATTGTTGTTACCTGTTATTTTTTATATTGTTTTTATGTTTGTGTGGCTATCTTCTTTTGGGTTTGTTGAAAGAAGATTACTTTCTTGCTTTTTCTAGGGTGTAGTTTCCTTCCTTGTGTTGGTGTTTTCCATCTATTATCCTTCGTAAGGCTGGATTTGTGGAAAGATATTGTGTAAATTTGTTTTTGTCATAGAATGTCTTGGTTTCTCCATCTATGGTAATTGAGAGTTTGGGCTGGTATGGTAGTCTATGCTAGTATTTGTGTTCTCTTAGGGTCTGTATAACATTTGCCCAGGATCTTCAAGCTTTCATAGTCTCTGGTGAGAAGTCTGGTGTAATTCTGATAGGTCTGCCTTTATATGTTACTTGACCTTGTTCCCTTACTACTTTTAATATTTTTTCCTTTGTTTTGTGTATTTGGTATTTTGACTATTATGTGATAGGAGGAATTTCTTTTCTGGTCCAACCTATTTGGAGTTCTGTAGGTTTCTTGTATGTTCATGGGCATCTCTTTCTTTAGGTTTGGGAACTTTCCTTCTACAATTTTGTTGAAGATATTTACTGGCCCTTTAACTTGGGAATTTTCACTCTCTTCTATACCTATTATCCTTAGGTTTCATCTTCTCATTGTGTTCTGGACTTCCTGGATGTTTTGGGTTAGGAGCTTTTTGCAATTTGCTTTTTCTCTGACTGTTGTGTCAATATTTTCTATGGTATTTTCTGCCCCTGCAATTCTCTCTTCTATCTCTTGTATTCTGTTGGTGATGCTTGCATCTATGACTCCTGATCTCTTTCCTAGGTTTTCTATCTCCAGGGTTGTCTCCCTTTGTTATTTCTTTATTGTTTCTATTTCTAATTTTAAATCCTGGATGGTTTTGTTCAATTCCATCACCTGTATGTTTGTGTTTTCCTGTAACTCTTTAAGGGATTTTTGTGTTTCCTTTTAAGGCCTTTACCTGTGTTCTCTTGTATTTCTTTAAGGGAGTTATTTATGTCCTTCTTAAAGTCATCTATCATCACCATGAGATGTGATTTTTAAATCAGAGTCTTTCTTTTCTGGTGTGGTGGGGTATCCAGGACTCGCTGTGGTGGGAGAACTGGGTTCTGATGATGCCAGTAGCCTTGGTTTCTATGGCTTATATTCTTGCCCTTGCCTCTCAACATCTGGTTATCTCTGGTGTTAGCTGGTCTTACTGTCTCTGACTATGGCTTGTCCCTCCTGCAAGCCTCTGTGTCAGTCTTCCTGGGAGACTAGTTCTGTCTGGGAGTAATTTGGGCATGAAGAGCTGTGTTACAGGATCAGCTCTAGGGTCCAGACAGAAATCAGACCGATCCTGTCCTTGGTTCATGTATCCTGATGGCTCTGGGAGGGTCCCTCTTGGGCCAGGAATTTGAACAGAAGTGGTGGTCTTGCCTGTGCTCGAAGGTGTGTCGGCTCTCCTAGGATACCAGCTCTCTCTTGGTGGTTTTTGTATATGTAGTGCTGTTGCACAATATCAGCTCTGGGCACAGATGGAAACTGGAAGGCTCTCATCCCAAGCTGCTCCTCAGTTCCTATGTCCTGGGGGTTCTCCGAAGGTCCCTCTAAGTAGCAGTGGTGGTTTTACCTGTGTTCACAGGCTTGTTGGTAATTCTGTGAAGCTAGATCTCTCCCAGCACTATTTGGGTATGGAGCCCTGGGGCAGAGGTTCAGCTCCGACTGATGTCTTGAAACTTAAGAAAGGCAGAGTTTTGGGCTCTTATCTTGAAGGGACAGACATGGTGGGGAGGGCATGATGGCAGGAATGTGAGGCATGTGATCGCATTGCATCTGCCACCAGGAATCAAAGAGAAGAGTGCTGGCACTCAGACCACTCCCCTTTTAATTCAGTCCAGGACCTCAGCCAGTAGTGACAGCCATATTTATGACAGGTCTCCTTGCCTCTGTTAACCTCTAGATAGTTCTGCCCAGAGGTTTGTTTCCTGGTTGACTGTAGAATCTGCCAACAACTCAACAGTAATCCTAATCCTCACAACCGCCATGCCCACTGCCTGTTTGCATGTTCTGAGGGCAATGCAGTCAACACACAGATGGGCTGTCTATCTGAAATGCTTGCGTTGGATTTTGCTTCACATTTGGGAGCTTTTCAGATTTTGGACCATTGACATAGACTTTATATCCTTGAAGCATCCCTAATTTAAAAGCCCAGGGTTCAAAATGTTCCAAAAGGTCTTCTAATCTTCTGGGAGAATATTTTCAGATCATTAGGGGGGTTTGGATACTCAATCAGTGCTCTGTTTTCTTTTATATATAATAATGATGGTGCTTTTCAAGGGTTTTGGAGTATGACATGTCTATCTATCTACCATCTATCTATCTATCTATCTATCTATCTATCTATCTATCTATCTATCTATCATCTATTTATTTTGTGGCACTGGGGAATCACATCAATGGCCGTATGCATGCCAGATAAGTAATCTACACTGAGCTACAGCCCCAGAACATAGATCTCAGTCTCAGTCTCATCCCATCCTTTTCAGAGTCTCAACTTCTCATCTTTGAAATTGAGTATCAGTTCTGACATCCTGGGGCTATTTGAAAATCAAATTAGGTCACAGGCCCCTCCCTGTGTGTGGTATAAAATGTTCCATCAGTTTAGTTGATATCATTATTGAGTATGACAGTTCATCTGAAGTGCCAGACTGCTTGCATTTGGAATCATCTAAGAGACACTTGTGGATGTGCCTATGAGTGAGTCTCTAGAGAGGTTTAACAGAGGAAGGAAGAGCCACTCTGAACACTGGCAGCACCATTCCATGAGTTGGAATCCCAAACTATATAGCTGAGACTGAGACACCCCTCTCTGCTGTCTGACTAGAGAACAATGTGACTAGCTTTCTCATTCTCCCACCGCCATGTTTTTTCCAAGATGGACAGCATCCCCTTTTAAACCCTGAGCCCTAAACCTTTCTCCCTGCAAGTTGTTTTTGTCAGATGTTTTGTAACATTGATAAGAGAGTAACTAATGCATGGAATAAAGTTGATTTTTAAAAAAATTATCTGTACTTATTGATTTTGAGTGTGTGGGGGTGGTGCACACATGCCGTGGCACGTACATCTCTTCATCAGAAGACAACATGCTGGAGTCAGCTCTCTCTTTTCCCCCTATGGGTCCTGGGGATTGAACTCAGATTCATCAGGATTGGCAGCAAGCACCTTTACCCACTGAGCAATCTGGCCAGAAGCTGAGCTTCTGGTGGGGATCACCATAATGTTCTTGCTTTAAAGTTTAAGAACTCCCCTGGTATCTTGCAATTTTCAGCATTTAGCCCTAAAGAGCAGGTTGACTAACTGAATGGTGCTGGAAAACACAAGGAGATTTCTACTGTGCTGTAGCTCCAAGGACATGCTCACAAGCACGGATGTATGTGACCTGCACCAGGAAGTTGCTCAGCATAGGTAAGATGTCGCTCAAGGTGTTGAAGATATTTGAGCACACCGTGAACCCTAAGATTGTGTTATTTACTGAAAAAAAAAAACTGTTTCAAGTTGTGGTATGGCTCAGTCCTTAGTACAGACCTTTAATCCCAAACAATGAAGGCAAAGTTAGTTTGTAGAAGGAAGCAGCCATGTTTGAAAGTAATGTCTAATTCAGTGTCAGACAAAGTGATGAATCAGAGAAAGCCTTGACAGAATAGGATATGACAGAAGAGGAGCCAGAAGATTAGAACATATTGCCAAAGATGATATGAGGTCAAGTAGAGCAATTCATGAGATGCTGAGAGAGAGAGAGAAGCTTGATTGAATAAATCAGTTGGAAGAAGAGTTTTAGTCAGAACAGCTGAGTTGAACCAGCCAGCCAGATTTCAGAAAGACCTAGAAATGTTAAGCTTATTCAACAGTAAGTCTCAGAAGCTGAAAACATTCTAGGACTAGATAAGAGTGTACAGAGGCTAACTAGATAAGATTGTACAGAGGCTAACTAGATAAGATTGTACAGAGGGTAGAGAAGCTTGCAGGACTAGGCCTAGGTTAGCAGCCAGCGGCAGTAAGCTTCCAAGACAACACTCACTTCAAGTGAATAAAAGATACTTTTACATGCGGTTTGAGGTGGATGGAGGAGAAAGGACCCCCATGAGCTGGCTGTTTGGATTCCGTTTTTACAGTGTTTTGATGCTGTAATACATGTGATGCTGGGTGAATCGCTTTCTGTGTAGCTACAGACGCTTTTGAATTTCTTACCCTCCTGTTTCCACCTGCTCAGTTCTGGGCTTAGTCACAGATCACGATGACGACACCCAGCGCATGCTGTGCTGGGGCTTTGTGCATGATAAGCAAGCACTCTACTATTAAACTGCGCCACATGCTCAGCCCAGCACTTGTCTTATCTAAGCCCAGGAGCTAGGTGAGTTAGAAGAGAACCTGCAGCATAGGGAAGAGCTGCTTTCCTATTGTGCAGAGGAAGAAACGTATTTGGCAGGGAAGGGACATTAGACATCACAAAGCTGATTTAGAGCAAGTTTATTAACTGCCCTTGCTAGCTCTTGATAGATTCCATTTCCCTCCCCACAGTTTCCCACACCTCTGCTGCTTCAGGGCCTGGCTACTGATGATTTCTGAGAGAGTAGCATCCTGACCCTGCTAGCATGGGGTGAGGACAAGAGGTGGCAGGTTAAGCAAGTATACTGGTCCCTCAAAGGTTCCTTGTGACCGTATATGCTGCACAGCATACCTGAACCATTCATTCCTCATGACCGGTAGTGTGGGGGATCTGGTCACAGCGCTGAGCCAGAGTGATTGACAGACAGCCTAAAGTCCTATAGAGAGTCTGGAACTGCCGGGTGTGGTGGCGCACACCTTTAATCCCAGCACTCGGGAGGCAGAGGCAGGCGGATTTCTGAGTTCGAGGCCAGCCTGGTCTACAAAGTGAGTTCCAGGACAGCCAGGGCTATGCAGAGAAACCCTGTCTCGAAAAACCAAAAAAAAAAAAAAAAAAAAAAAAAGAGAGAGAGAGTCTGGAACTCCAGACTATGCCATCATATTTCATTCATCCCGTGACACCCTTCAAAAGATGGGTACACTAAGCCAGAAAAATTGCATACAGTAATGCTCAGGTCATCTGAATGTCATACTTTGTGTATGTATGTGTGTGTGTTGCATGTGCAAGTATGTGCATACACACACATGAGAGCCAGAAGTTGACATTAGGTGTCTTCCTCTAATTCTCTCCTCTTTCTTTCTTTCTTTCTTTCTTTCTTTCTTTCTTTCTTTCTTTCTTTCTTTCTTTCTTTCTTTCTTTCTTTCTTTCAGACAGGGTCTGTCACTGAACCTGGAGCTTATTGATTCAGTTAAACCGGTTGGCCAGCAAGCTCCAGGGGCCTGCGTGCTTTCCCGTGCCTCTCATACCCAGTGCTAGTATTACAGATGCCTGTTGTTATAAGCACACTGTGTCAGAAACATTGATGAACATGTTTGTGCCTTTCCACAAAGTCAATTTTGTTAAATAGCAATGAATTCACAAAGTTGATATGTTCCATTGACAGCAATTTGTCATATAATCCACCTGCCTCGGTAGCCTGGTTGAGGTGAATGTTAGTTCTATTCCAGTCTTAATTATGAATGTTAATCCTCAGATCACAGTAAATATATCTATATATCTAAATGCACATGGGTTACAGAATGATTGCTAGTCAAACAGGCTGCAGCAGTGTTCAAGTGGTTTCAGAAATGGGCTGAGAAAGAGCCTGTATCACTAAGACAATGAACTGGAGGCACCTGCTCCTAGAGCTACTGGAGTCAGATAAGAGAGCAAAGTGGCAGAGTTCAGCTGTGAGGTATGGAACGGGAAAAAACAGGTCAGGTCCAGGCCGGGATGGCAAGTGGGTGGACTGGCAGTCAGTTGGCTAGGTTGCATCAGTGCAGGAGAGAGGGCTGAGCCAAAGCTTCACACACAGCTGAGTTCTTGCCCTTAACCCACATGCCCTGTATCAGATGACACGTTTCCATTGCACCTGGCCACTGCAGCGTTCAGGCTCTTGCTTCTTTATGTGATCCATGCAATGGAGTCACCCCCTTTCCTTGGTCTGATGTGTGTGATAAGTTCTTAAGCCAAGTTTCCTGATAGGATTTTAATGTACCCATGTGCTTTAATAGTCTCAATTCAGTCTTATAGAACTACAGGGACCGTCATCTATCGGCTGTGCTGGGCAGGCAGATGCTGTCATTTCTGGTTCCACCCAGGGGCAGTCATCCTTTTCCCTCAAAATAGAGACAAAAGATGCTTGTAAAATGGAGTATCCTAGGGCAAGGTATGTATCAAAAGACCACTGTTTTATTCAACATGGAATAAGTTAGAGCAGGGATGCCTGGGTCTCAGCACTTGACACACCCATGTAGGTGCTTGGGTTCCAAACTCAAGGCCTCCTGCTTACATGGTAGCCACTCCCTCCCAGCCCCTTGCCATGCTACTCCCAGCAAAACATCACTGCTCCAGGCCAGGAGAATCTTGGCATTGTGCCGGGACCTAGACTATGATGGTGGTGTGGTGGATGGCGGGGGTGCCTGAAACACAACTACATGGCCCTGAGGAGACCTTTGTCCAGCTCATAATGCTGGAAAATTTCCTTCATATCCTCAGTATCCATCTTTACTCTTCCCAAGCCTCAGGAAGTTGTGTGGAAGAAATCATCGCATACCTCTTAAGACAAGTTGCCTGCACCACCCATCAAGGCCTCAGAATATTTCAGCTTTTATCCACCCCTATTTCTTCTGGAAATGTAGCCAAGTGGAATTGCTTCAATGTGTGTAGAGGGTTGGCTTTGGGGACTGTCATTGCAAAGCCATATATGAGACCACTCAGAATTCTTTACATTGGGAAGCAATCTGTAATATGACCACAAATAGAAGTGGCCCGGGCTCTGCCCTCAGTACTGCCAAGGAGCAGCTAAGGACTGGGACCTGCATGTCATAGGTACTGAGAAGAAGAGCAAGGAATGACAAACCCAGACTATGGAGCAGTGGGTGCGTGGACACGTTTAATGTTTATACATGTATATATTAACATTTTCAACTACTAACACTTTGGTAGATCTTTATTTGTCCTTTTAAATATGTTTGCAGCTGGAAGGTTGGCTCAGAGGTTAAGAACATGTGCTGCTCTTGCAGAGGACCAGAGCTCAGCTCCCAGCATTCACATCAGGTGCCTCACAGCCTGTGACTACAGCTGCAGGGGAGTTTTATACTTCAGTGTCATGCTGTTGCTCAGAAAGTTTGGACTTGGGATTTCAGATCTTTGGGTTTGGATTAGGGATTCTCAATGTCTGTCACCGTAGTGAGGTAGTGATGTGGCATGGACTACCCTAGGGAGTGACGAATGTGCAGGCACGGGTCTGTTGTTACCCAGCACTTGGAAGGCGGAGGCAGAAGGATGGGAGTTCAAGGTCATCCTCAGCTACATAGGAGATTCATGGGCAACCTGGACTACATGAATCCTAGTCCCCAAAACAAACAGACCCACATTCTGTGTCTATGTGTCTTTTTTCCAAATGTGATAGTTTGTTTTAAGCTAATGAAAAAGAAAAAGAAAATCCTGGAGGGATGCCCATTAAATGTGATTAGTGGCTCTCTCTGGGCATTGTGGCTATGGATAATATTTTTATTATATTCACTTATTTATTTGTGGGGATAGGGCAAATATGTGCCACAGTGTAGGTATAGAGGCAAGAGGACAATGTGTGTGTGCTCGAGTGTGTGTGGAAGTGGGGGGGGGGTCTTTCTTTCCATCCTGTGTGTTCTGAGGCTTGAATTCAGATCATCAGTCTTGGTAGCAAGAGCTTTACCCTCCTCACTCTCCTTGAATTTTTTTCTGTGTCTTTTTTTTTTCCTACTAGTGCTCTCTGAATTTCCCACAAGAAAGCTATGTTTCTTTGTATTACTGCTACTTCTATTACTTAGTACCTTACAATAATTAAAACATAGAGTTTTCTTTTAGTCTTTACGGAGTGGGTATGCAGAGTTGCCATGGTCAAAGAGGCAAAACCAAAGGTCTGAGGCCAGGCAGGGACTGAGAGTGCCTGAAAAAGTCCCCACGAGCCTGCTGGGTCTGTGCAGAAGGCTCCACATCTGCTTTAGTCCATTTTCTGCTGCTACGGCAGAATACCCAGGAACCCAGGATTTATAAAGAAAAGAGGTTGATTCTAGTGAAGGCCCGAAAGCTCAAGTCTGGGTGATGTCCCATGCTGCATCATGATGCAGAAAACACTAAGGCAGCAGGTGCATCATGATGCAGATAACACTAAGGCAGCAGGTGCATGCCGGAGTGGTGAGCAAGCTGGAAAATGGAACATGCCTTAGGAGACAAGCTGTGTCCTAGGTCATCTAGGCCTGTTTGAGGAGGAACTACCGTGATCATGTCCCACAGACCCCAGCCTCTCTCCACTCTATTATCCTAGGGACACAAGTCACATTTTAACCGTAGCACCGTGGGTTTTCTGGTTTTAGAAGATTCCTTCTCATACATGCTGTCAGCCCATTTCATATGTTTGCCCCTGTGGTGTGTCATGACTGCCAGGGCATGGCTGTTTTCCAGAGCAATAGCACAGTTTTCCCTGTAGGAATTCTTACTTTTTGGAGAAAGAGGATCTCACTGTTTCCCAGATGGAACTTGAACTCACAGCCCTCCTGCCTCTGCCTCCCTGCTAGCTGGGATGACGAAACACACCTCCTATTTCTGGTGGGATTTTTTTTTTTGAAAGCCCTTGTGGCCTTAGAGTCCTGACACCAGTCTATTGTCCACACAGGCCAGCTAGACATCATCTCCATGGCTGAGACCAGCATGATGCCAGAGGAGATCGAGCTGGAGATGGCGAAAATCCAGCGTCTCCGTGAAGTCCTGGTCCGTCGAGAGTCAGAACTCAGGTTCATGTGAGTGAGTGGGGAAGAAAGGGTTGAGGTATGGAGGACAGAGGTATTCCGGAGAGCACAGGGGTGACTGAGCATCACACACTAAGACTGAACCCCTAAAAGCAACAAGAAAATCCCTTCTGGATACCACATGCTCTCAGAAGCAGCTCAGATTAAACTAACTCACTAACTAACTAGCTTCCCTCTTTCCTTCCTTCCTTCCTTTTTCATTTTAGTTTTGTTTTTTTGAGACAGGGTTTCTCTGTATAACAGCCCTGGCTGTCTTGGAACTTACTGTATAGACTAGGCAAACCTCAAACTCACCTGCCTTGGCCTCCTGAGATCTAAGGTGTTTCACCATGCCCAGCTTAAACTCAGTTTCTTTAATTAAGATAATATTTAAAGAAAAAATAGAATACTAACAATTTATAAAAATACATCCTGACTTTTGGTGAGGGGAGACAGGATTAAGGTCACCATGAAAGATGGGTAAAGGGCTTTTTTTTTCCCCTGGAAAATCCAAGCTTCCTGAAAACTTTACAAAGTTTGTCTTTATATTTCAACTTTGCTACTTTAAGTGGGAAATATCAGAAACTGGTTATTTGTGGCATTTTTCAAAAGCTCTGCTCTCTGGTCTGTCATGTGGTAGGTGTGTTTTTGTTGTATTGAGAAATGCTTTTGAATTCCCTATCTCCTTGGAACTGGGCTGGGCTTGACTCATGGGCTCACAAAAGATTGTTAGAATACTAACAATATGAAATCCTGTAGGGGATGCTGTGACAGCCACAACCCTGATGAAATTATGCAGGTATGTGTACACACAAGTGTATATGTGCAGCTGTGTATACATGCTGGTATGTGTGTGTGTGTGTGTGTGTGTGTGTGTGTGTGTGTGTGTGTGTGTAAAGGCAGGTATGATGTTTAGATGTAATTTTTTAATTATATAAACATAAAATACATGCTTTTTACAAATATTAATTTTTTATATATAAAAAAAGGAATCTTAGATTCTCACTATAACCTAGAGAAGTGGGTGTTGTTATCTCTACTATCTCTTACTTTGCTTTGTTTTGTGACAGTGGCTCACTATGTATCCCAGGCTGGCCTCTCCGGTGCTAAATACTGATGTGTACCACAATGTTCAGCTGTTAGTAACATGCTAAACAAGACTCCTGGGTTGAGCTTGGGTTACCCACAGATGCTGCCCTGGTGTGAGGCAAGAGCACATTGTCTGCACTGAGGGGGTCAATTAAAGCTGAATGAATCTAGTCAGGTGACTCAGACTCCCCGAGCTTTGGTACCCCCCAGTGCAGAAGGAGAGCATCTTTCTCTAGGGCTGCCTGGTGATCTGTGTCCCCAGAGCTCAGGATTCCCAGGGGATGGAACAGAGAATCTTCCAAAAGAAAATATATTTCTACAAATTGGGTTCTAACAGGCACAGCAAAGAGTTTGGAGATGGGGACATCTTCCAACACCTTGGAACCTAGGGTGACTGGAAGAGGACTTCCAAACACCAGACTCTGCAAGCCCGAGGCACAGCCACCTTCCCTGGTTCTATGAGAGGTCTCTATAACCAAAGAGGACACACAGCTGTTCCTAAACTTGAAGATGCTTATGTTCAAGTGAACTTAGTTCCATCAGGCAAGAGCTGTGTTTTTGTGTGCACTGCAGAGTCCCCTAGGCCATGCAAACAGTGGGCTAGTACTGATTTAATTCCTAAGCAAGCATACTGCCTAGGCTACTGGACATGAAATGCATGGAAACTCTATAAAGATAGTAAGTGTCCTGGAACTGTGTTCTTATAAAATAGAAAACAAAACATAACAGGTAGCTGAGATGGGCAAACCTCTCAGCTGCCTGTCTGCTAGATGGGAAGCCAGGGAGCACCACCCTCCAGACAGGCCATGCCATCATTCTCTCCTTTGCTGACTTTTATTTTCAGCCCTGGCTATGCAGCAGGGTGTATGATTATCCCATTTGGCAGAGGAAGAGACTGAGACTCTGGGTTAAAGGAGCTGCCAGAGGCCTCCAAGATAGGAAAGAGGAGGTTAGAACTCATGCCTTGTTTTCCCTTCATGTCCGCTCTCTCAGTATAACATTCTGGTATTGTGTCCCCTTCTGTAAAATGGAGAGCAATACTGACTAGAGCCACTCGGTCTACTCCAAATGTGGCAGGTCTTGGCTTAAGGCTTCACTGGCAAGACTGCTGCTAATAGAATCCTTTGGAGGAAGGGTCCAGAACATTCCCAGTTTACAGATAGAAAACAACGTTCCCTCTGTCTGGAAATAAGCAAACCAAAACATAAGGCTTCAAGAAACAACCATCACCTGTTATGCATTAAAAATAAGACAAAAATTACAAGGCTGCTTTAGAGGACTGAGGACCCCTTCAGCCTGGAGGTACTTATGATGGCTGGAGGATGTGTTTGCTGCTTCAGGAGCAATAGATGCCAGTTTGTGAGGAAGGGAAGAAGGGAAGGAAGGAGAGAAGGAAGGAGGAGTGTGGAAGGGAAGGGGAGAAGGGGGAAGAAAGGAGAAGAGAGGGAAGAAATGGGGAGAGGGAAGGAAGAGGGGCTCGAGGAACAACATCTACCAAAAACTGATGAGTGTTACCTGCCTGTGGTTGGGACCTTACCCCCCTGCCCTACCCCTCTCTCTCTTACATGCACACTCTCTTGGCCTAAAGTAAGAGGGAGACATTGTCAGACTCTGTATTCTGTTGAGTGTTTCCAGGCTCATGGCAGAATCTCTGCCTGACCTGAACCTAGCAGCCTTTGGCTGTACCAGTGGCAGTCATGGCCACAAGGAGATTGGCTGGGTTATACATGCTCATAAGCCCACAGCTGCTGTGTGACCCATGAATTAGCCTGTACTCCACAGTCCAGGTGGCTGCCTGTGTGCAGATCCTGTTCAGATCAGGTCTAGGGGCAGCTGCCATCTATCCTTCTGCTCATTCCTAAGCTTGTTGGCTCTTCTGCCTCTGGGATGCCTGGCATATGTCTCCTCTTTCTCTTGCCAGAATGTGGAGTAGAGAGAAAGGGAGACGCACCCTTTCCCTGAGCACTGGCGAGGGTTCAGAAGCTTCTATTACTTGGACCCAAGGCAAGGCAGCTAAGAGCTTCTGTTTCCTTGGGGGCTCTGAGATGCCCTATACATGGCATAATTTACTCACAGAAACCAACAAAATGTCATTTCTATTCTTCCCCTTTGTGGATGTACAAGCTGAGGCAAGAGAGACATGAGTCACTCAGGATCCGTAGCTAGTGTACAGCAGAAGCACAGTTTGCCCCCACGATGTCTGTCATGGAGGCAGAGCCTCCCTGAAGCTAATCCCAAGGCAAATATCCCATGTCCCTTAATTGCCCAGCCCTTTTGGAAGAGAGGTGAGCTCCTGCTTGGTTGCACAATGCCCACAGTGAGCTTTGTCTTGTTTCCCCCATCTTTGTCAGGTCCCCAAGAACCTGGCACACAGCTCACACCATGGACCACACATTGCACTACAGAGCCCTCTCTGACTTTATTCTCCAAAGGAGCACCAGCATCCACAAGGAGTCTGGGGACAGCTCCTTTCTCCTCCACAGCACTCAGGTATTCCTGAGAGGCCTTCTCAGCCCTCCAGACCTTAGCTAAAGCCAGCTGATAACTCCCGGGTGTGTAGGCTTCTGACAAATAGCTGTCTCTGGTTGCTCACCTACATTTTCCAGGTCTCCTTTAGCTGAGCACTCCCTGCGCTCTCCTGGATTCGCAGCCAAGGGAGAAGCCACCTCCTCAGACTTACTGTGGAACCTTACTAACCAGCACTGCCCCAAGTGTCCAAGCTGCAGCCAATGCTCTTCACCCACCGACCATACCCTTCTCCCTAACATTTCCCACCGCCCTCCTGGCTCCATGTGCCCACTCACTGTTACAGCCCCCAGCTTGCCAACATTATCCCACCTACTCAGGGTCAGGTCCCAAAGAAACTCAGGACAAAGGGCTAAGTGAGGTAGATGCCTGCTAACATATCAAAGCAGATGCTGGCTGCCAGGTTCTTCCAGCAACACAAGTACCTGTTAGAGAGTCCTAGGTCCTTCTCACCCAGTCCTCTCTCTACTCTAAACCTCTCCGGCCCAGGGGCTGGGTCCACTTCCCTTCCCCCAGCCTCTCCTTTTCTATATAACCCAGACATTTTCGCACGCTCTTGATCCTCAGCTCTTGGTTCTTGGTTCCCTTTCTTGCCCTCTCTCCTCTTTGCTCTTTCTTCTCTTCCTCTTCCCAGCCTCCCTAAGCTGTGGCCTGGTTCAGTCTGGACCCTTCTAGATGCCTCTGCTGAACTCTCCACCATATCTACAATAAAACCCTTCTCCTTGACCTTGGAGTAGTCCTGTCTTGAGTTGAGAGTAGGGAGCAGACACAAATCAAGTTGGGTGTCCTTTCTTTAGATAGAAACTGTGCCAGGCAGATTTCTGCTCTGATAACAAACAACTAGGATAGTGAATTCATAAACAAAGGGTTCTTTGGGCTCATTGTTTCAGGTCTGTGATTGGTTGACTTCATTGCTCTGAGCCTGGAACGAAGCAGGATACCTTGGAGAGGGAGGCAGAAGAGATGGGGTCCTATAACACTTTATGAAAGAATTCCCCTCAAGATCTAACTTTCTCTTCCTAGGCTCCACCACCTTCTAACAGCACCATGCTTGGGACCCATCCTTTAACACATGAGCCTGTGGGAGATTGTAGATACAGGGTACAGAATTACTGTTTGGGACTGCAAGTCCTAAGCCCCAAGTTAGTAAGGCCAGCCCACGAGGAGCTCGCTCTGGAGCCTTGTTTCTGCAAGGATTCCTGGGCACCTTTGTAATGGTTCATTTTGATCGCCAACTGGAATGGATTTAGAATTACCAGGGGACACAGCTCTGGGTATGTCTTAGTCAGGGTTTCTATTCCTGCACAAACATCATGACCAAGAAGCAAATTGGGGAGGAAAGGGTTTATTTGGCTTACACTTCCATGTTGCTGTTCATCACCAAAGGAAGTCAGGACTGGAACTCAAACAGGTCAGAAAGCAGGAGCTGATGCAGAGGCCATGGAGGGATGTTCTTTACTGGCTTGCTTCCCCTGGCTTGCTCAGCCTGCTCTCTTATAGAACCAAGACTACCAGCCCAGACATGGTCCCACCCACAAGGGGCCTTTCCCCCTTGATCACTAATTGAGAAAATGCCTTCCAGTTGGATCTCATGGAGGCATTTCCTCAACTGAAGCTCCTTTCTCTCCAGCTGTGTCAAGTTGACACAAAACTAGCCAGTACAGGGTATGTATGAGGGAGTTTCCACAGGGGTTTAATTGAAGTGGGGTGACCATTGCTCAATGTGGGAGCACCACTCACTGGGCAGGGAACGCAGACTAAATGAAAAAGGAGACAGGAGAAAGCCACTTGGGTAGCAACACCCATCTCTCTGCTTCCTGATGGGAGATGTGATATGACCAGCTGTCTCGAGTTTCTGATGCCATGCTTCAGATATGATGGAATGCACCCACAACTAGGAAGCCCAAATGGGTCCTTCCACTCTTCTACTGCTCTTTGCTAGCTAGTATCTTAACAGGAAAAGTAACTACGACGCTCACAATATTGATATTTTTTGAGCCTTCTCCTGGGCCATGGCTCACAGTAAGTGCTTCCTAACAAAAAGATGTATCAAGACACCCAGACCCATGAAATAAAGTTATAGCCACAGTCAGGTTCAAGGCCATGGTCAGGTACATAGCCTAGTCATGAAGGAGCCCTCAGTGCTGTGTTTCCTAATCTGAATACATAGCATGTCTTCCATTTAGCTTGCCCTCTGGCTCTGAACCTACAAAATGACATTTTGAGATCTCTTTGCTGAGGTTTGTTTATCTTTATGAACTTTCCTACAAAAAGTCAAAGAGCCCCTGGGTCTCACAACCCTCCCATACCCCCCACCCCTGCCAGCAGCAGCCAGCAGGCAGCTGGAGGCTAATGCCGGGGCTGTCTTCCTGGGCACTCTTGTTCCTCCCTTGCTGTCCTGCTGCTACAACCTCAGGCTCCTTGTCTTTGTTTTCATCCCAGCCAGGGATCACATCATTAACTTGTAATAACTCCTGCAGCCCTTGGCTGCCTGGCTTAGCTTCTCTTTGTCTCATGTCCCTCCTTGTTCCTACTGTTTATCTGAGTTCCAGAAAATTAAGTATCTTCAGCCTCCCAGTGGAGTGGACCGGTTATCTCTACCCTCCACCCGCTGGTTGGATTTTCATAAAAGGGATATGTGGCCTGCCTCTCAGCTTGCTCCAGGCATTTGCAGCATTTAATCAGCCTGAGTCAAAACTGCATCAGGCAATGAAGATAATTGTGTGAAGGGTATATCTCAAGATATACCTCAGGTCCTGGGATTCTAACATTTCCAAAGCTGTGCTTGAACCCTTAGAACCATGTCATTAGCAAACATAATGTTTGAGGAAAAGTGCAAGTCCCAAGAACCTAACCAAGATCTCAAAAGGGACAGCAGATGCACACATGGTAGACAGCATCTATGCTTAGAAGATTCCCTGTGTATTGATGTATTGATCCTCACAGCTCTAGAGGAGGAGCATGTCTTATACTCATTTTATAGATGAGGAACTGTGGCACCGAGAGGTCAAGTCACTATGCCCAGGCTTTCACAGTTTCTGATAAACTGATAAGCTGATAGTGATATGACCTGGGTTCTCTTCGGAGTGAGGATTGGGACAAATGAATGGTTTTAGGTGTAGTTTCTATTACCAACTGTGTGACCTAGAACAAATATTTGCCCTGATGAAGCCTCAGTTTCTCCATTTGTACAAAGGGAACAACTGTGTCTCCCTAGCAGTGCTGTAGCAAGGGGTAAATTAGCATGGTACATATAAAAGCTCTTTCCTTTAATCCCTGGCACTATGTTTTGAGGGAGGGTGAGGTATCATGATAGCTTCTTCCCCTTCAGATTCCTGTCTGAGAGCTCCTCCCCTGGGAGAAGCTTAGGCTAAGGGGCTGTCCCAAGAGTCTCTGATGATGGATTGGCTCTGGATGTAGCTCTAATAAGTCTGTAGGGCTGAGTGCAAGCACAAGTAGTAGACTGAGTGCTTGCCTAGTTGTAAAGGAAGCCTGGGTTCATTCCCCACACTGTAGACCTAACACTGTAATCCTAGCACTCATGATGGATCAGAAGGTCAAGGTCATCCTTGGCTACATAAGCCTGACGCTACATGAGACCCTGTTTTAAAATTGAACATGTCCAACTTTACTGCTGTGTCCAAACTATATCATTCTTTTAATTAACAATCTGTGTCGTTCTCTTCCCTTTAACCTGTTAGGAAGAGCTTCAAGCTAAGAGCAAAACGAAGTACAGAGTGTTTATGTAACATGTCTCAGCCACACTCTGCCCTGCTGCACTCTAATTTTAAATAGTATATCTCAGAATAGATCACTGTTGCTTGAGCCAGGTGTGAAGATGCTGGGCTGCATCCTGCCTCTCGAGAACTCTGGAAGTGTCATGGTTACATGTTCCAGAGCAGGTAGGGGTAGGCAACGAGTGGCTCCACTCCTACCATCCTCAATTCTGAGATTCACAAAGTCTGAGCTCACTCAACCTTACCAGTTCTCCTGTCTGAGAGCACAGTCCACTGGCCCCACATGAAGAGATACCCTTAATTACAGACGATCTAAAAGCATCTCATTTGGACAAAAGATGAAAGAACTGGAGGAGCAGTAAGGGAACTAAGGAAGAGGTCTGGAGAAAACAGGAGTGGACGGAGGAGCAAGAGAGAGGAAGAAGACAGACCACAGATGGCTAGATTTCTGTTCTCATTGTGTTTGTTTTAAGGTGGGGTCTTCTTATGTAGGTCAGGATGGCCTCAAGCACATTGTCCTCCTGCTCCAACCTCCTGAGTGCTGGGACATGAGTGCCCTCATGCCTAACTCCCCTGAGGAATTTCTGAATGTTTTACAGATTGTGGGGTGGGTTTAGGTCATCTGAAGAGAGCTCGGGCCTGGAGCTGTGACACAGGGTGGGATGCAGCACAAGGTGGAAGGGTCAAATATTTCACACACACACACAAATGTCTAGGAGCTCAGTGTGCTAGTTCATATGTTATCACAGCATTTGGGAGGCAGAGGCAAGAGGATGGTGGGTTGGAGACCAGCCAGGACTCTTTAGTAAGACCCGCTTTCCACCTATAAACCCACAAACAAGTCTCCAGCCTTTGAATTCTTGAACATGCTAGGTGAGTGTTCTACCGCTGAGCTACATCCCAAACTCAATGCTGTGATTTTGCTGTTGCTGCTTTGAAGCACGTATTGCTCTATCACATAAAGAAATAAAGGTAGAAAAACACATGGGAGAGCACAGAAATCCTTACACGTGAGCAGCAGACAAAGACTCCACAATGCTCATAAGAGCCTCGTTTGCAGTGGAACACTCAAAGCAAATCCAGAAGCAGCCCAAATTTTATCAGAGGTAGGAAGCACACATTGTTTTGTGGCCTAGCTCTATGTGGAAATAATATACAGCCATGCATCAGCATCAGGCATGCACACAGTACATCTCACAAGCAAACAATGCACTGAGGAGCCCTCCGTCTACTGGTAACACACTTGGTGCAGAAACTTGAGAACCTAAAACTATGAGGATCCCCATAACCTACATAAAAAGAGGTATATGGTGGTGGTGGTGGCAATGCATCTCTATAAAGAGGTATATGGTGGTGGTGGTGGCAATGCATGTCTGTAATTCTAGCCCTGGGAGGTTCAGACAAAAGGACACCTGAGAATTACCGGCCAGCCAGCTTTAGCTTAGTCAGTGAGATCTAGGGCACAGGAGAGCCTGTTTCATAAACTAAGGTGGGTGGCATCTGAGGAAAGACACTGAGGCCCCCCCTGGCCTCCACATGCACCTGCCCATTCAAACTCAAAGACAAAAAGCATGGTAGGGAAAAGACGAGTGTGAAGATGGGAATATATAAAAATCAAAGTCTATAATGATGCAGGCATCAATATTCATGGTATGGGTATAAAATAAAATATTAGCATAAATGACTAGCTAGCTCGTGGTAGGACTTAGCTGTAAGGGAATGTGGGAGCTGTGAGGAGACAGAGTATAGGGCTTCTAAGTGCCTGTGGCAGCCAGTAGCAGTTAGAGTAATCCTTCAGCAATCTTTTCTCTGAGGGAACAAAGCTTGATTCAATGGGGCCAGCACTCCCTGTGACTGGAGAGAAACTCAGAACTCTTTTAACTCTTAAGGAGCCAGAGCTGATTGCTTCTGGCAATTAATTCCTGCTGATAGCAGCAGGGGGTTAGAAAAAGGAGGAATTTAACTACTTTGGCTGGTGGTGAGAAGCTCTTAGCTCTTTAACTTAGGGGCATGGCAAGCTGGCAAGAGTCTTGGAGCTCATTATCTCTTTGTGATCTGGCAAGAAAGAAAAGTAATGCTTATGTGTGCATGCACATGCGCATGCACACACACACACACACACACACACACACACACACACACACACACACACGAGAGATAAACCAGAAAGGCACTCTAACCCACAAGTTTCATCAATTTCACATGTGTTCATGCATACATGCATTCATATATATATGTATATATATACACATACCTACATACATATACACATACCTACATACATACACACATACATATACATATATACATTTATATCCATGCAGTTGGCTCCCACACTTTATTTTTGCTCTCAGCTTTTATACCTTTTCAGACAAAAGTTCTCTATGTAAGAAAAATTATCTTGCAGATAAAATGTTGCACAAGAGGGAGTTACAGCAGGACAATTGATTACATGGTTTTCTAAACATTTTACAGTCCATAAGTTCATAGTAAGTTCAAAGCAATAGTTCATGTCATAGGTCAATAAGGTTTAAGGACTTACACCTGAATGGTTTACACGTCTTTCTGTTAAGACTTGTACCTGACTAAACATCTTTTATATTTTTTCTAGCTCCACAAAGTAAGTTCCTTGTAAATTTAAAGCAATAGTTATTAAGCAAGGTTTTTGTCAAGAAACAAATCATCTGTCTTGTGTCTTATTATTTTGGAGTCTTGTGTAGTAAAACTAGTCAATCATTTATTTTCTATTCTTGCATCCATAATAAATTGCCCAATCATAATTTATGATCTTAGTTATCAAGATCAGTGGCCTCATTCCTAACCTAGAAGGAATATTTCCCTTGATTGTAAATATGTTCCAAGCCTATTTCTCTTCTCAGTGCTTTCAGGTTGTAACATATGAAGGTTTTCAGAACTCTGTTCAGCTTTTTTTTTTTTTTTTTTTTTTTTTTTATTCTACAGGAAGTTTCAAATTATTTGAATCAATCCAGGAGTTCTATAAAATCATTATCAGGAATTACAAAATCATCAATTCATCTAAACAGCACCATTATGTGAAAGTACATATGTGATCTTCATATTGATTGTGTAGGAAATCTACCCAACAGAGTGAGTAAATGCCCAGGAAATGATAGGCAACGAGGGTTTTCCTACGCCATGTCAGATAAGTGAGGACTATAGCATGGAACGGCATATCAGCACAAAGCAATCCTAGGACAAAGACCCGAGAGTCCTTGCCTCTTTAGAGCATACCCATCACAGCCATGGTGGGGAGATAGTGGGTCATCTCCAGAAAGCTCACTTCCTTACACGGCCTTCCCTACATGACTTCTGCCAGGTTCTAGGAATCAAGTTGTCAGGCTTTTACCAGCTGAGCCATCACCTTGGCCCCACCCCTAAGGCTCTAACCCTAACCCTAAGGTAAGATAAGGGCACTGAGCCCATCCTCGAGGGCAGAGCCCTTTGACCTATCACCTCATAAACATCTCACCACTTAATGCTGTTGCTGAGGACTGAGTTTCATTCAACATTAACTCTCATCTCTGTTAGCATTCTTCAGCCCTGACCCTCCCCTTCATGCTTCCTTTAGCTTGTCACTTCACAGATGTGCCAGGACCCTTCTCCCATTGGAACCTTTGTGTCCCTGCTTTCACTCTGTTTATGCCTGGTCAGTGTTTTGCCTGAACCTGGCTTAAATCCCCAGTTCCTGCCCTACTTTCCTCCCCCAGGACTATGGTTTGAACAGAGAGCATTCCCTGCCTATAAACTGATAGGGGACCCCCAGGGGGAAAACATTAAAAGATGGGGCTTTTGATTATTAAATGGGAGGAGGAATTAGTGCCTATAATGGTTAATCTTCATTGTCAACTTGACAGGATTTAGAATTATCTGGGAGGCATACCTTTGGGAATGCCTACAACGGAGTTTCTAGATTGGGTAATTGAGGTATAAAGACTCATTCTGAATGTATGCTGGGCTTTCAGCTTTGTTGTTTATAAACCACTTAGTAAATCGAGCCACAGTGGCTCCAGTGAACTCTAACCCCTGAATAATGCTTCTTCTTTGGGATGGTTTGCATGTGCTCAGCCCAGGGAGTGGCACTATTAGAAGGTGTAGACCTGTTGGAGTAGGTTTGTCACTGTGAGTGTGGGCTTTAAGACCCTCATCCTAGCTGTCTAGAAGTGAGTCTTCCACTAGCAGCCTTCAGATGAAGATATAGACTTCTCCACTCTGCCTGCACCATGCCTGCCTAGATGCTGCCATGTTCCCACCTTGATGATAATGGACTGAACCTCTGAACCTGTAAGCCAGCCTCAATTAAATGTTGTCCTTTATAAGACTTGCCTTGGTCATGGTGTCTGTTCACAGCAGTAAAACCCTAACTAAGACTTTCTTGTTGCAGAGTTCAGATCGAGGGTTACACCAGAGAAGCCACCCCACTCTTCCCCATCTGTGTCCAGCCCTAACAATGCCACTGTGCTCCTGGGTATATATATGTGTGTGTTCATGCATATGCAAGTGCTCATGTATGCACATATGTGTGGAGGCACATACATAATTATTATTCAGGCTCCTGATATACTATTATTATGTCACTATTATTATGTGTTTATATGTGTCCTTTCATATGTGAGTTGGTGCATGTGGAGGCCAGAGGACATACTCTTTAAGAACAATGTTCACCTCCTTTGAGACAGGGTCTGTCATTGGCCTGTAGCTCACCAATTTGACTAGAATGGCTGGTCATCAAGCCCCAGAAATTCTCCTGTCCCCATTTCCATAGTTCTGGGATTACAGTCACCTATTAGCAAGCCTGACATTTTTTGTGCATACTGGGGATCAAACCCAGGGACTCATGTGTGTAGAACAAGCATTTTATCAGTTAAGCCATCTCTCCAGCACTTGATCATCTTCCAGAGGCCTTTATCTGTGTTTGTAAGTCTAAATATGAGTTCCACATGTCTCTTATTGGATACTCATCTCTACTAGGGCCACCACACTGAGTCATCTACACTCATTGTTTATAACACTAATGGCGACGTTACAGGCCCCTGATATTCAGACAAACCCAGCAATGACATTACTGTCTTCACTTGGTGAGTGGGTCAGGTCTCTGCTTACTGCTTCTCCCACTGTCTTGTTGTCCCATTTCAAGCTGCCCTGAAGTCAGTGGGTGTGAGCAGTATAGCTCTAATGGCCATGGGAGTGTGTGCCCAGGCTTCAGGAATAGACAGTGCTGCTACAGCTCCCAGTGTAGACACTTTGAAAAGTAGGTTTCCTTCTCTGTGACTGTGGGGACAAGGTATAGAGACCCAGTCTTTATGCAATAGCCACTTGTTCTCTTTACTGTCTTGGAGGACAGAAGTCTTGGCAATCACCTCCCAAGGACACAGTTGAGGCATCTGAGATATTCCTGCCTTTGCCTTGGCTCCTGGAAGAGATCCTTTCCTGCTTCTGCAGCTGTGTTTCTTGCTGTTTTGTGAAATTTCCCTGGGGAGACATGAGCAAACATTTACTTAGACAGGTCCTGGCTGACCAAAGAAATGATTTTTGACAAGATAGCTTGGTGAACCAACAAGCTTATTGGGCCCATTTAAGGAGCAAGGTTGAGGGGTTATACAGGGCTGTTTGTGGTTATACAGGAGCCTGGATAACCACAAACAGCCACACCCCTGAAAAGTTTCATGTTAGCACGGATGACCACGGGTCACTTAGGGTTGCATATATGGGTCTCTTCAGTTAACCTTTTGTGTTAATTTGAATAAGCTGGGCCTATGGACAGTGGCACTATTAGGATTAGGAGGTGTGGCCTTGTTGGAGGAAGTGTGTCACTAGGGAGGGTGTCTCTTTGCAGCAATGGAAACCCAAGCTAAGACAGAAGTTGAGACTTATGGGACTTTAAAAATTGGACTAAATGTATTTTACATTATGTTATGGCTAGGTGTGGCCTCAAAGGACTTGTGTGTTTGAACAAGCCTATGGGGGCCAGGGAGTGTGTCACTCTGGGGGTGGGCTTTGAGAGTCTCCTTCTAGCTACTCTCAGATCAAGATTTCTCAGATCAAGATCATTGCGTTTCAGAGCAATAGAACCCAAACTAAGACACCTTCCATATATGTCATAGCTTCCAGCACTGACTGAGGCCACCTGCATCTAGGTACAGCTGGGAGGAGCTGCTGGAGCTAGTGGGCAAATCTCAGGTAGATCATCTTTGCATCCTCTCATGGAGAAAATTCCAACAGGACCTATCCTAAGGAGGCATTTACAAGTTGGCACAGTTGTTCTGATTAAGAGGGTCACAGTAGACCAGGGAGATGAGTCAGGGAATAAAATGCTTGCTGTGGCAGAGTTCGGATTCTAGCACCCACATAAAAGCTGATTGTGGAAGCAAGCACCTATAACCCAACACTAGAGAACAGAAACAGGCAGATTCCCCGAGCTCGCTACTGTAGCAGCACTGTCTCTAGGTTTAGCGAGAACAGTCTCAGCAACAATTGAGATGGAGAGCAATAGAGAAAAATATTCAAAGCCAACCTCTGGCCTCCACATATGCATAAATAGGGAGCTCACTTGAACACACACACAGAGAGAGAGAGAGAGAGAGAGAGAGAGAGAGAGAGAGAGAGAGAGAGAGAATTCAGCAATGATCATTATACTCAGAAGATAGCATCCAAAAACACTTGCTTTTGTTTGCCTGTAGCCCCTTCCTCTGTCTCTGAAGCCCTCACTATACTCTCTTTAATGTCTCTCAGCAGAAATTGTTGTGCCATTCTCTCTCCTTCTTAGAGGACATTTGTGTGTCCATCTACCACCCACTTGCATGATTCTGGGGATTCTGGACCTTCATTTAAGTCATGCCTGCAACATTACTTTTAGCTACATATAGTAGCAGGCTCCCAGGTCACTAGAAAAGTTATCTTTGGAACCATAATCCTGTCCTTTACACTGAGTGGCCATAACAGTCCATTTAAGGACTAAGCTTGACTCTCAGGGGGACAGAGGCAGAGATGGGCATAGCTTGGAAGTCGTTGCTCAACCTGAGCTCATTTATATCAGACCAAGAGCAAGCACAAAACTAAAAACAAACAGAATCTACTTACTTAACAATAGCCATCAACATTTAAAGTTTTAAAAACAAAAAGGCTATAAAATTTGGGTTCTTTACAATTTAGGGAAATTTTACTTTTGAGCTTAAGAAGACTCTCCTAGTAGGGTACAAGATATTCAGAAAAACCTGACAAATGAACACAGAAAATCCTGAAGGAGAAAACAGTTAGATTTTCCCATGCAGGCATCAATATCTATCTGATACCATAAATGAAACAAAAAGGTGAACAATATCAAAGCATAACAGTTCCACGTAGGAAGAACTTGCTGGAAGGCTCTGTGTCAAGTCCAGCTTGGTGAACCCATGAGAGTGATGGGGTTATTTACAGGGGCATGGGTGACTCAAAGACATCCCAAGGTTGGCAGGTTATGGTTGAATTTTAGGGACCAGAGGTATACTTTAAAAAAGAAAGAAAGAAAGAGAGAGAGAGAGAGAGAGAGAGAGAGAGAGAGAGAGAGAGAAAGAAAGAAAGAAAGAAAGAAAGAAAGAAAGAAAGAAAGAAAGAAAGAAAGAAAGAAAGAAAGAAAGAAAGAAAGAAAGAAAGAAAAGCTGGGTATGGTGGCACATGCCTTTAATCCCAGCACTCCGGAAGCAGAGGCAGGTGGATTTCTGAGTTCAAGGCCAGCATGGTCTACAAAGTGAGTTCTAGGATATAGCCAGAGCTATACAGAGAAACCCTGTCTGGGGAAAACAAACAAACAAACAAACAACAAACAAACAAACAAACAAAACAAAAACCCAAAAACAAAAACAAACATCTTTTAAGTCCAAGACCGTGTTAAGTATGCCTGGTGATAGCATGGGTCAGGGACTGTGGGGTGAATATCCTCCACCCTTTTGTTGACTTTCTTTAAGTCTTGTACTGGCTTGATAGCCATTTGTGCCTGGTTTCCATACAGGAAGTAGTGGCGTGTTCCAGGGGACCTACAAGGTACTGGGATTCCTATTTTTCTCAATCTGTTTATATGGATTGTGATTCTTTGTCAGGCTTCCAGGTTCATGGAATACTTATACACCTGTCTGAGCTTCACCAAAGCTCTGAGTTGGATGAGGACTGGGGCCTGGTGTTTGAGAAGACGAGGGGGTTGCCTTCCACCCAGACTCTGGAGAACTTGTCTCAAAAAATAGGCCAATAGATTATCATGGCCAGGAGGGTAGTCTGATACCAGGGTGCAGGGAAAGTGTCAGTACATATTCCTCAGCTAAGAAAAGGGTGACTAACATTGTCACTCTGTTGCCTGTCTATTTTTTTAAAATCTTACATTAATGTCCTCCTCATTAAAGGTAATTTGAGCATGAAGTCTGTGTAAGTATCTTCCCAAGACAGGGTAGGGGCATTCAAGAATAAACAGAAAAGAATCATAACAGTACCATTTCCGAGTTTCACACGGTGTTTTGTTGTCCAGGGGTATTGTTTAGAACTGGTTGCTCCTTGCACCAGGGTGCATCTCATGGCTAGAGTTCCTGGACCACCACATAGTGGGCTCCCATGTCTACCAGAAAGTCAGTTGACTTCCTGTCCACTTTCAAGGTTACTGTAGGCTCAAAGAGAGGAGTGATCAAACCTTGATCTACTCGGTCCTCGTCCAATCCTGGGACCTTGGTCTTGCCAGAGCTGTGTCATTTAGGACAATCTCCCTCCAATGCCATAGTTCTTTACATTTGGCACATTGGTTTCTCTTGCCCTTTATCAATGGCCTGTTGCCTTTGAAATCTGAACCTGGGAATGGACCCTCTAGTTTCTGGAAGGCAGCCACCATAGCTCAAGCCATGTTTCATCTGCCAATCATCTGGGGTGTCCCAGTTATTAAAGACTTGGGTTGAAACCTCAATCAATTTAAACAGGTTTTTCCCCTTCAAAGCCCCTATCTCTGAAGGTTTTATATATATATTAGGGGCAGACTGGGCCACAAAGGCAATATTTGTGGCCCTCCTGTTTCCTTCTGTTTTGGGATCTATGGAGCTGTAAGTCCAATAGGCTTCCAGGAGGCATTCCAGGGAGATTGCAGGCCAAGAGAGATTCCTTGCGTCCCAAAGTAACCTGGCTAACTTCTGACAAATTTGTAGGCCAGCTGGAAGCCACTTAGAAACATCCCAAGAGAGTCTGGTGAAAGATCTCAAAGGACTCTTACCTGCTGCTGTGTTAGGGTCCCCATCTGGGTGCTTGAATGGCAAAACCTTCTCAGTGGTCTCAGAATTTGTTAAGTAACTAATTCCCTGGCTTCCTCAGTGTGTTTTCATTTCTCTGAGGTAAAGAGGTCTGCAGGAGTTGTTGACAATCATCCCAAGTTGATAGATAGGAATAGAAAATAGTCTCCGGGAGAGAAATTAAATCCTGGGTTTCTCTGAGAAAGAAATGTTGTGATTCTTCCAGTTATAGAAGTTACTGGTCAAAGATGAGGTATAGATCATGAAAGGGGCCACCCTTTGGCCCCATCTTGGGGGCCCATGGAAGAGGTTTGACAAAGAGGTAAGGTGGGGACTCTCCTAGAAGTAGATGCTCCCTCTTCAAGGTTTCCTTGATATCTAACCTGGTATGAGGGGGACTTAGAAAGGGGTTATAGGTGAAGATGGATAAGGGGTGAGGGGATGCAGGAAAACATCCATAGGTAGCACGAAAGTCAGGCAGGGGTGGAGGGGGTAGGTAGGAAGTATTGTGAGACCCCCGAAACTGGGGAGACCTCCGCTCAAGTCCAGGGATGAGCTGGCTGGTACCTCAATAACTCAAGAAAACCACACCTGATGCAAACTGCAAGAGGCTTTATTGTCAGCTAGCTGAGGACAGGGCAGGGGAGTTCAACTCCAAGCAGTAACAGCAGGGGGCTTTTAACAGTAGCTGAGGAATTGGGAGGAGTTTGGCTACAGCTCTTCTCTGTGGAATCTATCTCCATGTCCTTGGTACAGGGAGCCAAACAAGCGCCTGGCTAGGTCTCCCCACAATCATCGCATCTCTGTCTGTAAGGCACAGAAACAAAAAGGCTTTTTGCTGGCTATAGAGAACAAAGAGCTTCTTTCTGGCTGTATTTTTAGAGATCAGGGGAAACACGCTTGGGAAACATCCAGGGGCTTTACCTTTCAGGGAGAAACGCTTTAAGTCGGGGTCTCACAGATGACCCTGTCCATGACTGGGAGAACAGGAATTTCCTTATCATCCCTCTGAGACTTGGGTCTGAGGAGAAGGACTCAAGGGGTGCCAATGGAATGCAGCAAGATGGCTTTGAGCCATTTAAGTGGCTCTTCCACAAGGTATCACCAAGTCACAATATAGGGGGTTTGGTTGGGATGTCCTTGTCATCTAAAGATGATTGCCTATGTGGAGTAAATCACAGTTAAATTGAAAGTGCCCAGGACCCCAGAGAGCACTGAGACGGCTGCTGCAGGCCTAGTTGCCATCACACCTGGGAGGAGCCTCAGCTGTTGCTGCAGGCCCCAGTTACCATCTCAGCAACCATGAGCAGCTAGGCCAAGACCCACCAGCCACCTGCCGTCCCTGCCACCGCCCTCAGCACCACCGACACCAAGCCCAGCTCCGCGCGGGTAGTGGCGGCCCGGTGGTGCCTGCCAGCAGGGGCAAGAAGGTCATCGCAACGAAGGTTTTGGGAACAGTAAAATGGTTCAATGTAAAGAACAGATACAGTTTCATCAACAGGAATGACACCAAGGAAGACGAATTTGTACACCAGACTGCCATAAAGAAGAATATCCCTAGGAAGTACCTTCGCAGTGTAGGAGATGGAGAGACTGTGGAGTTTGATGTGGTTGAAGGAATAAAAGATGCGGAGGCAGCAAATGTTACAGGCCCTGGTGGAGTTCCAGTTCAAGGCAGTAAATACGCAGCAGACCGTAACCATTATAGATGTTATCCATGTCAGAGGGCCCTCCACGCAATTGCCAGGAAAATTACCAGAATAATGAAAATGGGAAAAAGAATGCAGGCAAAGGTTTCCACCTTACTACATGTGGAGACCCTATGCGCAGCAACCACAGTATTCCAACCCCACTGTGCAAGGAGAAGTGATGGAGGGTGCAGACAGCCAAGGTGCCAGAGAGCAAGGTGAGACAGAATCTGTATCGGGGTTACAGACCGCGATTCCACAGGGACCCTCCTCGCCAAAGATAACCTAGAGAGGATGACAATGAAGAGGACAAAGAAAATCAAGGAGATGATACCCAAGGTCTGCAGCCACCTCTATGTCAGTATCGCGGCAACTTCAATTACCGACGCGGACGCCCAGAGAACCCTAAACCACAAGATGGCAAAGAGACAAAAGCAGCCGATCCATTAGCTCCTGAGGTTGAGCAGACTTACCATCTCTACCATCATCCAGTTTGGTCATCCAACAAGAAAAAATGAATATGAAATTCCAGCAATAAGAAATGAACACCCACCTCCAGCAGGAAAACAGGACATCAAGTGAGGGATGGGGTTGCTATCCCACAGTCACACCTCTGACCCATAATTGTCTCTCTCTGAAAGGATTACAGGAATGAAAATGGAGAGGAGCCTGGGGAAAAGAAAGTCCAGCGACAGGCCCAAAGTGGGATTCAGCTTAAGGGGAGGTCCCAAGGCCTGACATTATTGCTGAGGCTATGGAGCGCTAACCAAAAGGGATCTATCATGAATGCCCTCCAAAAGACCCAACAAGCAGCTGAAAGTCAGATGCAGATATTTGCACCCAACCAATGGACAGAAGCAGCTAACCCTGTTGTTGAATTAGGGAAGGTGGAAAGAAGCTGAGGAGGAGGGCGAACCTGTAGGAGGCCCAGCAGTCTCAATTAATCTGGACCCCCAAGTTCTCTCAAACACTGGACCACCAAACAGACAGCATACACCAGCTGATATGAGGCCCCCAACACACATACAGTAGAGGACTTCTGGGTCTATGTTCAGAGATGATGCACCTAACCCTCAAGAGACAGGAGGCTCCAGGGAGTTTAGAGGTCAGGTGGGGTGAGAGGTGGGGAGTGGGGGCATCCACGTGGAGACAGAGACAGGGTAGGGTAGGGAGAAGGTGTGGGATGTGGAGCATACAGAGGGTGGATGGAGCAAGGGGTGGGGAATGGAATATGGAGTGTAGGAAAATAAATTAAAAATAAAATTAAGGCGGGGAATGGTGGCACATGCCTTTAATCCCAGCACTTGGTAGTCAGAGGCAGGTGAATTTCTGAGTTCGAGGCCAGCCTGGTCTACAGAGTGAGTTCCAGGACAGCCAAGGTACACAGAGAAACCCTGTCTCAAAAAAACAAACAAACAACAACAACAAAAAAAAAAAAAAAACCAAAAAAGCAAAAACAAAAAACCAAAAAAAAAAAATTAAATTTAAAAAAAGAAATTAACAAGATTGAAGCTGAAGACCTTGAGTGCTTGCTTTTTGCCCATTGATCAGATAACATTAGAACTATCTGCACTATCTATGCAGCATGGGGTTATTATTATTTTTACCTAACGATGTCTCTTTTTGGTAATGAGAAGCATGTTTTTGAAGAAAAAAAAAAGGCCTGGTTTTTCTCAATACACCTTTAATGGTTTTTAAATTGTTTCATATCTGGTCAAGTTGAGATTTTTAAGAACTTCATTTTTAATTTGTAATAAAGTTTACAACTTGATTTTTTCAACAAAGTCAACAAACTGCAAGCATCTGTTAATAAAGGTCTTAAATATTAATAATAATAGTAATAATAATAATAGTAATGAAAGTGCCCCCCATGGGCCAGTCTTAGAGGTGGGCCATTCAAGCTGGCAGAAGGTCTTGAGTTTGCCAGAGTAGATTTTGTGAAGACTGAGAAATGCTCTTCTAAAATTCCTTAAAATGATGAACAGTTCAAGGGGGTGGACGGTGGATTACTCCAATTCTATCACGAAGTCCAGGACAAAGAAGACAGTGATCAGAAAAAGCAAAAGTAAGACTGGACATTGAAAAATGTAGACAGAACATGTCAAAGAGACTGACAGAAAAAACAAACAAACAAGATCCCCAGCCAAAAAGAGGCCAGAAAGAGCTGAAGCAGCCTTCATCCTCCCTAGACTGGGAGAGCAGGTCTGCATCCAGTCTCTTTCAAGGGTCACAAGAAGCACACAAAACCAGAACCAGAATATTAGATTCACCTCCAGAGGTCTCCCTGAAGCTAACAATTCAAAAAGTTGTGCTTGGATATCAGTGTCCTAGATCTTGGATGAGCCCCCAAAATGTTGTGGGGTCTGACAAAGATCCAACACCCAGGACACACCAAGCTTTCTTAACCAGAATTTCGTAAGGTCTGTTCTAACATCCCACTTACATAGATCTGTCCAGAACTAAATGAAAGCAGAGGCTAGCTTGAAGTCATTGACAGGGCTACAGACTCACTGAAGTGAGGGGAAGCGGAGAGAATGCTCTCATTTGGAACTTCCCAAAGAGAGAGCTCAGGATGGTAGCAGAGGCACTCTGGGTGTCAGCAAGATGGCATGGCAGGAGACGGCACTAGCTGCCAAGCCTGATACAAGGAGTTACACATGGTAGAAAGAGAGAACCATCTCCCAAAAGTAGTTCTCTGGCCTACACACAGACACACAGACACACAGACACACAGACACACAGACACACACACACACAGACACACAGACACACAGAGGGGGTGGGGGAGAACACTTGAAAAGAAAAATGGTCAGGATCAAGAAAATGCTAGAGACTTGCCACAGGATCAGTCTGGCCAGAACGCCACTACTACATTGCAGGACCGCACAATACATTCATTCATGGCCAAGTGGTTAAAGTCTCACCCATGAGCCTCTGGCTGGCTGAGCTAGGGCAGGACCTGCTCTCTTGTTAAACTTCTCTAAGAACAACTGGCCCATTCTAATTCTTCCATGTCGAGCAATGGAAAAGCCATGCTCCTGCCCATAAGAACAATTCTCCAACCCTTGTGAAGACTGTCAGCAAATACCAATAGATAGTCTCCAAACTGCTTTCTAAGTCAAACAAGGCCTGCCATCTGCAGAACGTGGGGGAATTTTGAAGAGGGTCGAGCTGAACTTGTGTAAGCTGAATAGCTTGGAACAGCAGTGAGCTCCATGTGGTATCCAAGCCAGGCTGTTTGTCAGCATTCTGGCTACAGCATATAGTAGCTGCATGATTCTGGGCCACTTAACATCTCTGAGTCTGCAAGCTCTTCATCTAGAAGAGAAATGACAGTCCCTACTTGCAAAGTTTGTTCTTAGGATGAATTGCTAACATCTGTATAAAGTACTAATGAATACAAAGTGTGTATGTAAGCATGTGCGTGTGTGCACGTGTGTGTATGGTGCATGTGTGTGTACATGTGCTCTCGTGAGTGTGTGTGCATGTGCACTTGTTTGTGAGTATATGTGTGTGTGTGTGTGTGTGTGTGTATGTATGTATGCGTGTGCATGTGCATGTAGTAACAGAAACTATTTTCATCATCACAGCTGTGGATCTTTCTACACACAATGCTCAGCTTCTCTTCTCATCAAATGCTGGTGAAATTTAAAACAGGTTGAAGAGATGACCCCTACATTGCTTGCTTATTGATTCTTGCCAGTGATGTTATATTTCTAACAATCTCTTTACTCCCTTTGGTTTTCTGAGAGGTTTCCTGTATCCCAGGCTGGCCTTGAACTCATGTTCCTCTGCCTCAGCCTAGAGTGCTGGGATTATTGGTGTGTGCTACCACACTTGGCCTGTGATAAGGAACATTTCTGTCAATCCCTATTTCTTTTGTACCTCTGACAACTCCTGATCTGTTGTCACCATAATTATGCCTTCCCCAGACTTCCCTATCAATGAAATAATACATGGTATGGTCTTCAGAAACCAGCTTCCTTCACTTAATGCCATACTTTAGAGTCTGATTATTTCAGTACATATTTTTTCTTTTTGATGAGTATTATCTCACTTATACATGTTGGGAACTTGTTGTTTATTTGCTTTCTTTGGTTTGGAATTTTGAGATGACTCACTGCATAGCCTAGGCTTGTTTCAAACACCCACTCTTCTTGTAAGAGGCTGAGATGACAGGTGTCTGCCCCCAGACCTGGGCTCAATTTTCAGGAGCTTTGTTTACCAGTAGTTAAACGGGGGACAAGTTGGTATGTGCACAGAAACTGATAAATGACTCCAGCCCAGGTCCATCCAGACACTACTCCCTGCCCCAAGCCAGTAGATACCTTTGTCAGCACATGACTCTACAGTTTTGGAACACCAGCAAAAGGTACTTGCTGTTCCTTCCTGTTTCAGTAAGCCCCAAGATCCCTCTTCCCTACAAAAAAAAAAAAAAAAGGCCACTAATGATGGTGCTGAATAAACATGAGGCTGGCTTACCATTAATTATTAGAAGCTGCCAGGCAGTAGTGGCACATGCCTTTAATCCCAGCATTTAGGTGCAACTCTCTGTCTGCTTCTCACTTGGGGTAGTCAAATCCATTGCACACCAGGCAGAACTGGAGGGAGGAAAGCTCAGTAGGGTGGGCAGATGCAGGCAGGATCTTGGTCAGTGGTGAGTGAGCAGAAAGAACACACACCCCAGAATAGCTTCTGAGAACTGGTTCATCTATTGGAGGGGAGAAATGGGTACTTATACCCCTGGGGAGGTGGCCAGGGTTTCTGGGGGCAAGGTTTGTGTGTCTGTGCATCACTGGCCAGGACAAGGGTGTTGGAAGATGCTTCATCTGCATACTCAGGGGCTGTGTGGCACGGAAACCTTATAGGGTCAAACAAGGAGTAAAGCCTGATAACTGTCAGTATAATAAAGTCTACTTAGGATGAAGGAGCGAGCTGACTCCTCCCATCCTCATTTGAGGTATCCAGAGTTGAAGCTCTCCACTACCTTTCCTCTGTAGTCCTGGGCTATCACAACCCCACATCACACTCAGGAGGCAGAGGCAGAGGCAGAGGCAGAGGCAGAGGCAGAGGCAGAGGCAGAGGCAGAGGCAGAGGCAGAGGCAGAGGCAGAGGCAGAGGCAGAGGCAGAGGCAGAGGCAGAGGCAGAGGCAGAGGCAGAGAGGCAGAGGCAGAGGCAGAGGCAGAGGCAGAGGCAGAGAGGCAGAGAGGCAGAGAGGCAGAGAGGCAGAGAGGCAGAGGCAGAGGCAGAGGCAGAGGCAGAGGAGGCAGAGGCAGAGGCAGAGAGGCAGAGAGGCAGAGGCAGAGGCAGAGGCAGAGGCAGGAGGCAGAGGCAGAGGCAGAGGCAGAGGAGGATCTCTGACTTCCAGGGCAACCTGGTCTATTGAGGGAGTTCCAGGATAACCAGGACTATGCAGAGAAACCCTGTCTCAAAGAATTAAAACAAAACAAAATAAAACAAAATGTCATCAAAGCAATTTTACATCTGTTAGTGCAACAACTCTAATGAAACTTGCAGGAGGTGACTGGAAATAGCCAACAGCTTCAGAGAGGGACCCTCTGTGCTTTGGTAGAGGCAGACTCCAGACTCTGTAGCTAGAGTGGCCCAGTTTACCAGTTTTTCAGGAGTAGGTGGGAGGGGACAGAAGATCTGGTATCTTGCAGTTGAGACTCTTTTTCATCCCTGACCATTCTCAGACCAAGCCCACAATGTTATTTAACTTGGGATTTGTGTAATTACAAATAAAATTTTAAAAATAGTATGGCTCTCTACCAAGTGTGTCATATACAAGGTAGAGCTGGATCTGGCTATCTGGCTGGCAATCTCAGCACGTGAAAGATAGAGGAAGGAGAATCAGGAGTTCAAGGCCAGCCTCAGCTACATAAGGAGTTGGAGGCCAGCCTGGAATACATTAATTTCCACCCCCTCTAAATCCTTATACAAAACTGGGAGAAATATTTTATTGCCTATGTCAAGAACATTTTTCAAACACTGAAGAGGTTTTGAGGGATGATAGAAAATATGGGATATTTTCCAAAATTTTTTTAATCCTGCCAAGAAAACCCCTGGCTTGTTTGCTTGTTTGTTTGTTTGGTTTGGGTTTTGTGATACAGGGTCTCTCTATGTAGTTCTTGCTATTCTGGAACTCACTGTGTAGACCTGATTAGCCTCAAACTCACAGAGCTATGCCTGGGTGGATCACTACACCTGGCCTAATTCCCGAGTCTTTTAAAAGGCCCATGACAACAAAAATGGAACAAAGACAAGAAGAAGATATCTGGGTACACATGCACACAGTGTTATAGTAGCAATTGTCCCTGAATTGTCTCTAGAATCTTGCCAGCTCTATGATCTTGGTTGACTTAACCTCTCTAAGACTGCTAGAGAGAATGAGAATACATGCCCTACAAGCAGAGAGCATTCGCCAGACATGGGACCAGATTTAGGCTGGCAAGACATTGTCAACTATGTGTTATCTTTTGTTGGTGTTAGTGTGAGAGTTGGGTGGATTTTAGGAGTGGGGATGGAGGATGTGGGAGACAAGACAGGGAACAGGTGATGGACCATGGAAGGCATGGGAAGAGGCAGCAACCTCAGGAGCTCATTGACAGAATGCAAAACTGCACTACTTAAACTACCAGTGGTTAACTGTGTTTCTCCCGGAGTGACTCACTGCCTTTGATAGGTGTTATTATCCTCCTGGTGTCTCTCTCATAGGATTTGGAATTTTCCCTTTGCATTGTTTCAGTGGAATCCAGGACTGTGTGTTCTTCCCACCTACCAGCTTTCCTGTTTTCTTTAAAAAAAAAAAAATCACATATTGACTGAGATGTGCCATGCAGGAAACAAAGAAGTTGAATCCCTCTAAGGAGGTTACAGTCTGAAGAAACACAAAACTGAAGGGGGAGGAACTGAACTAGCCTGGGAGCATAGAGAAGGTTCCAGAAGGAGCACTGGAATGTCTTGAAGGCTGCATAGGAATTAATTTGAGAGGCAAAAGTGCTATGACTTAGGAAAGGTTTGGTCAAAGATTGGGAAGATATGGGGTCATAGCTCATGGCTTATAGAATCTATGAGAGTGGCCAGAACCCAAGCACTCTAACTAAAGGTGAGGCCAAAAAAAAAAAAAAGCCAGAGAATGGAGGGGTTCTGCTGAGGCCAGTGTGATGATAGTGGTCTCCAAAGAAAGGAGTGGCCCATGAAATTAAAAATATTCAAGTTTTTCAAAACTATCCAGATAAGAGCTGAGTTGGTTGCGTATCTCAATGGGAGAACATTTCTTTAGTTTGAGCAAAGCCCTGGATTTCATCTCTAGCATCACACATGTACACATACATTCATATACATATATTATTATTATTATTATTGTTATTAGTAGTAGTAATAGTAGTAATAGTAGTAACAATAGTAGTAGTAGTAGTAGTAGTAGTAGTAATAGTACAGACTTATAATTAATTAATACAAACTCACCATTAAAAATGAAAATAAACAGTACAGAGAAGGGGCAGGGGAATGGCTTGGTCATCAGAGTGCTTGCCATGTAAGTGTGAAGACCTGAGTTTATTGCAGGTCTATAATCCCAATACTGGGAAGGTGTGGAGAGGAGCCGGATGCAGCATTGCTGGTCTGTAATCCCAGTGCTGGGGGAGGTGTGTAGACAAGTGCATTCAGGGAATTTCTTCCAGCCAATCTAACCCAATCAATGAGCTCCATGTTCAGTGAGAGACCCTTTCTCAAAAACTAGGGTCATTCCTCCTCCTCCCTTGGGCCAGGGAACATCTCAGAAGAGGCGGTGGAAAGAGTGTAAGTGTTGGAGGGTTGGGAGGAGTGCTATGACATGCTAGCTTCCAGACATGACATGACTGTTGAACTTGCTATAGCTCTGGTGAGTTCTTACCTACACACGAGCAAACCAACAAGGTCAGTCAGTATTCTAGCAGGCAGCGCTAAGTAGACTTAGTAGGTTGAGGTGTTAGAATTGAGGTGTTTTCATAGCATTAGAACTGTACATTATATTTTAAATGAGTTTCATATAATCTTAAATATCCACCACCATACAAAAATCCATACCAATCTAAAATACTTGAGAATCATCATTGCTTTCTTAGTCTAAAAGAAGATTAAAAAAAACATCCACCCTTCTTTGTCCTTTCATCCTTTATCCTCTCTCTTCCCACTTCACTGCTAACACTAGATAGTAAAGAAAGAAGGATAAATGGGAGAACGAAAAGAGAGATCCGTGAGTCTAACCTCCTTTCCCGTTTTTTATTCCCTGACCATGACTAATAACTTGTAACCAAATCCTGTAAACAACAAATATCCATAACCCACTAAATGACCAAAACCCACCCACCCACCTCTAGGGAATGAGGGCACCATAATTTAAATTGCTTCATTCTGTCTGGGTGACAACATCTTTTGGGGATCCTAAGAAAGTTGGGATATTGGTCAAGTCCTGGGAGAGCTGGCTGTTTCCCTCATGGTCCAGGCTCTGTGGGACAGGAAAGTGTAGGGCTTAGCTGAAGTCTTGGCTGAGGTTGTTTGTGAAGTTAGACCACCTGAGGCTAGCTGTTTTGAAGCTGTCCTGGATGCAATCTTTAAGGAAACAACAACTGAGACAGTCTGAGACTGGATCACCTGGGGCTAATTGCTTTGTCTTCATTGGTGTCTGCTGTTTTTGTTCTGAAAACGCACAAACTTTGAAAGGTAACATTGTAGGGACATTTTTGCTTTAACATATGTATAAAATGTGTGGGGTGCACAAATCATTTGAAGATGATTCTCTGTTCTATGTTTGAGCAGGGGAAAGGTATCTTTCCATCTTATAAGTCTCTTTGGACTGGAAACCAAACTGCAATGGGGTGCTATAAATCCCCATCTGCCATCTAAAAGAATAAGTCATGAGGACCACATAGTCAAAAAGATTCATTGGCTTCAAGCAGAGATTCATGTCTCAGCAGTCTCTGAGCTGTTCCCATGGGGAACCAGCTTTTTGTCACCTGTTTTGTTGTTCTTCTGGGTCTCTTCTTCCTCACTTTCCCTGTCAGCAGACAAGATTTTCAGGAGGTCTTCCGTGGTCAAATCTCTTTATTACCACTGAAGGAATTCACAGCTTTTCATTTCCTGTAAGAAATAAAACCATTTTTTAAACCTGTATATAATATTTGACTTTTTGTTTCTTTATATATATACATGTGTAACTATCCTCCCACCTATCACGTGATACAGTTTTTAATAAAACTATTTAAAGCAAAAAAAAAAAAAAAAAAAAGAAAAAAGAAAGAAAGAAGGAAGGAAAGGAAAAAAAACAATAACCTCTCCCTCAACTCAACACATCCCTGAACTTCCATTCTGAGGTTAACACAGCCTGAAAGTAGGTAGACTGATTTAACTCAGCAGTCCTTTCTAAAATCCAATGTTTTTCAGCAGCTGTGCTACCTGTCTCGTTGACACATAAACATTTTTAAGGTAATAAAGAATTATGTAATCTATCTGGGAGACATCATAGCCCACTTTTATTTTTGAGCATTTCCTTTAAAGTACAGTTGGATCTTTCCACAATTGCTTGGCCTGTAGGATTGTAAGGTATATCTGTAATACATTTTATGTTAAATATTTTAAAATTGTTGCATTGTACAGGGTACATATGATGGAACATTATCAGCTTTAATCTGTAAATGTATCCTCAAGATGGACATCGCTTCTAATGAGTGTATAATTAAAGAATCAGCCTTTTCAGAACTCAAGGCAGAAGTCCATTGAATTCCTGAATACATACCTAATGTATGGTGAACATATTTTAATTTTCAGACTCTGCAAAGTGGGGCAGAGCCATCTGCCAATTCCGTTTCTTTGGGTTCCTCAGGGGAATGGAGCTTGATTTCACAGTGAACAAGTAGGAAAGTCTTGGTGCTAGGTTATAGAAATTTTTCTTTAAACTTCTACTATTTATATGATACCTTTTATGAAAATTTGAGGCCTCTAATACATTTCCTATTAATAATTGGTACATTTCCTCATTTCTTAGTGCCATCGATACTAGAAAACCTGTAGGAGATTGAATATAGTTTATATAGATTGGATGATCGCTTCTCCAAATTACATGTTGTAGTTTATAAATAACAAAGTTAATTTGCATCATCTGGAATAAGTTAAGAAGTTTCTATATGTAAAACTACTTTTTCTGCACACTGAGAATCAATAACTATATTAAAATGTTCTGGAAACTATAATAGAACTAGGAGAATAGCATACAGTTCTGATTTTTTATGTTTAAATTTTTTATATGTTTTTATTGGATATTTCATTTATTTACATTTTAAATGTTATCCTCTTTCCCAGTTTCCTCCCCTTCCAGAAACCCCCTATCCCACCCTCCCTCCCCCTGCTTCTATGAGGGAGTTCCTCCACCCACCGAGCAACTCCTGTCTCCCCACTCTCAATTCCCCTACACTGGGACATCTATCCAGCCTTCATAGGACCAAGGACTTCTCCTCCCATTGATACCTGACAAGGCCATCCTCTGCTACACAAGCAGCTGGAGCCATGTGCACTCTTTGGTTAGTGGCTTAGTCCCTAGGAACTCTGGGGGTTCTGGTTGGTTGATATTGTTCTTCCTGCAAACCCCTTCAGCTCCTTCAGTCCTTTCTCTCACTCCTCCATTGACCCCACACTCAGTGCAATGGTTGGCTGCCAGCATCTGACTCTGTATTTGTAAGGCTCTGGTAGGGCCTCTCAGGAGACAGCTATATCAGTCTCCTTTCAGCAAGCATCTCTCTCTCTCTCTCTCTCTCTCTCTCTCTCTCTCTCTCTCTCTCTCTCTCTCCAATTTTTACTCATTACTTTTAGTGATATAAACAGAACTTTATACTCAAGTAAATGCAGCAACATCATATTTAATGTACATGATACTCACTATAACGGCTTTTTATTCATTTTGTATTTATTATATCATACTTTTATTGTTATTTAGGTGGACAAATGTTTTCCTTGTAGAAAACTACATCTACTATAAATAACATGTCGAGTGCTTCATGTTGTCAGGACAGCAGACTCACACACACATGTACCAGGATGGTGTGACTTTTACCAACTCTTCATGTAATATCACGAAGTGTTCAGCAAGCATCTCTTAGCATGCACAATAGTGTCAGAGTTTGGTGAGTGTATCTGGGATGAATCTCCAGGTGGGACAGTTTCTGGATGGCCTTTGCTTCAGTCTCTGCTCTGCACTTTGTCTCCATATTTGCTCCTGTGAGTATTTTGTTCCCCTTTCTAAGAAGGACCAAGCACTCACACTTTGGTCATCCTTGTTCTTGAGCTTCATGTGGTCTGTGAATTGTATTTTGGGTATTTGGAGCTCTTGGGCTAATGTCCACTTATCAGTGAGTGCATACCATGTCTATTCTTTTGTGACTGGGTTACCTCACTCAGGATGATATTTTCTAGTTGCATTCATTTGCCTAAGAATTTCATGAATTCATCATTTTTAATAGCTGAGTAGTACTCCATTATGTAAATGTACTCCATTTTCTGTATCCATTCCTCTATTGAGGGACATCTGGGTTCTATCCAGCTTCTGGCTATGGTAAATAAGGCTGCTATGAACATAATGGAGCATGTGTCCTTGTTATATAGTAGAGAATCTTTTGGGTATATGCTCAGGAGTGGTATAGCTGGGTCCTCAGGTAGTTCTATGTCCAATTTTCTGAGGAACTGCTGATTTCCAGAGTGGTTATACCAGCTTTCAATCCCACCAGCAATGGAGGAGTGTTCCTCTTTCTCCACATGCTTGCCAGCATCTGCTGTCACCTGAATTTTTCATTTTATCCATTCTGACTGGTGTGAGGTGGAATCTCAGGGTTGTTTTGATTAGCATTTCTGTGATGACTAAGGATGTTGAACATATCTTTAGGTGCTTCTCGGTCATTCGAGTTTCCTCAGTTGAGAATTCTCTAACTCTGTTCCCTATTTTTAATAGGGTTATTTGGTTCTCTGGAGTCTAACTACTTGAGTTCTTTGTATATATTGGATATTAGCTAGGTCTCTATTGGATGTAGGATTGGTAAAGATCTTTTCCGAATCTTTTGGTTGTCATTTTATCCTATTGACAGTATCCTTTGCCTTATAGAAGCTTTGCAATTTTATCAGGTCCCATTTGTGGATTGTTGATCTTATAGCACAAGCCATTGATGTTCTGATTTCTTAACTGAAGCATATGGACTTTGTTACTATTTTACTTATACTTTCTGACTTATAACCTGCCATTTTCTTGGCAATAGACTCTCTTGGATCAAGTGTTCTAGGACTTGTAAGTTTTCTTTATTTAAAGGCCACTGATCTATCCAAACATGATTGGCAATTTACTATTTTAATGGTAGGGCAGTTGGTGCTCTAACAGCAGTGGTCCCCCCATAGGAATTTGGAGAGCTAATTTATGCGGTGCCCTCCCTATGAACTGTGACTATGAACAGTGTGTGACTGTTTTTGATAACATTTTTCAATACCTTTATCAGGAACACCTCCTATTTTATGGCTTGTTCCTGAAATTGAAGGAATGCTAATCTGTGCTTCCCACCATTGCAATAGATCTCTTCCCTGTCCTGACCCGCAGGACAGTTGAACAGGGTCTGAAGAACCACCTGTGGAGAGAAAGGGGGACAAGAAACACAAAGAATGGACAGCAAGACAAAAAAAAATCTGATCAAGCTGACAAATTTTCTTTTTCTTTCTTACTTTTCTTTTCTTTTTTTCTTTCTTTCTTTTTTCTTTTCTTTTCTTTTTTTTTTTTTTTTTTTTTTTTTTTTTTTTTTTTTTTTTTTTTTTTGAGACAGGGTTTCTCTGTATAGCCCTAGCTGTCCTGGAACTCACTTTGTAGACCAGGCTGGCCTCAAACTCAGAAATCTGCCTGCCTCTACCTTCTGAGTGCTGGGATTAAAGGTGTGTGCCACCATGCCCGGCTAAATTTTATTTTTCTCAGGCAGTTTTTATACCCAATAGAAGCAGGATATGGGGAGGGCAGTGACGCAGAATCGCTTTGTTTCTGAGGGAATGCACCTATTCCCAAAAGCAGGATATTGGCTAGGAAAAAAGTTCAGCAGGAGGAAAAGAACAGAGTGGGTTGCTAGGTGCCTGTCCACAAGATCTATAGCTATTTGTTCTTAACTGGGGGGTAGTACTTTCCTACAGAGGCTTCAACTTTTCCCACAGAAATCTCAACTAAGCTAGTGCTTTTCTACTAAGGCCAAGACTTTGTAAATAAGCACTTATGGCTGACAAGGCAGTTAAGATTCAAACAGGGTCGCTCCCAACACTTCCCCACAAAGTCATGGCTTTATCTGCTACATATGGCCTTAATCTTCCCATCTGACCCTCTAATCCTATCCATTTAGTCCAATTTATACTTTGTTTTACCTGAGATAATGTCTTAGGATCCGTGTAGAAACCTTTTGAAGTGGCTAAGTTAGATTTCAAGAATCTTGTGAAATTATTGCTACATCAACTCCAATATCTACTAAGGTTTCAATCTTGATTCCATCTAATTGTAATTTCAACTTTGGTCTCATCATTTATAACAGTTTGCAAAAATATTTGTTTGCTGGAATCTTTATAGTCTCTTATTCTATCCATCAGTGTAATTGGACTTAGATCAGTGCTGTTTGTTATATCAAGCTTTAATTTTTCCAGTTGTTCTTCAGAGCAGCCTCTCCTTGGATGACTGGAAACAGATGACTCATGTTGGTTTTGGTGGGCCAGAGCAAAGCCTCTTAGGCAGTTTTCCAACAGTAAGGGATTGTCTAGTTAAATAGAAGGGGAAAGAAATCTGAAATATCTTTTAAATTTTCTTTTATATACCTTACATCACTTCTTGTTAACATTTAAGGTCTCCCATTCTCCAACCTTTATAATGTTTATTTACTTATCTCAAGTTAAGACTTGCATTTACACACCATTTAAAACCCTAAAGCATGGGATAGAGAGATGGCTCAGAGGTTAAGAGTACTGACTGCTCTTCCAGGGGTCCTGAGTTCAATTCTCAGTGACCACATGGTGGCTCACAACCATCTGTAATGGGATCAGATGCCCTCTTCTGGTGTGTCTGAAGACAGCTAAAGTGTACTCATCATGTATATAAAGTAAATAAATAAAATCTTTAAAATCCTAAAGCATTTTTTAGGTCCTCCCAACTTAAGCTTTCATATACTCAGACCTTACATAATTTTTATCTTTTTTCTATCCAGTTATTCACCATGAGATACGGGTGGTCGATTACTGAGTGATGTCATTATTGTAAATCAAGTTTCTTTACATAAATGAATAATACAAAGTTACATTGAAATGTGTTTTGTGAGTTTATTGCTTTTCTGAATCTGGTAACAAGGTAAAATATGTTTAGACAGATGTAGTAGTGGTTCTAGGACAGTGAGGCCTGTGGCCTGATTTTTACACAGGAAGAGAGCTGAGGAGGCGCTGAGGCCTTGGTTTCTGCTGCTAAACTGACAAATCCACCAGTAGACTACTCATCGTACCCATCAGAGACCTGAGAAGGATGAATTTCACCTGAGTAAGCAGGAGGTGCAGCCAAAGCAGGTTCTGAATCTATTTAAAATGCTCAGTCACCCTAGCTCTGTGATCATTGTCACCCTAGCTCTGTGGTCACTGTGGGGAGAGGTCCCGGGGCAACAGGAGTCTTTAGCTGCCAGGCCCAGACACAGACTTTCCTGTGGAGTAGGAACTTAGTGGGACTGTCCTACCTTGTCTAGGCAAGGCAGGTCAATCAATCCCCCAGTGTCCTGCTAGTGTGCAGTGTGAAGAGCACGCTGTCAGCAACTGAGGTAGAGATCAGTTCACAGCCCAGTGACGGCTCTCCATCATCACCAGTTCTTTTGTGTCCATCATCTTCTTTGGAGGAGATTAGCAGTGTTCCCAGGAAATGACATGTCTCCCTATCGTGTAAAGCTTTTTATTAAACACTTTAAATGCCATATTCTACAGATTTCTGAGGCATTTGAGGACTGTCTGTCAAGCATATCCGAGTTAAACAGTCCTTGTCTGTTTTTAGTTCCTTGCTTTAAGCTATATCTTGAGAACATATGAAAGCTAAATAAAGTTCTTTTCTTAATTACTTTGGTACTTAGCATGACAATAAGCATATCTCTGACCATATCAAAGCTTAATCATCTTTAACAGTTTATTATAAAAGTAATAATTTCTGAATTGAAGCTCTTTTAGTATCAAGATAAGACGTTCAACTTGTAAACCTAGTTCATAAAGATACTGGGAACTTTTCTCATCCCTACATGGTGTACTATTATAGAACACACCAGTTTCCTGTATGACTCAGTTTACAAAAATAGCTACAGCTTAACAATTCTAGCAAAAGCAAAGAGGCTAGAGATATTTTCTTAAATCAGTCTCTGCTCGCCTAAATAAACCTTAGGTAAGGAGAGACATATTTTTAAGCCAGTGATTCTCAAGGTTTTGTTTGTTTGTTTGTTTTTGTGCAGTAACCCTGTTTTTTATGTTGTGATGACTCCCAATCATAAAATTGTTTTTTGTTGTTATTTTAAAACTGTAATTTTGCCATTGTTATGAAGTGCAATGCAAACGTCTGACATGTAGGTAACCCTAGGCTACCCCTGTAAAAGGTCTTTTGATCCCCGTAGGGTTGCAATTCATAGGCTGAGGAACAGTTCCAAGTTTTTTGTCAGACTGCTTAGGGAAATTGTCTTCCTGTATCAGTCTCTGGTGTTTAATTGTGACCCTAAATTTTAGCCTTTTATTTATCTGTTAGGTTCATATATTAATAAAGACATAATAAAATATTTTATAAACTTTAAAATATTCCATAGCATTATACTTAAACATTTTTATTTATTTTTTTAATTTATTTACATTTCAAGTGTAATTTACCTTTTACCCTTTACCCTGTTTCCCCCCACCCCCTTCCCAGAAATCCCTTATCCCATCCTCCTTCCCCCTGCTTCTATGAGGGTGTTCCTCCACCCACCGACCAACTCCTGCCTCCCCACCCTCGATTCCTCTACACTGGGACCTCTCCTCCCATTGATGCCTGACAAGGCCATCCTCTGCTACATATGCAGCTGGAGCCAATGTGTACTCTCCTTGGTTGGTGGCTTAGTCCCTGGGAGCTCTGGGGGATCTGGCTGGTTGATATTGTTCTTCCTATGGAGTTACAAACCCCTTCAGCTCCTTCAGTCCTTTCTCTCACTCCTCCATTGGAGACCCCACACTCAGTGCAATGGTTGGCTGCCAGCATCCAACTCTGTATTTGTCAGGCTCTGGCAGGGCCTCTCAGGAGACAGCTATATCAGGCTCCTTTCAGCAAGCATCTCTTAGCATGCACAATAGTGTCAGAGTTTGGTGAGTGTATCTGGGATGAATCCCCAGGTGGGGCAGTTTCTGGATGATCTTCCCTTCAGTCTCTGCTCTGCACTTTGTCTCCATATTTGCTCCTGTGAGTATTTTGTTCCCCTTTCTAAGAAGGACCAAGCACTCACACTTTGGTCATCCTTGTTCTTGAGCTTCATGTGGTCTGTGAATTGTATCTTGGGTATTTGGAGCTCTTGGACTAATGTCCACTTCTCAGTGAGTGCACACCATGTGTCCCTCTGTGCAGCAATGGTGGTCCTATCTGTGCTCACAAGCTGTCTGCACTCCTGGGAAGCTCGCTCTCTCCCATCATTATGTAGGTATGGCAGAGGATCATCTCTAGGTGCAGACGGAAACCAGAAGTCTCCTCAAAACTAAATATTTTTAAAAGCTCTTCTTTTTAATATTCAAGGGGGTTTACTTGTAAAATTATAAAAAATATCTTTATAGAAGTTAAAATATCACAATTGTGTGTTTTTGTAATATCAAAATAAAGTCCCTTTCTTTTAACTTTTTACTGATTTTTTGTGAATTTCCCATCATGCACCCCAACCGCACTCATCTCCCATCCCCTTGTGTCCACCCTCCACCCTTGCAACCTCCCTCTCAAAAGAAAATTAAAAAACAAAAACAAAAACAAGCAACAACAACAAAACCCAAAAAAGCTCATCATGGAAGCTACAATGTGTCCCAGTGTGTACCACAGTACACCTTTTTGTCCACACATCTTTACTTGGGAATGTTCTTTGCAATGAGTCATTGGTCTGGTTTGAGGGCTTTGGCTTCTGCTACACTACCAGTACTGGATCCTCACAGGGACTCCTCTCAGACATCCTGTTGTTGCCCTGGGTCATGGAGGCCCTGCAGCTTTGTGATGTGTAGGACAGACCTATTCGCTCACTCCAGCTGTTCATAGATGGGGTAGATGTTGGGGTGGGATTTGGGCCTGGGCAGTAGCTAAGTTGGTCAGCCCTCTCTGGCACCCACACCACCAAGGTGAGCTCTCTGGCACTGCCCTGGCTAGCTCACCAATGCCATACCTGCAAAGAGACAAGGCCAGCTCTCCCTTTCTCATATATTTTGCCTTTGCCAAATGTATTAGTTAGGGTTCGTATTGCTGTGATAAAAACTGAGACCAAAAGCAACCTGGAGGAAAGGTTTTGTTTCGCCTCACAGCATGTAGTCCAGCATCTAAGGAAGTCAGGGCAGGAGCTGAAGCAGAAATCATGTAGGAATCCTGCTTACAGGGTTTCTTCCAGTGACTTACTCAGTCTGATTTCTTATACCATCCATGACAACCTGCCGAAGAGTTGTATGAAAAGCAAGGTTACTATAGTTAAAGACTTTCCCAGAACTATGGCCTTTGATGGACTAAGTCTTTGCATTTTGGCAGGTGGTGCTGTCTACATGATGAGTTTGATACTCTCATGGTACTTCCATTATGGGGTCAGTTGTGCTAAAGTCTAGGAGCCTACTAAGGTCTGGGGCCTTGTTACAAACTGCCAGGCAGTCTGTGCCCTTCTGGCAAGCCCTGGTTCATTCAAGGCAGCCTGCTTGGATGTTCTAGGCCAAATCTTGAAAAATGCTGGCATGTCTCTGGTCACAAGAGATATAGACTAAAGTCCTGCATCCCTGACCTGGTCCTGGGGTCTGAAATGCTAAGGGTGGGGTGGAAAAACATGGGCATTTGTGATCAGCCAAGGAGAAGGCTGGGGGTAAGGCAAGTAAATGGAGTGACTCCAGAGAGTAAGGCTCTGGACTGGCCCAGTACTAACTAACATGGAGTCTAGCTGAGTCCTTCTACCTCTTCCCAGGATGGTTGTCAGGGCCAACACTGTTTCCCCAAAACACCCACCCCCTTCATCTGCTACACTGTTCTTCAGAGGTCCAGAAGCACAGCCAGCCAGTCTTACTTCAGGCTTCCATACCTAAAGACTTGACCGACAACAGGTTGTAAATATTCAAGAAGAAAAATGCAGACCCGGGTGTGGTGTTGCATGCCTTTAATCCCAGCACTCAGGAGGCAGAGGCAGGCAGATTTCTGAGTTCGAGACCAGCCTGGTCTACAAAGTGAGTTCCAGGACAGCCAGGGCTATACAGAGAAACCCTGTCTCGAAAAACCAAAAATAAATAAATAAATAAATAAATAAATAAATAATGATAATAAGATAAAGCATTTATAGACTTTTACTTATTTAAAAAATAATAATAATTCCAGTGCTTGAGAGAAAAAGGCAGGAAGATCTCTAAGTTTGGGGCCAGCCTGGTCTACATAGTGAGTTCCAGGATAGAGTTACATAGCAAGACTCTTTCTCACAAAAAATAAACATATAAGACTAAAATTTTAAAGTTATGTTGTGTGTCTGTGCATGCACTTATTAATGTGAGTGCAGGCACCCATGGAGGTGAGAAAAGGATGTCATATCCCATGGAGCTGAAGTTATAGGTGTTTGTAAGCCACCTAATTCAGGTTTGGGACCCAAGGTTTAATCCCCTGGAAGATTAGTACATGCTATTATCCAGTGAGCCATCTCTCCAGCTCTGCCCCTGGGCCCACCCTTTTAACTTTTTGTCATTATATCCTAAGTGAGAGGATAATTCCTGATTATATAATATCTAGGCTGTGTTGACTGTATTGGGCATCATAAGTTATCTAGAGGTGACTTAAATACCTAGGAGTATGTATAGAGATTATATGCAGACATTAGGCTGTCTTATTTTCAAGACTTGGGCATGTGTGGATTTTGGTGTTCAGGAGCAAGAGGAGATCCTGGGACGTTTCTACATATGTGAGCATGTGGTTATCTATCTGTACTGACAAAAGGTCAACTTCATGCTGCCTGAGCCTTGTTGGTAGTGACTTCTCAGAGCTTAGGCCTGAGGCCAGCACAGCAGACGCTCAGTGAAGATGCAGGTGTGAATATACACATTTTGAAACTGTATATACTTTGGGAACTGCCTTGAAGATGCCTCAGCTATCGTTGACCTGTTAAGCCATTTTTACTCAGTGTGATTCTGCTTCTCAGAATCTTCCCACATTAAAAAAAATTCTTGCATAAATCTATGTTAACCCCGTGGAGACCCAGGTAGCACAGATAACCTAAAAATCCACCTAGATGATCAATGAGCACACCCTAGAAATCTGCAGGGGAAGTTCCTGGTAGCCACTGAAAATAATTTTTATGAGAATGACAAATTGACTTTAAAACAAATTGTTCTTGAGACATGGTCTCATCTGACCCAGACTGACCTCGAACTCGGATCCTCTTGCCTCAACATCCCAGTTCTGAGATTACATGCGTGTTCACAAACACCCCCATTTTATGTTGTTCTGAGGATCAAACCCAGGGCTTTGTGCATGTTAGGAGAGCATGCTATCAACTGAACTAAAATCTTAGGCCAGGATTAATTTTTTCTTTTTGTAACACACACCTTACTACAATACATTGCAGAATTGTAGGAAAGCCCTTGAATAGGCCCTGGAAGGGGTTTGTGAATTCCTATTGAAATGTAAATGTTTATATTGCTTCTATGTCTAGGAATTTGTCACAGAAAACCTAGTATGAGGAGTATATCAATATAGCAGGATGCTGGGCAGCCACAAAAATCAGTTGACTTGAATGCACTAACAGGGAATCATCTTCAAGACATATTCTGAAGTAGAATTATATATCATTATAAACTAAAAGGCATAAATAGTAAAAAGAACAAATTGTGAAAATATTTTGTAACAATGTCACATGATATTTATAACCGGCGTACTTTTAAACCTGCAAGAATGGACACTACACTGGGGGCGTTAGTATTATGACTCTGTCTGTGTCTGGAGGCTTCAGAACCTGGACGTGGATGATTCTGTCCACAAGCCTCAGGCCCTAGGTATCAATGGTACAAAATCCAGAATCTAAGAGGTGAAAATTTTGGAGTTATGCCTAAGAGCAGAGGGAGGGAGACAAAGAAAAAGAGAGAGAGATTGAGAGAAAGACAGAGATAGACAAATAGCAATGGAGAGAGTGTACAACCCCTAATTTCTCCTTTTGACAGACACATAGCAACAGAGCAAGTATATGTACAACCTTAACTTCCTCCTTTGCATCCTCTTTCCTGTCCTCACCTACAGATGACTAGTTCTGCTACAGAGGGCAGGACTTCTCACCTAGACAGTTCAGCAGCTCATAAGCCAATCTCTGCAAACGTCATCACAGACTCTTGTGGTTTAAATGTAACTACCCCGAATGCCAGGCTTCTGTGGTTAACATGTAGACACAGAGAGCTGTGACAGGCTTCTGTGGTTAGCATGTAGACACAGAGAGCTCTGACAGGCTTCTGTGGTTAGCATGTAGACACAGAGAGCTGTGACACTGTTGTGGGAGGTTATAATGTGATTTTGGGGATGTGGGGCCTAGCTAGCTGTTGGGGCAGGACTCAAGGGTTCTACGTGCCAGGTTCCTGCCCAAGCACTCTGTTTCTGGGTCTGGACTGTGTAAAAACACCTGCCAGACTCCCATAGCTACAGAGCTGCCTGCCTCTCTGCCTCCCTTCAAATGGCAGACTGTAGTCCCCAGAACAGTGAGCCCAAACAATTCCTTTTCTCCCTTAAGTTACTTTTTGTCACAGCAAGGAGTAAAGTGATAAATACCCAGACTTATCTAAAAACAGCTGGAAGATGGCCCTCACTTTCATTAGCCTCCAGTGTTTAAACAAGGCTAGTGCTGGGATGTGTTCTGCTGAGGTAACTTATTATGTGGTGTCTTGTCCCTGTAGGATGGATGACATTCAGCTCTGCAAGGACATCATGGACCTGAAGCAGGAGCTGCAGAACTTGGTCGCCATCCCAGGTACCATGTGTGATTACATCCTCTGTCAGCCACCGCCAGGGCTCCACATCTGTCCTCTGTACCTCTGGGATTGGGAATAGAGGGTTTGTCTCATTTCCTAATGGGATTTCAGTCTGGCAATGGAGGCTCCAGGATTTAAACACAAATTCATGCAGGGTATGTGGTCTGCACCTATAATCTAAGCACTTGAGAAGCAGAGGCAGGGAAATGACCCACACATCTGAAATCAGCCTGGGCTGACTGAGACCATATCTCAAACCAATAACAAAATAAACACAAGTTTCTATCAGGCAGGACCACCTTGGGACCTCAGGCAAGCCTCTTTATTTTTTACAAGATTGAGTTTTTCTTCCTTTGAAAATGGAAGAGGAATATACTCACCATCAATCTCACGAGAGCTGAGGGGACCAGTTGAGTGGCAGAACACTTTCCTAGTGTGTGCAGAGACCTGGGTCTGCACCAAAGCACTGCAAAGGGATGACAAAGCTGCCAAGTGTGACTGTCGCGGTGGTAAATGTACACTTTAGGCCAGGCATCATTTTGACTCAAGAGTCATTATTGCCATTTTAATCATGTGTGGAAAGAGGGAGAGTAGAGCAGGCACAGGCTGTAATATTGGGGCCAAGCATCCATCTATCAGTTATTAATTACTGATGATCTGATTGCTTTCCCTTAAATGACTTCCCTCTCCAAACACTCTAAGTTACATGGCATATGGGCCTTGTGCTTATCAAAGGACTAACCAGTCACACGCCTGTTGTATAAGTCAGGGTTTTCTGGGTGAACAGAACCCATAGAATTTAAAAGGGATTTATTAGACTGACTTACATGATATGCTCTCAGGAGGCCAACAGTGGCCTCTGCATACTGCAGAGGCTAAGGACCTAGTGCTGCTCAGTCTATGAGGCTAGATACCTTCGTAGTCCCAGTCTGGTCCTGAGGGCCTAGCAGATTCCTGTTGAGCAGTTCATATTGGAAGGCCAAAGAATCTGGTTCTAATATCTGCAAAGGAATATAAGGTAAAGTAGATGAATTCACAAATGGTAGATGAATAATAGGCAAACACAGAGCTTTACTCTTACACCTTTGATGTATGCTGCAACCAGAAGGTGACAATCACATTTAAGATCAGTCTTCCCACTGCAGATAACCTGATTAAGAGAAGTCCTCCCAGTTGTTTATGGCACCTCTCCTTTCAGTTGATTCTAAGACTATCATCGTACCTGTTGACTCAGGCATGTGTCTCTCTGACTTCATGTCATTGACAGTGTGCATGGGGGTCTGATAGTGCTAAGGAAGGATTATTAATAGACACAGCTTCTTTTTCAAGAACTTGGCCTTGGCAGGTGTTTTACTTTGGTACTGGTGGGCATGGCTGGTGCATATCAACAACTGCTTACTGAACGATTGTGCATGTCCAGGCTACAGGCAACCTGGAAGTGATTTAATATATACAAGAGGATAGTCAGGGTCATAAGTAAATACTAATAATGTTAGGACTTGGAAAATCTGATGCAGACGGCTCATGAGAATGAGGTCTGCCTATTTCCAACCAAGCAACCAACTTACAACAAAAACTCTGTGACAATCTATGTTGAACCACTGGATGCTTAGAGTGGTCGAGGAACTCAGAGTCACAAGCTGGGAAAAGAGGGCAAATAGACCAGAACAGAAATCCTGTCTGTTCTGGACAGTAAAGGTCACAGATGAGACAAGAGTTATGAGCCAGGGAGACCAGGCAAGAAGCCATAGCATTGTCTAGGGAAGATAGATCATGGTCGTGGCTGAGGGAGTGAAAGAAGAAGCAAGTACATAGGAACATGGTACAATAGATGAGCTGGAGCACATAGGGGCATTGAGAGCCAGGATCTCTGGTACAGTCGATGAGCTGGATTTCCTATTGCTGAGTGAGTGACGATGAGGACATGACCACTCCTATGTATGGCTGAGGAACAGGCTTTTATTGTAGCTATGAGGGAGAGGACAGCAGATGCTTCTGAAGGAGTCTACACTGAACATGACCAACAAAATAGACTGGGCCATGAGAGGAGAGAGGGGGAGGAAAAATGAGAGAAGAAGAAAAGAGAGACAAGAAAGGCAGCCAACAGAACTAAGAGAGTTCATTAAAACCAAGAGAGCCAAGAAAGCATGCATGCCCCAAATGGCTGAGTTATATAGGAAAACGAGAAGCTGGGGGAAGGGAAGTGGACCCTGGGCTGGAGAGGTTTAGAGTAGAGAGAGGACTGGGTGAGAAGGACCTAGGACTCTCTAACAGGTACTTGTGCTGCTGGAAGAACCTGGCAGCCAGCATCTGCTTTGATATGTTAGCAGGCATCTACCTCACTTAGCCCTTTGTCCTGAGTTTCTTTGGGACCTGACCCTGAGTAGGTGGGATAATGTTGGCAAGCTGGGGGCTGCAGCAGTGAGTGGGCACATGGAGGCAGGGGGGCAGAGTCACACCTGAGCTCCACCCACAGAAGCCATGTCCCCTCGTCCAATGGATGACAGTCAATGCCCAAGAGCTGAAAATCATCCATGCTTGACACGTGCTTGGTGGCGGTATTTCTGTCAATGAGAAAGCTTTCCCTTCCCTTCCCTTCCCTTCCCTTCCCTTCCCTTCCCTTCCCTTCCCTTCCCTTCCAGGAAGTTCCATGCATCTTGTGCATTAAACACCCACAGATTCAGCCCCCTGGAAAAGTAATATCCCCACTGAAAGTTACACTGACCCTTTCTTGTCAAGATCCCTGGCAGATACACATGATTACTGTTAACTTAATGCTTGTGTTGTGTTCCATGTTACGGGCAGCCTGAAGTGATTTAACATATACAGAGGAAATGCAGGGCCACAGGTTGTGCTGGCTGGTTTTCTGTCACCCTTACACAAGCTAGAGTCAACAGAGAGGAAGGAGCTTCAGTTGGGGAAAAGCCTCCATGAGATCCAGGTGTAAGGCATTTCCTCAATCAGTGATCAATGGAGGAGGGCCCAGACCATTGTGGGTGGGACCATCCCTGGGCAATTTGTCCTGAGTTCTGTAAGAAAGCAGGCTGAGCAAGCCATGAGGAATGAGCCAGTAAGCAGCATGCCTCTGTGGTCTCTGCATCGAGCTCCTGCCTCCAGGATCCTGCCCTGTTTGAGTTCCTGTACTGACATCCTTTGGTGATCAACAGCAACGTGGAAGTATAAGCTGAAAAACCCTTTCCTTCCCAACTTGTTTTTTGTTCATGGTGTTTTGTCACAGCAATAGAAACCATATGTAAGACATATGTAAATATGGTGTGAGAGAGCGCCCATCTAATGTGTCAGGTCTCCAGGAATGTTGTCCACCTCCCTAGAGACAGGGTCTCTCATTAATTAGACCAGACTGGATGGCCGTTAAAACCCAAGGATATGCTTGTCTCCACTTTACCAGCACTAAGGTTGTCAGTGGGTGCAGCTATGCAACTGTCTTTCTGTGAGTCCTGGGGATTGAACTCAAGCCCTCATGCTTGAAAGGCAAGCAGCTTACCAAGGAGCCATCCCTTAGACCCTCCCTAGACCATGACTTTTCCAAACCTCTGTTTCTCCATCTGTAAGATACAAGAAGGAGCACAGTGCAGTCACATTAGCAAAAGAAGACACCAGCAGAACTGAATACAGCCCAACCTAGATTGCAGCTTAGCCTCAAGACTCCCAAAGCATGACCCCAGCTTTTGTTGGCACGGGAAGTTGGAGGGACATTGCACTTACCAAATACCTACTGTTCATCCTATCAGATGATGTCTCTGTTGCAACCCTTGGATATTTGTGAGTTCAAGGCCATCTTGGTCTATATAGTAAGCTCCAGGACAGCCAGGTTCTTGTAGAGAGACCTTGTCTCTAAAATCAACAACAACAACATTCACCCACAAACAACAACAAAAGCAAGCAAACAAAAAATAGTTGATAGAACCTGAGGAACTAATCCTGCCCTAGTTAGCATTACTATTGCTATGATGACACCATGAGCAAAAAGCTTGAGGAGAGGAGTGGCTTACACTTCCACATCATTGTTTATCATCGAAGGAACCTGGAAGCAGGAGGTGATGCAGAGGCCACAGAGGAGTGCTGCTTACAGGCTTGCCTTGTGGTTGTTCAGCTTGCTTTCTTATAAAACCCAGGACTGGGCTGGAGAGATGGCTCATCAGGTAAGAGCACTGACTGCTCTTCCAAAGGTCCTGAGTTCAATTCCTAGCAACCACATGGTGGCTTGAAACCATCTGTAATGAGATCTGATGCCCTCTTCTGGTGTGTCTGAAGACAGCTACAGTGTATTCATATAAATAAAATAAATCTTAAAAAAGAAAAAAAAAAAAAAAACAACCCAGGACCACCAGCCCAGGGATGGCACCACCCACAATGAGCTAGGCCCTCCCCCATCAATCACTAATTAAGAAGATGCCCTCCAGGCTTGCCTACAGTCAGATCTTCTGAAGGCATATTCTAAACTGGGGTTCCTCCTCTTGGGTGACTTTCATTTTTATCAAATTAATATGAAACTATCTAGCACAGCATCCAGTGTTGGCCACTAGCCTCCACCTGCATCCACAGACATGAATGAGCACACAGACACAAGAGTGTGCCTGTTTACACACATAAACGCACAAGCGGTCATAGTGCCTCTTCAAATTTACCCAGAGGATGGAGTAGTGGAGCCGCATGTCCAATCCTGTCCCCTCAGACTCAGTGTTTCTGCTACTTACACTCACTTCATGCTTTGTTCTGTCTTGAGACAGGGTCTCATGTGTTGTCCCAGGCTAGCTCCAAACCCACACTCTCCTGCCTCAACATCCTGAGTGCCGGGATTGCAGACATGCACCAGCATAGCTGCCTCACTGTTTTCTCCCTCCCAGAAAAAGAAAAAACCAAGCTGCAGAAGCAGAGAGAGGATGAGCTCATCCAGAAGATCCACAGACTGGTACAGAAGAGAGACTTCCTGGTGGATGATGCCGAGGTGGAACGCTTAAGGTGGGCGTCAGGCCATCAGATCCCGAGCCTCTACTTCCTGCACCGCCCTGCAAACCCACTATCTGCTCCTGGAATGTATGGCCTTGCCTAAAAGGCAGAGCCTCTGCAATTGCTCTGCATACACAAAACCCGCCTGACCTCAGAATCCGTCTCATATTCAAGAGAACAACTATGTCATCCTCCAAAATCTCGCAGAGTCCTGTATGTCTCAGCTGATGGTCATTTAGGCAGGTGGGCAGGAAGGAATTCCGTCATGTGATAGAGGAGAAAGTTCCTATACATTGTCTGGATGCATCAAAGCGACTCTCAAAACTTGTCAATATGTACAGAAACCAGTCCCCATGACAACCTCTCCCAAGTTCTGAGAATTGTGCTTTCCCTCATCTTTCCTTCCCCTCTTGCAGTTATCTTGGGCTGGGAGCCCCTGGCTCTGGGGCTGTACGACTGACTAGAGGCCTCTGAAGATGCCGGGCCTGGGTGCAGCTATGTCTTGGATATTTTCATCCCAAGACAAAGTCTTTGGAGTCTCTCTCCATGTAGGGGGCAACTTCCTCTTCTGCCGCAGACCCTCTGGGTCCCTGGTCTTTGAGGAACAGGATTACTTAGGCAGATGGGCAGAAGAGTCGGATGTAGTGACAATCAGTCAAACACACAAGAGAGGTGTTGAATCTGAATGCAATTTTCCAGTTGAGCATCAGACTTTTATAACACAGAATAAATTGCAGAACAAGGCACATTGAATTTTTCCAGGTGCAAAAGGAGTGACTTCAAAAGGAACCAGATAAATGTATAACACTAGAGATTAGCACAGATGCAAGGGGAGTGACTACAAAGGGAATTTGTAGGGACCACATAAATGTTTACATTAGAGATTAGCACTTTCTGCCAGGCAAGAGTTTTACACTTAGAGTTAATTGCCTCAGGGTAGTTAACTCTTGACATGCCTCAAGGCTAATGTAGTGTCACTGACCCCAAAATTCTCTAGGCCTCGTTAATTCTTATCTATATCTGGAGACTGTCCATTTTCAGTATAGTATACTAATTTGCTCTTGGCATGGAATGTAGTCTGTAATACGAATTTCTATCTCAGTTCGAATATTAGACTCTACTTTCAGACACTGAATTAATGGCTAGTGCTTTATTAGCTACTGAATGGGTTAAGCTCCTTGCTGCTATCTGGAGTCTAAGAACACTGGGAAAAGGCTTTAGCTATGTTAGAATACAATCTTAAAAGGCATTTACTATAAGGTAAAGCTATATAGAGTGCACGTGGATCCATACACTAGACTAATGTGGATTTGGAAAATTAATTTTATGGGTTAGGGAAATAGCCAAAGATCCGGGAGTAAGTTTCCTTGAAACTCTTTCCTCATGAGCAAGCTTTCAGACTTTCATCTGACAAGCTGACTCCACCGGAGTCCCTGGCACTCTTCATCATGTGTTCCCTAAGGACTTTGCCAGAGTTAGCTGGGCTGCACAAAACCTACCTTATTCCCGGCAACCTTGAAGGCAGAGATGACTTTCTCTCTGCGATGAACCCTGACCCTTGTGGGAGTCAAGAGTGTCTGGGCTAGCTTAAAGGCACAGGGGTGCTTCCCCAGCGAGGTGCCTGGGTCCTAGAATGTCCCTATTTCTGCCTTGAGTGTCACTCTATCTCTGGGCCAGCATTTCTACAATGGTGTGTGACTTCATTAGATATAAAGTTCACCTAACACAGAATCATATGCCATGTGTGTGTGTGTGTGTGTGTGCGCGCGCGCGCGCGCGTGACATAATAATATCCACACCACTCATAAATCTCAACACATGTTTTCTCACACTTAGCCTCTTACTGGGTCTCATTGGTGTTTTCTTTGCTGACTTTATTTCCCTCTTTTCTTCTACATGTCTGCCTTCCCAGGGAACAGGAAGAAGACAAGGAAATGGCTGATTTCCTGAGAATCAAGTTAAAACCTCTAGACAAAGTAACCAAGACTTCAGCCAGTGAGTGCCTGCATGGCTTTCCCTCTTTCCCTACAAATGATGATTTCAAAGAAGTGAAGGGCAAGGGAGCATAAGACATGCTTTATAGATCCATGGACTAGCAGCAAGCAGGGGGAGGCTCATGGGCCTTGCTCATGCAGTTTCCCAGGCCATGTCCTGACATGCTCCATGCTCCATTTAAGGTTTCGCTTCATTAATAGTCTTGAAACTCTTAGTAATTTTGGTTCCAGGAGCTTTGTGCTGTCATTTTCCCGAGTGTGAGTAAGTAGTACTGCCAGAAGCTGTCCTTGCATAGGCCCAGTTTGGTAATTTTCAAATTGGATGGCTACTGTGGCCTTCAGGAGCTCCAGATGCTATTAAGACTGGAATCTGGAAGACCCAGAAACACAATTCTGAAAATAATTATTAATTATGAGACACTCAGAGAAGAAAGGGTTTTGTCTGAGACAAGTTTGGGAATACCTCATGTCCATCCAGGTGTTACAGTGATCCTGAATCACTACCTACTCTTTTTTGATGCAATGATTGGCAGATATTTTTAATTGCTATATCAGTGAGGTCTCTTTCCATTGTAAGAAGTCAATATCCTTGAATATTGATGGTGTATATCTTTAATCCCAGTACTTGGGAGGCATAGACAAGTAGGTTTATGTGAGTTCAAGGCCGGCTTGGTCTACATAGAAAGTTCCAGGCTAGCCGGGGTTACATAGTGAGAACCTGTATCCAAAAAAAAAAAAAAAAAAAAAAAAAAGTATGCACCTAGTTAAATTTAGACTAAGCAGAAAATGGAAGAGTTAAGAAAGAAGAAAATCTCAGGCCTCAGGGGCACAGCACTGTTAGACCTGCCTTTCATTCTTCCCATCATTCATATACTTGAACACTAGCTCTATCTTCCCCGTGTACTGGACCTGTGAGAACAACTTGAAGGAGGAAAGGTTTACTTGAACTCCTTGTCTCAGCGGTGTCAGTCCATCATGATGGAGGGAGCATGATAGAAAAGAACAGTTGACATGATGTCTAGGAGTCAGAAAAAACAAGATCATAGAAAGGGACCGGAATAAATGTATCCCCCAAAGGCATGCCCCAGTAACCCAGTTCCCTAAGTGGAATCCTCTACCTTCTTCCACCTCTAAGGATGCCATCACATTAAGAATCCTTCAAGGGATGATTCTGTTGATTAGGCCAGAGCTTCACATTCTAACCTTCTCTGGATTACCACCATATACACACCTAGAGGTGTGCTTTACTAATTAGACAATGCTCAGTACAATCAATTTAAACATTCATATGAACCATCATACTCTAATAAACAGGCCCTCTTCATTGGCCAGTTCCCTAGAACCAGAGCTTGTAATTAACCAAGGTAATGCCAAACTTTTTCTTGTGTATTAGATTTCTTTAGAGGAATAGAACTTATAGAGTAAATACCTCTTTGTGTGTGTGTGTGTATCATATATATGGTATAATCTATATCATTCATATGTATACAACACATATATACACATGCATACATATATGAGATCCAGCTAGTCCAACAATGGCTGTCTACCAATGGAAGGTCTAAGAAGCCAGCACTTGCCCATTCCATGAGGCTGGATGTCTTTTTTTTTTTTTTTAAAGATTTATTTATTTATTATATGTAAGTACACTGTAGCTGTCTTCAGACACTCCAGAAGAGGGAGTCAGATCTTGTTACAGATGGCTGTGAGTTGCTGGGATTTGAACTCTGGACCTTCGGAAGAACAGTCGGGTGCTCTTACCCACTGAGCCATCTCACCAGCCCCCGAGGCTGGATGTCTTATCTGGTCATCAGCATATGCTGGACTCCAGAAGTAGACTCTAATGCTAGTGAAAGAATGGACTTGCTATTGAGAGCAAACAAAGAGGCAAAGAAAGAGAGCAAGCTTCCTTCTTCCATGTCCTTTATATAGACTGTCACAGAAGGTGTGGACCAGATTAAAAGTAGATATTCCTACCTCAAAAGATCTGGATTAACAGTGTAGCTTCCTACCTCAAAGATCCAGAATAATAAATCTTCCCCCTTCAAATGACTTAATTAGGAAAAAAACCCTCACAGGTGTGCCCAGCCATTTGGGTTTTAGTTAATTCTAGATGTAGTCCAGCTGACAGCCAAGAATAGCCATCACACCTGGTGCCTAAATACATACATTTCAGGTGCAGACTGATCCTTTAGACTTTTTTTTTTTTTAATCTTGGGACACCATTATAAAATCAGTGGTGGAAATTTGGCCACATATCAAGTCCTTTGCAAGTGGTGTTCATTTGGTGTTTTAATTTCTTGTTAAAATAGTTACTTTATCCATACTGCTATGTAGAAGGAACATGATTGTGCCCTTTCACCATGCTATTAGGCAGAATCTTTCTATTTGACGTTTTATAGAAGAGTCTGGCCTATGAAGACACTGACGGTAGGCAGGGCTGTGTGCCTTGTGGTTTTAGTGACAAGTAAGGAAAAGGAATCCCTTCTGTATTCTCCACATCTAACAACTTTGTTTGCACAGGTCATTAACGGGTGGCACAAAAAAACTAGGTTTGTAAAAGTTCTCAAAAGGGCCATCCACACCTCGTGCATGCAGCCTTCACCAGAAAATTACCTCATAGTAAAAATTTGAAACCCATGAACAATTGAATCACCATGATTGGAGTCAATGACTGCAACAAAGAAATGACTTTCTAAGAACCTTATAGAAGACAACTGTCAGGGGCCAGCAACATGGCTCAGTGAATGAAGACACTTTGTGCACAAGGCTGACATCCTGCATTTGATCTCCAGCACCCACGTAAATGTGAAAGGAGAGAACTCCACAGTTGTCTTCTCTCCTCCACAGACTCATGCCCCCCACTCATATATGTGCACACACATAAATTCTGAATAAAGAACAGGGCCACGGTGGCACACACCTTTAATCCTGGCACTTGGGAGGCAGAGGCAGGCAGAGCTCTGTGAGTTCAAGGCCATCCTATTCTACAGAGTGAGTTCCAGGAGAGTCAGGGCTACATAGAGAAACCCTGTGTCAAAAAAACAAAACAAGAAATCTATAACGTTTTCTTTTTAAAAGATTTATGAAGGGAACTATCTTAAGGAGACAGTGAACTAAGCATGTTGAAATTGTTAAAGAGACAAGGAACAAAACCCCAAGATGAAGTAGAATGATACACGGAGAAGAATAAACAGACTTTCAGAAACATTAATCTCATCAATAAAACTTCCACTGGAAAAAAAATAAGTGGATAGAATAAGGAAACACATTTGAAAGCATGCTTCTTAAAATGTAAGGCAGCCTTGAGCAGATTGCTCAGCCTTGAATCTAGGGGCGCCCTGTTCTGAACAAACAGTCAGTCGTGGGAACTAGAGCAGCTTCTACCACAGAGGAGACTGAATGGCAAGCTGTAACTTACATCTAGTAGGTATTCTGAAGAGGATGACCAGTACAGTGTTCTGAGAAGATAACATGAGCATTTTCCTAAATTGAAAGGTATGAACTCTCATGTCGAATTGCCTTGAACAAGCCTTTCCATCTATCCTGTGCTAGACCTGGAAGCTAATGTGATGAGAGGAGCTGTCTAGGAGATAGGCTGACATGCACTTGGAACCTAAAGAATGAATAACAAGAGGGACCAGGAATGATGGGCAGGAAATGCATAGCAGTTCTCTACACCGCCAGGATAAGGCTTGGTTATGGCTTGGTTTGGGTTGGGTAGGGTTGGGTTGGACTGCCAGTAGCCAAGGCTTTCTTCTCCTTACCTTTATCTGTTTTTCTTTCTCTGCTTTTCCATTGCTGCAGGCTCCCGGGCAGAGAAGAAGGCAGAGCCCCCACCTAGCAAGCCAACAGTGGCCAAGACAGGGCTGGCACTCATCAAGGATTGCTGTGGGACCACCCAGTGCAACATCATGTAGCCCCTATGTGGGTGCCCCAGAGCTATGGGGACCCTTCCTCCCACCCTCTTGTCCTCATAGCCCCCATTTCACAGGGGTACAAGAGCTTTCCAAGGCAGAAGGGATTGACAGCAAGCCCATGACTGCTATCAGGGGCTATGGGTATGGCAGGTGGGCCCAGTCTGTACAGCGTGTAGCAATAGAGAGCCCCTCACTGTCGCATGACCCTCCCCAGAGCATGCCCAACCCAGGAGTCTGTCTTATCATTTATCTAACCACCAAGAAAGCCCCTCCCTTAAAACAATAGACCTTCACTTTTCTCTAGGTGTATCTAACCTACCATGCAAACGAACTGGGCAAGGGCATAGCCCCAGGTGTGTATAGCTGTGAATTTCAATAATCTAGCACAGTGTTGGTCCCATTCCCCACCTACCCTCCCAGCTTTGCTGTCAGATACAAGTCCCGTTCCCTGTTTGCCCTCTCCCAGGGACTGTAGCTTGGAGGGTTCCACACAGCCCACACACCTCTTAGGCTCCATTGTAATCACTTCCCTAAAGACACTGGCCTGTCTATGAAAGCTGAGTGTGTGTGGTGTTGGGTTTACACCTCCTGCTCCATCCCAGCCTGGTGTGTATCTATCTGCCAGACTCCAGGCTCTTCCTTGATTTGCCATGCCCAGCCCACAGTGGAACAGAGTAGGGAACTGTGACCAAAAGCAGATCCAGTGCTTGGACCAGGTAGCAGAGAACTGCAGGGACCAATATCAAGACCAGAGTGAATGAGAAGGGGACCCAGAAAAGATGCCAACCCACATCCTCTTCACCCAGGGCTGCTGCAAATGAGTACATACAAGTGGGAAGGTCACACTGCTGGCCCAACACACACTGACAGGAAGCCTGACCCAACTATGTCCCATTGTCTGGTGGCGTGTTTGAACCAGCCCCACAATTCGTCTTGTGTAACTTGATGTACATTTTAAATGGCCAGCCCAGCACAGCCTGTGTGAACTCTGTGCGTGTATGTGTGTTATGACTGGCCTAAGTACTTAGCACCAGTCAAGATTTGCTGATGTGCAAACTATCCATCAGAGAAAATAAAAATGAAAAACACACATAACATCTTATATGTTCTTACCTTTTTAAATTATAGATATAACTCATATACTTAGAAAATCATTTTTAAAGTACAGAAAGTATATAAAAATTTTATCTACTCACAATTTTCCTTGTGACCTCTGATATTTTGACCTTTGTCCTCAAGTCTTCTCATAAATTTCTTTTGTCATGATTTGCATCATATTGAAACATTTTATACCCAGCTTTCTTTTCAGTTATTATTATACCAAGTAGGCTCCTCCTCCATCATTCAAAGTTCTTTGTTAACATTAAACATGCTTCATATTTATAATGGTTGCTTAGTACTCCATCTTGTGGATATACTGTTGTCTATTTTACCATTGCCTCAATACTGGACATTTAGACCATCCCTACGTTTTCCCATATCATAAATGAGGTCATGACCAACATCCTGAGGAGCTAAATCTTCACCTGAATTTGTCTTTGTCTTTTTCTTTTTTTAAAGATAAACTAGAAGTAAAATTATTGGTCATTAATGAGAATAATTTTCAAGATATTTGTAAATCTGGCTTAGTATAAAGCGCAGTAGGTAGAGTGCTTGTCTTGTAGGCGGAAAGCCCTGGATTCCATCCCAAGTTGTGTGTAAACTGGATGTAGTAGTGCAAGTCTTGACTCCTAGAACTGGGAGAAAGGGAGGAAGTGGAGGCAGGAGGTTCAGAAGTTCAAGGCCATCCTTGGCTACAAGTTAAAGTTAAAGCTAAATAAGACCTCTATCTCAAAAAAACAAAAGCAAAACCAAAAAAAAAAAAAAACAATGAGAATCCGGAGTGGGTCTATAGTATCATCACAATGGAGGGGACTGCAGTTCTGGCTGTGAGACTTGGCATTTTGGTAGGTAGAGAGTGTGCATCAGGCCCTGCAAGCTGTCTCAGGTGAGTTTCTCCTTCGGCCCACATGCTACACCCTGACAAGCTAACAGTGAAGATGGACGTTTATCAAAATACTGACCTTAGAGGACACTGTGTCCTCCTTCAGTACTCTAGACCATGTGTGATAATAGGTTACATGGGAGTCCTAGAATAACCACAATAAAAAGGTGAGCACAAAATGGGGACTTAGCACCACAGAAATCCAGCCAAAGGGGTCTCTACAGCTTTCCTTGCCAAGGCTATGTATGTGCAGAGGCCCTCTTTGCTTCATCTAGTTCCTAGAAATCTTGGACCTTTGTTGGCTTCAGTGTGCCCATCCCTACCCCTGTCTCCAGGGATTCTCCTCTGTGTATCCCCTCTCATCATGAGACACCACTGATGGAGTTTACGGCCCCCTAGCTCAGTCTGACTTCATTAATCTTATGCAAAGCTCCTACTTCAGTTAAGACCACATTCTAAAGTCCAGGCTGCTTCACTTAGACTTTTTGCTGTGACAGAATATCTGATACAAACACCTTAAAGGAGGAAGACTTCGGGTTCAAAGTCTTCAGATTGATCTGTTCATGGTTGTTTAGCTCTATATGTTTGAGCAGGACAGTTTGGCAGTGTCCAAATGTTGGAAGAGCACCACACTTCACTGTGGGTAGCAATGCCTGTCTCATCTCACTTCCCACCACTAGTCCATTTGGGATCCCACAACTGTAAGATGGGGTTCAACCACATTCAGGGTAGGTCTTCTTGCTCTGAGAACACCTTCATAGACACACTTAGAGATATGCCTTATTGATCCCCCAGGTACCTCTTAATCCAATCAAGCTGATATGGTGAACCATCACAGGTAGACATGAAATTAGGTCAGATTTCTTATCCAACTTCTTAGACTCCTTCACACTCTAACTCAAAACACTGAGACCACACAGAGGGCTTTGTTGTCCCTTCCATATGGAAAACATAGCAAGCCAAGGGGCCGAGAACCAATTCCTCACAGATATCCTGCCTTCAGTACTTACCCCACTAAGCTCCCAGCATCCAGTACTCCCACTGAGTTCCTAGAAGACCTGTATTATAGTCCTGCTATTCCTTTACTGGTTTTGAAAATGAGTATCTAGGGCCAGTAGGATGGTTTCGTGGGTAAAACTACTTGTCACATAAGCTGATAATCTAAGTTTCATGCCCATATCCCACTGTTACTTTTATAGTGTTGTGATAAAACACTGATCAAGGAACTGATTTTTAAAAAACATTTAACTGGGGTTATGGTTCTAGTTCATGGTGATGCAGTGAGGCTTTGCAGCAGGAGCAGATGAGAGAGCACATCTTGAACCACAGAGGAAACAAAAAGCACACTAGGAATGGGAGGGGTCTTTTGGAACCTCAAAGTCCACATCCAGTGACAACTTCCTCCAGCAAAGCCACACCTCCCAATCCCTACCCCCCCCCACCCCACCCCCCAGAGACAGCCACCAAACAGGAGCCAACCAGTATTCAAAGCCACAAGACTTATGGGGGACATCTCATTCAAACTACCACACCCACCTAAAAGCCCAGATGAAATAGAAGGCCTTTGCAATCCCAGCACTCCTACAGGAGAGGAGAAGCAGGAAGAAGATACCCAACCGGAAGCTCTCTGGTCAGGGAGCCTGAAATACACAGCACAGCAGGCAAGAAAGACCCCGTCTTAAGAGAGAAAATTGCCTCTTGAAAGTTGTCCTCTGACATCCAGTGGGCAGCTTTGCACATGTGCATGCACACACACACAGTGTGTCTCATATACAAAACTATAACAGCTGACAAACATCTATTTGGGCTTTAAGCAGGACAGAACCAGATGAAAATGAGAGATGATGATCTTGGATCACCAGGGTTACACAAAGCTGGGGAATCTTGAAGATCATGGGACCCTCCACACCCAGACTTGATCCTTCTGGAAGGCATCAAGGAGGCTGGTAACAGGAATCCTACTCGTGGCACTAAGTACCATACACACATCTCCCATCAGGCAGATCCTATTACTGTCCTCACTGCACAGGTGAGGAAACGGCAGGACTCCATAGTTGAATCCTATGGCAGCTAGTGGGGGAATCACCTCTCATTGCTCATGTTCCTCCCTGACAGTCCTTTCTTCTTACTGCATTTATACACATCTCCCATTTAAACAAATACCTCTCTGCCCTCATTGCCATCTTTCTCAGCATCTTCCTAGCTTTCTTCTTTAGAGGCGGCCATAGACATGCCATGTCCATCTTCCTAATCTCCAGTTGCCTCCTGAATGCATCTGTTTTCCTTCTGGGGCTGGGACTTGTACACGTTAGTGCTCTACTACTGAGCCACTGGCAAACTTCTTGAATCCATTAATCTGTCCTTTATGCTGTCTCAAAGCTACCTCCTCTCATCAGGAATACAAGCTTGTGCCTAGGTTACATCAGGCTGGTGCCCATCAGTCGGCCTCATGGTCTCTGGTGCCTGGGAGAGACATATATATGCTTTGCCTCAGTCTCTAGGTGTGCGTCCTACCTCCCAGGAGCACCTCTCTCCAGCCCCCTTTATTTTACTTATTTAATTTTGAACTTTTCATTTTTATTTACAGGTGTGTGTGTGTGTGTGTGTGTGTGTGTGTGTGTGTGTGTGTATGTTGCATGTATACAGGTAACTATGGAGGCCAGAAGAGGGTGTCAGGGTGATATCTCCGTGGAGCTGGAGTTATAGGAGGTTTTGAGCTGGAAACTGAACTAGAGTCCTCTACAAAATGACACTTAACTGCTGAGCCACCTTTCTGGCTTCTTACATGACCTCTGGTCAGTTAAACTGAGCTCCTAGACCAGCTTGACCACAGGCTGTTTTGGACTTGTAACTGTCCTCTTCTTTCCACTTTAATGCAAGACTTATAGACTTTCTACTCTCTGCTAAACCTTCCTGATGCTTGGGGATCATCACCAGACCTGATCTTTTCTCTTTTCCACTTCTCAAACATCTTGGATAGCTAGCTACACTGCTAGACTTGTTTTTCGACCTGGATATCCCTCCTAAACTCAGATTTGGTCTGAATCAACACTGGAATACAACGTGCACATTAAAGTAACACATCCTAAAACAAGGATTGGCAAGCTGCCATCTAACGTATGCCCGCCTCTGGTTGTAAATAAAGTTTTTTTTTTAAACCTTCGATCTTATGTGTATGCGTGTTTGGCCTGCATGTATATTTGTGCATTACCTGCATGCAGTGCCTACAGAATCCAAGAGGGTATTAGATTCCCTGGGACTGGAGTTATGACGGCTGTTACTGCCATGTGAATTGATCCTAGGTCCTCTGGAAGAGCGACCAGTGTTCCTGACCACCGAAAACCTCTCTTGCCCCCATAAATAAAGTTTATTAGAAAAAAGTCAGTTGCACTCAGTCACATATCATCTTTAGGTGCTTCTGTGATAAATGGTAGAGCTGAGTATTAAAGAGCGCACGGCCCCTGAGTCCTGAAATATTTACTCTCTGAGACTTAAGATGAAAGCAATCAACTTCAAGCTGATAGGATGGCTTAGCAGGCCAAATTCTTGCTATACAAGCCTGATGACCTGAGGTGGAGCCTCTGTAGAAGGAGAGAACTGATTCCTGAAAATCCTCCTTTGATCTTCACACTCATATTGTATCATGAGAATATCCCAGCCCCAACTGTCCCCCTACACACTAATAAATCTTTGTAAAAATCAGTTGACTTGGTCTAACTTGTTACTAGGTTTCTTCTAAGTATTTCCATGTTAGGGAAGGGTATCCCCTGTTCTCAGCTGCCCAAGGTTATCTATCCTAGGACATGTCCTCTTGTCTTTGACCTATTACTCATTTCTATTCAATTGCTATGTCTCCAGCACCTACGTCATAAGTATCTGGAGAGTGTGTACCCTCTCCTAGGGTAGCCACTGTCACTGTTTTATCAACTTTCATCAACTACAACCATGTGTTAACCCTTCATTACTCCTCTCTCCACAGCAGCCTACAGATTCTTCCTAAGCTATTTTTCTGTGGAAAGAAAAATCAGTACTCTTCTATGCAGCCTACCCTCCTTCTTGTACCCTGAGCCTTACCTCCTGACACCGAGACCACAGACTTCCTTCAGTTCCTTGGCTCCTCTTAACACCCTGTCTGTTGGCATGTCTCCTAGACCATTTCCCCTGCCAAGGACATCTCAAGTTCTTCACCAGCCAGCCCTTCTTCCCACGTCTCTACCTCTAGACAGATCGTGCTGTGCCTAAAAGCACCGATGTAACCAGGTCTGCTGCTTGATACCCTCCTGGGCCTTCCCACGGGCACAATGGGAAAGTCCAGGGACCCGGGCCAGCTTTCTTACAATCCAATCCTTTTCTACACCCTTTTCCCAGTCCTAGCTTCATACTGACTTAAGGGGATAGATACAAACTAAGCAGGAGCTGCTAGAGAAGAAAGCCCGTGCAGAGTGAAGCCCAGTCAAAAGCTTCCTTTCACTGCGCTGCTGCAGGGCCGTCATCCCCAGTTGGTAGATGAGGAAACTGAGGTCCATCATCCCCAGTTGGCAGATGAGGAAACTGAGGTTCGGGATGGAGACGTGATGAACTCAAAGTCATATAACATGGAAGTGATGGAGTTGGGTTCAGGCACCAGAACTCTTCAGCTGTCCTGCACAAGGCAGCGGGTGAGCAAGATGGCTGGGTCAGAGTGCCGAGGCCAGCTAGCGTAAGAAACAAACATCAGGCATGTTTCAACTTGTGGATGTGTGAGGTAATTCCCTTGGTCAATGTGGTCCTTGGTACGTGCTGGGAAATGGATTATGTGAACCTTGTATCCTAGTGAGGGAGACAGATCAGTGCGGAACTTGGAATAACTCAATCTCCTTGCAAAATAGGGTTAGCCAAAGAAAGGGACTTCACTGTGGAGCTATATTGCTCAGATTAAAACTCCAATGATCCTCCCCTTGAGTGAACCCAGGTCTCTCTGTATTCATTTCTCCATACCTCCAGTATCCAGCCTGAAAGACACAGGCACAAGGAGACTAGGGGGAGCTTAGAGTCAAGTATGTGATACATGAACCTGCCACCAGCAAACCAGCATGCAGGAAACTAGAAACAGGAAGGCTGCTGAGCTGTACTATGGTTCTAACAGAGTGGGTGCTGCTCTCAAGAGGTAAGCAGGAGGGATGCTGTAGGGGACCACAAATAATAGCACTCTGTAAGCCAAGGCCATGCCATGTGCTTTCCCAAGATTCCTGTACCTCCCCAGGGCTGGATCCATGATGATCTCTGAGCCGTAGCATCTGCTAGCATAGGATTTGCCACATCTCTAGGTTCCCATCCTTTGTGTGATAGGACACACAATTCAGACTCCTCTTCTCCCTATACACCAGGATCCAAAGCTGCGTAGGGTCTCAGGACATAAGGCAAATTTTCCAGCATATATATGCGGGAGGAAGTGAGTTTCTACCATTGGAAGAGACTGATCCACGAATTAGATGTTCTTTCTCCAACAGTCCCACCACCCTCTGTATCCCTACTACCCCACCAATTTCCTTCCTGCTCAACTAAAACACTCTAGGTCAGCGGTTCTCAACCTTCCTAATGCTACAAACCCTTCAATACAGTTACTCACGTTATGGTGACCCCCAACCACAAAATTATTTTGTTGCTACTTCATAACTGTCTACTTGGCTGGCTTATACTTTCAGAAGTTCAGTCCATTATCACAGCAGTAAGTATGGAGCAGGCAGGCAGACATGGTGTTGGGGGAGTCAAGAGTTCTATATCTACACTGAAAGGAAGCCAAGAGCAGACTATGTATCCTGTGGCTAGGAGGAGGTCTACACTCATAGTGACACACTTCCTCCACACCTAATAGTTCCACTCCCTGGGCCAAGCATATTTAAACACAACTGTAATTGTGTTCATTATGAATTGCCAGATATGTAAGATATTTGATATATAACCCCTAAAGGGGTTGCAACTCACAGGTTAATTGATAACCGCTGCTCTAGGTCCCTTCACACTTCAACAAAACTCAAATCTCCCTCTCATATTGAGAACTTCCAAGGGCAGTCAGTCAGCTTCAGACCCCACCTGCTTCCACACAGAAGGCTCTTTAGGGAAGGGTGCAGCCTTTTCCCCGCCTTCCTCCTTATGGACCATATGTCTATGTAATGTTTGGGGTATCATGAACAATTGTTTTCTGTAGTCCTGCTGTGGAATTAAAAGGTGTAGAGGCTGTGGGAATGTGGAAGGAGACCTCACACTCTATAGAGTTCAGATTTTCTCAGAAAGAAATCACAGGAATGAGAAGCTGGGAAGGAGTCACATACACACATACACACGCACACATGCAGGCCAGAGATCAACATTGGGTGTCTTACTACTCTCCACCTTAGTTCTGGGGCCAGGGTCCTTACCTATAGCTAGGCTGACTGGCCGACCTGCTAACTCTGACGATGTGCTTGTTGCCCCCAGCACCAGGATTACAGGCCTGGCTACCCTGCTTAGCACTTTAGGTGTGTGCTGGAAATCCACTGGGATCTCATGGTTGTGCAGTCAGCACCTGACCCACTGAGCCATCTTTCCAAGCTCTTCAACATTTTGTGCAAAACTCTGCTATGGTAAAAGGAGTTTTGAAGGCACTGTCCAATGGTCATTGGAAGTGCATAACACTGATTTTCCCACATCTTACACCAAGAAGCAACTTGTCTTGTTCTTCCCAAGGGGTAGAGATTGGGGTGGAGTGGGGACTCCATAGCTCAAGCTATATAGGCAGTCCTTCCTTCCCAGACTTGCTAATGGGAAAGCAAGCTTATCAAGGAGCAGAAACCAGACACATATACAGTGCATGTGTTTCATAGGGAGACCTAGGATTCAACCCAGCTCTAACTGGCAGCTTCTCTTCCACTTGAGGAACAGGTTGCAGGGCTGGAAAAATCCAAGTTGTATTCATATGGCACCAACAGTGCAGTCTCCTGTTTCAGCCCTCAGCATCCCTTAAATGCTTTAAATGAAGTAAGCTTACCTCACTCACTGGCCTACAATTTTCTATGTTGCTGACAAGACTTTCCAGTCCTCTTGCCTCCACCTCCAGAGTGCTGAAATGACAGATGATTTATATGGTGCCAGGAACTGAACCCAGGGCTTTGTGAGTGCCATGCAAGCACTCTTCCAACTGAGCTACCCACAACTCCAGCTTAAATGCATAATATTTCTGGAGAGATGAAAAGCCAAGGTCACCCAAAATGAGCTGACTAGACTGGTTTATAATCCCACCCACAAACAAAAGCACTCATTACAGATGATTGCTCATAAAGTTTATTGACAACTGTTTGGTCCCAACACACAAACAGCACTTGAACCTCCCCGCCCCCTCCACCCCCCAAAAATGTTCAAACAAAGTAGACAGTTAAGAAAAACTTGTCCCCCAAGCCTCATCAAAAGCAAACAGTATAAGATGGGAAGATGGAAAGGGGATTCTGGTGATAACTTTTGTCTTTTCAACAGATAAATTTAATCTGGTACATCCTTCCACGCAGAAAAAGTGTCTCATCATCTCCACGTGCATACATCATAGCATCATTATCTAAGCCTCTGGATGATGAAATAGTGATTGGACTGGCCACTGTGGGCACACCACACTCAGCGTGCTTCCAATCAAGTCTTCACATCTTTAAATAGTAAGGGTTAGTCACACACACTCCAAACATATGGGCAACTCCAGCAAATGGCAAACACATACCCGTTCACTGTACACAACTATTCTTTGCTGCCCATAGAACCTGACCTTTGAGATGACTCCAAGTAACTTTAGTGGCATCTAGTGTTTTCAAATCCATAATCCCTCTATGCTTGCAAACCTGAAGTCTGAGCAGGCAGGCTTAGCCATAGGATATCTGCAAATAAGGCAACTCACACTCTCAACACCAACTCTATTATACGGCTTAAAAGCCTTAAAGAAATTGCACATGTGCCATTTTGCTTCCTATGCACTAAAATCGCAGAGGAAGTGCCATGAGGCCTTAAAGAGGAAGTGCTATCAGGCCTCAGAAAGAAGTGCTTCCAGGCCTGCACAGAAAGTACCTTCAGGCTTGCACAGAAAGAGTGGCAAGCCTGCACAACATTTCCAGTGCAGCTCATCCGGGGCAGGTCATATTACTAAGAACTGGGAATCAATGGCTTCATTTAAAAGATTTTGGCAAAAAAAAAAAAAAAAAAAAAAAAAAAAAAAAAAAAAAATCAACTTGTAAAAAAAAAATCTCTCTACAGCCTTTAATTTTGTGACATTTTTATCAAAATGCTGGCTATGAAATCAGAATCCATTTTCTGGCTTTCTAGAAAAAAATTATAAACATTTCCCACCAAAGAAGTCATCTAACTAGTGGAAGACTGTGTGCCAACAGTTTCTTTCTGCTCATGAATGGATTTGCCTTTTTCGCCCAACAGATACAATCCATTGTAAATGTCAGGTCTCTCTAACACGGGTGAGAGGCCACTCATAAGTGGATACCTCAGGCACCCAGAGAGAAGGCCATTCCACAAGGCAGTGCCCACAAAGGCTGGCTTTTCTCAAATGCCAACATCAGACACCACAAAAAAACAAAACAAAAACCCAAACGCGCTTCCAATAGTGAGAAGTGACAGAAAAGACCACACACTATTGAGAGACGTCCAGATGAACTAACATGGACACACATCTTCACATGGAGAGCTTCCCAGATTTACAGCCAACTTTTAAATCGCAAGAACAAGGATAGGCTGATCAAACTTGGCCTTCACATTACAGATAGAACTCTGGTCTCTTCTTAGTGGCAATAGTATCTAACCCACGCCTCTTGAAGCACTTCAGCTGATTTACAATTTATACATTTAATGCATAGTTTAAAAAAATCAGACTCTTACCATTGCCACCTCTCAACACACAATGTGTCATTTAAACCCTGACTTTAAATACATGACATCGAGGCCATCTCCTCTCCTTAACCTTATCCTTATCAAACTGGGACAGACAGAGAAGGGAAGCATGAAATAACTTTCTAGAAAGCTCTTAAATGGAATCCCCAAATGCAAATGTTTAAAAAAATGGGATGAAGCTACACTGGTTAACCAGACATAGTTACATAAAAAACAAGGCACACCAACAAGTCACCTAGAAGCCAGGAACTTTCCTGTCAGCCTAAAAATGGCTCTCCTGCCACTCACTCATTCCCCAGTGTGTGACCCACAGGCTCATGGGCATGCTTGGCTTCTCGAACAACCACAAATCCATTTGCTTAAACAAATGATGGAGATTGCTCAATGGGACTCAAGCCACTTCCTGCTGAGTGATCTCTGCGAATTTCTTCCCAACCACCACAATTCACAACAGTCTAGAAAAATTTGGTGAAATATTACAGATTCCTTAATGGAAGAGTTCTTTCAAATAAGTGGGAGAAATAAAGGAAGAACATGTTTATCTAAAAGTTTAAAAATAAAACAAAAACAAAAACAAACAAACAAAAAACAACAACAACAACAAAAACCCAACCATTTCCCTAGGTGCCATTAATGAAAGTGGCTTCTGGGGTCAAGATATAAAATGAGGTTTTTAAGCCCATTTTTGTGTGTAGAGTCAGACAGTTTTCCCCCATCCTAATTTAATTCCATGTTCAAATGGGAGTTAAAGCTTGGTTACAGGTGCAAAAGAAAAGTTGGCTGCCAATTT